>NC_136632.1:32799339-32824321 GCF_933228915.1 Telmatherina bonti
ATGTCATAATATCAACAATCTTTTCATACCTTACATAGGGTGATTACATAGGGTTAGCAGCTAACACGGAGCTAATGCTAAGCTAACCATTGGAAATGAATGGAGAGCAGCTAGCGCGTGGTCGTATTGATGACAAACAACCACTCACCAACTCGCAGTGACTATATTAACACGGTCACTCGCTTTGCACGGCTCTGTTCCAGTGACACACACCTAAAACAGGGTTTTAGGTGTGTGTCAGGCCCTTCTTGATGTTCCGGTGTTACTGTATAAACAGGGAGATCATTGGCCTTCTTCACCACCACATATACTGTATCCTCCCACTTGTCTGCAAGCTTGTGCTTGCCTCTTAGTCGAACACTCCGCACCAACACACGATCGCCGGGCTCCAAAACTGACGGGGTCACCTTGAGATCGAAACGAACCTTGTTTCGTTCCGTGTTCTTCGCAGCATGGCGGGATGCGACTCGATAGCTCTCCTGGAGTCGAGATTTCAGATTTGCCACATATTCAGAGTGTGTTTTGCACTGTGGTTCTGGAATTGGAAGACCAAAGGCTAGGTCAATGGGCAATCGAGGAGAGCGTCCGAACATAAGTTTGTATGGTGCGTATCCAGTTACGTCATTTCGTGTGCAATTATATGCATGCATGAGAGGTTTTACATGTTCTTTCCACTTAGATTTTTGTTTGTTTTCCAAAGTTCCAAGCATGCTTAAGAGAGTCGTATTAAAACGTTCCACCGGGTTTCCACGTGGATGATACAGTGTGGTTCGAGATTTCTTAATGCCGGTGACTTCACAGAGTTCTCTGATGAGTTTGGACTCAAAATCAGGTCCTTGATCTGTATGTATTCTTTCAGGAAAACCATAATGAACAATGAAATTGTCCCATAAGCACTTGGCGACTGTTCGAGCTTTTTGATTGGTGGTTGGAAATGCCATTGCGTACTTAGTAAAATGGTCTGTAAGTACCAGAATATTCTTGACATTCGAAGAATCTGGCTCAAGGCTCAAGAAATCCATACAGATGAGCTCTAAAGGACGAGAGGTGTGAATATTGACCATTGGAGCAGCTTTCTCAGGGGGTGCCTTCCGTCTGACGCAGCGAGGACAGGTTCGTATATGGGTCTCCACGTCATTTGCCAGTTTCGGCCAGAAAAAGCGTGACCGAACAAGATCTAGAGTGCGGTCCACTCCTAGGTGACCCATGTCATTGTGCAAGCTGTGCAGGACTTGGCCTCGCAGCTCTTCAGGGAGCACCAGCTGGTGCGAGACTAGATCATCACTCTGTCTGCGTCTATACAGAAGACCATTGATAAGCTCAAGCTTGTTAAACTCTCGCAGCAAATAAGGAAGCTCGGGGAGCTCTTGGCGAAGAGTGGGAGGTGGCTTGTCCCCTGACTCAAGCGCATACACCACTTCCCCAATGCTGGGATCAGCTCTTTGCTTGGCCATTAGGTCTGACGGTGAAAGAGAAGGAACAGGCAGGCAGGCCATGGTCAACTTCATCAGAAAAGGCATCAGGAATTACATTGGCAGTGATGGCAAAAGACTCTACCAGCGTGATGTTTACTGGATTCGAGTCAACCCTGCTGTTGGCTCGGACCAATATCCCTTGGCAAATGGCTTCAACAACACCAGGCAGCACGCAAGAGTCCGTGATGTGTTGCTCCTGGAAGTTGTGAAGCATGTCACGTCCTTCCTGAGAGTGTGGGTTCTCAGGCATCGGTTCATGAGGCCTCCGGGACAGAGCGTCGGCATCAGTGTTCTGCTTGCCAGTTCGATATTGAAGCTTAAAGGAATAGGTGGATAAGGCAGCGAGCCAACGGTGACTAGTGGCATCGAGCTTAGCTGATGTTAGGACGTAGGTGAGCGGATTGTTGTCGGTGATTACTGTAAAGTCTGCCCCATAGAGGTAATCATGGAACTTTTCGCTTACGCTCCACTTCAAGGCCAGAAACTCTAATTTGTGTGCTGGATAGCGAGATTCGCTGTGCGATAAGCCACGGCTTGCGTAGGCGATCACGCGAAGATTACCTTCCTGTTCCTGGTATAAGGCAGCCCCAAGGCCGGTCGTACTTGCATCCGTGCGAAGGATGTATGGCTCTTTGGGGTTTGCGAACCCAAGCACAGGTGTGGAAGTTAGCTTTTCGATCAGCATGTCGAACGCATGTTGGCTGTCCGTGGTCCAGCGGTCTCCGAAAATCTGGCTATGAGAGAAGCATTGCCCCTTGGCTGATTTTCTGCCATGTGTTGGTCCATAGCCGCGAGTGAGATTATTCAAGGGTTTCACAATGTCAGCATAATGCTTAATAAAGCGCCTGTAAGACCCGGAGAACCCAAGAAATTATCTCAACTCTTTGAGAGTCTTCGGAATTGGCCATGATTTTAAGGCGCTGATCTTTTCTGGATCGGTCTCAACTCCATGCTCAGAAACAATATGTCCCAAGTACCGGACTGATGACTGGAAGAATTTGCATTTTTCAGGAGATAGCTTGAGACCATACTCCTTCAAGCGGTTTAGAACTCTGAGCAGGCGTCGTTCGTGTTCTTCAATGCTGTCTGAAAAAATGATGAGATCATCCAAAAATACAAGAACTTCTTTTAAGTTCAAATCCCCCATACATTTTTCCATCAATCGCTGGAATGTACTCGGCACATTCGTAACGCCCTGTGGCATACGGTTAAACTCCCAAAACCCGAGAGGCGTCACAAACGCTGTCTTGTGTTTGTCATCCTCGTTCATTTCAATTTGGTAGTATCCGGACTTCAAGTCGAGTACTGAGAACCACTTTGAACCGTTGAGTGCTGAAAAGGTTTCCTCAAGGTTTGGAAGAGTGTAGGCGTCTTTTATCGTCTGCTGATTAAGCTTACGATAGTCGATACAAAGTCGAATGTCACCATTTTTCTTCCGAACCACGACTATTGGCGATGAGAACGGAGATTCAGACTCTCGGATAACTCCTGCGGCCAACAGTTCCTGAAGGTGTTTCCTGACGGCCGCAACATCGTTGGGGTATATGGGCCTGGCCCGATGCTTAAAAGGAGTTTCGTCATGAAGCCGAATGTTATGTCTCACCTGAGTTGTACAGCCAAAGTCGAGATCGTGGTGAGCAAAGACTTCTGGTAGTTCATTGAGCTTGCTGATAATACGCTCTTTCCATTCTGGTGGAAGACTTGAGTCTCCAAAATTGAAGTTCAGAGGGTCTTTGGGTTCTGGGAGTTCAGCGGGCTTCACCTCTTGCCGGGAGATCACATGGCATGCCCAGAGATCGCTGATGATGGACAGAGGTGGTATAAAGAGCGGCTGATCGGTATGATTGGCAAGGATCACTGGAACTTTATGTGGAGCCTGCGTCGGTAGCGTGATCAAGCATGTCTTGACAAAAAGGCCACCTGGCAAAGATGACTGGGGGGTCTCAACAATGGCCCATTTGCCACAAGGCCCAAAGAGTCTTGCGGTGCCCTCAAGTGTCATGGTGTGGCCTGCAGGGATGCACAAGGGGGCCTTACCTGGTGAATGAACTGTGCCGATTATTCCATTCGTCTGATGCTGCATTTGAAGCATAGCTAATACCGCCATATAGCCCTGAGTTTGGGGCTGGAACGTAGGGCAACTGCCCCCAAGAAACTGCTCATACAAAACTTCCAAAGTGTTCATTCCAACTAGTACAGACGACTGGGTAGACGACTGTAGATCCGGAACGACAAGAGCAAGCGTCGGCACTTCAAATTCACAACCAAGGAAATCCTTATTAAACTTGACTTTGAGCTCCACGTAGCCCAGATAAGGAACGGGCTGACCAGTGGCACCCTCGATTTGCAAGAGATTATCCAACGACTTAACAGGAAGATCCGACAGATAAGTGTTGTAGAACGAGACAGGTAATGTCGTGACCTGCGACCCGGTATCCAACAAACAGTTTACATCTTCCCCAACAATAGTTACCATTGCAGTACATTTCGACCCGACCAAACCTTTTGGCAATCCAGGCGACTTCAAAGCAAACTGGGTTTTACAGTGCTGTGTGATTTGCTGGACTTTACCTTTTGTGGGACATTGTTTGTCCTCCCCAGTAAAACAGGGTTTGGCATAACGTAAGATGATGGTAATACAGAAATAGCACGATCTAAGTTGTCCAAAGTGATCGTTTACCTGCTGCAGCTTATCCCCATTCAACCCCCATGCCTCGCGACCGCCGGAGCCGGCATGATTAAAAGTACTCGGTCACATGATTCACGTGCATCACGTGGCTACTGAAATCCTGCGGAAGGGCCCGAAATCATGCGAGAAGTCAGCACGGCTCATTTACAGGCAGTGGTGGAATTATAGTTATAAAGAAGGCATTTTATCTGTATGTTATTTACAGGGGTTACACATCCATCCATCTACTCAACCACCCATCCACCCCTCAATCTACCCATCCACCCATCCATCCATCTACCCATCCACCAATCCATCTATCCATCCACCCATCCATCTATCCATCCACCCATCCATCCATCTACCCATTAACCCATCCATCCACCCATCCATCCATCCATCTACCCATCCGTCCACCCATCCATCCACCGATCCTTCTACCCATCCATCCACCAATCCATCTACCCAAACACCCATCCATCCATCTTCCCATCCACCCATCCACCCACCTATCCATCCATCCATCAACACCCATCCACCCATCCATCTATCCATCCACCCATCCATCCATCCATCTACCCATTAACCCATCCATCCATCCATTCATCCATCTACCCATCCATCCATCGATCTACCCATCCATCCATCTACCTGTCCACCCATCCATCTACACATCCACCCATCCATCCATCTACCCATCCACCAATCCATCTACCCATCTACCCACCCATCCATCCATCTTCCCATCCACCCACTTATCCATCCATCCATCTACCCATCCACCCATCCACCCATCCATCCATCCATCTACCCATCCATCCATTTACCCATCCACCCACCTATCCATCCATCTACTCATCCACCCATCCACCCATCCATCTACCCATCCACCCATCCATCTACCCATCCATCCATCCATCCACGCATCCACCCATCCATCTACCCATCCACCCATCCATCTACCCATCCACCCATCCATCCATTCATCTACCCACCCATCCATCCATCTACCCATCCACCCATCCATCCATCTACCCATCCACGCATCCACCCACCCATTCACCCATCCATCTATCCATCCACCCATCCATCCATCTACCCATCCACCCTTCCATCCACGCATCCATCTACCCATCCATCTACCCATCCACCCATCCATCCATCCATCCATCCATCTATCTACCCATCCATCTACCCATCCATCCATCCATCACCACCCATCCATCTCCCCATCCATCCATCCATCCATCCATCTCCCCATCAACCCATCCATCCATCCATCTACCCATTTCATCCACCCATCCACCCCCCCATCCATCCATCCATTCATCCATCTACCCATCCATCCACCCATCAATCCTCCTATCCATCCATCCACGCATCCACCCATCCATCCATCAATCTACCCATCCACCCATCCATCCATCTCCTCATCCACCCATCCATCTACCCATCCACCCTTCCATCCATCGACCCATCCACCCACCCATCCATCCATCTACCCATCCATCCATCCATCTCCCCATCAACCCATCCATCTATCCATCCATCCATCTACCCATCCACCCATCCATCTACCCATCCACCCATCCATCCATCCATCTACCCATTCCATCCACCCATCCATCCATCCATTCATCCATCTACCCATCCATCCACCCATCAATCCTCCTATCCATCCATCCACCCATCCATCTATCCATCCATCCATCTACCATCCACCCATCCATCCATTTCCTCATCCACCCATCCATCCACCCATCAATCCTCCTATCCATCCATCCATCCATCCATCCATCCATCCATCCATCTACCCATCCACGCATCCACCCACCCATTCACCCATCCATCTATCCATCCACCCATCCATCCATCTACCCATCTACCCATCCACCCTTCCATCCACCCACCCATCCGCCCATCCATCCATCCACGCATCCACCCATCCATCTACCCATCCACCCATCCATCCATCCATCTACGCATCCACCCATCCATCCATCTACTCATCTACTCATCCACCCATCCACCCCTCAATCTACCCATCCACCCATCCATCTACCAATCCACCCATCCATCTACCCATCCACCCATCCATCTATCGGTGGACCCATCCATCCATCTACCCAGCCACCCATCCACACACCCATCCATCTACCCATCCACCTATCTATCCATCCATCCATCCATCCGTCTACCCATCCACCCACGCATCCATCCATCCATCCACGCATCCACCCATCCCTCTTCCCATCCACCCATCCATCCATCCATCCATCTACCCATCCATCCATCCATCCATCACCACCCATCCATCTCCCCATCCATCCATCCATCCATCCATCTCCCCATCAACCCATCCATCTACCCATCCATCCATCCATCTACCCATTCCATCCACCCATCCACCCCCCCATCCATCCATCCATTCATCCATCTACCCATCCATCCACCCATCAATCCTCCTATCCATCCATCCACGCATCCACCCATCCATCCATCCATCCATCTACCCATCCATCCATCCATCCACCCATCCATTTACCCATCCACCTATCCATCTACCCATCCACCCATCATCCATCCATCTACCCATTCACCCATCCATCTATCTACACATCCACCCATCCATCCATCCTTCTACCCATCCACCCATCCATCCATCTACCCAGCAACCCATCCACCCACCCATCCATCTACCCATCCATTTACCCATCCATCCATCCATCCATCTATGCATCCATACATCCATCCATCTACCCATCCATCCATCCATCCATCTACCCATCCACCCATCTGTCTACCCATCCACCCATCCATCCATCTACCCATCCACCCATCCATCTGCCCGTCCATCCATCCATCTACCCATCCACCCATCCATCTATCTACTCATCCACCCATCCATATACCCATCAACCCATCCATCCATTTACCAATCCACCCAACCATCCATCCATCAACCCAGCCTCCAATCCATCCACCCATCCATCCATCCACCCACCCATTCATCCACCCACCCATCCATCCACCCATCCACCCATCCATATACCCATCCATCCATCCATCTACCCATCCATCCATCCATCCATCCACGCATCCACCCATCCATCTAACCATCCACCCATCCATCCATCCATCTACCCACCCATCCATCCATCTACCCATCCATCCATTTACCCATCCACACACCGATCCATCCATCTACTCATCCACCCATCCATCTAACATCCACCCATCTACCCATCCACCATCCATCTACCCATCCATCTATCTATCTACCCATCCACCCATCCATCTACCAATCCACCCATCCATCTACCCATCCATCCATCCATCTACCCATCCATCCATCCTTCCATCCACCCATCCATCTACCCATCCATCCATCCATCCATCCATCCATCCATCCATCTACCCTTCAACCCATCCATCTACCCATCCATCCATCCACCCAACCATCTACCCACCCACCCATCCATCTACCCATCCATCCATCCATCACCACCCATCCATCTACCCATCCATCTATCTACCCATCCACCCACCCATCCATCCACCCATCCATCTACTAATCCACCCATCCACCACCCATCCATCCATCCATCAACCACTCCATCTACCCATCCATCCATCCCACCCATCCATCTATTCATCCATCCATCCTTCTACCAATCTACCCATCCATCAACCCATCCATCTACCCATCCACACATCCATCCATCTACCCATCCACCCATCCATCCATCTACCCATCCATCCATCCATCACCACCCATCCATCTACCCATCCGTCCATCCATCCATCAACCACTCCATCTACCCATCCATCCATCCATCCATCCATCCATCCCACCCATCCATCTATCCATCCACCCATCCTTCTACCCATCCACCAATCCATCCACCCATCCATCTACCCATCCACCCATCCATCTACCCATCCACCCATCCATCCATCCATCCATCCATCCATCCATCTACGCATCCCCCATCAATCCATTGACTCATCCACCCATCCATCTTCCCATCCATCTACCCATCATCCATCCATCCACCCATCCATCTACCCATCCATCCATCCATCTACCCATCCACCGATCCATCCATCTACCCATCCATACATCCATCTAACCATCCATCAACCCATCCATCCACCCATCCATCTACCCATCCATCCATCCATCCTTCCATCCATCATCTACCCATCCCCCATCCATCTACCTATCATCCATCCATCCAACCATCCA
Source organism: Telmatherina bonti (assembly GCF_933228915.1). Taxonomy (NCBI): domain Eukaryota; kingdom Metazoa; phylum Chordata; class Actinopteri; order Atheriniformes; family Telmatherinidae; genus Telmatherina; species Telmatherina bonti. Next base: position 32,807,732 of record NC_136632.1, read on the forward strand.
TCCACGCATCCACCCATCCATCTACCCATCCCTCCATCCATCTACCCATCCACCCATCATCCATCGAACCACCCATCCATCTACCCATCCATCCATCTCCCCATCCACCCATCCATCCATCCATCTACCCATCCACACATCCAACCATCCATCTACTCATCCACCCAACCATCTACCCATCCATCCATCCATCCATCTACCCATCCATCCATCTACGCATCCCCCATCAGTCCATCTACTCATCCACCCATCCATCTACCCATCATCCATCCCTCCATCATCCATCCATCCACCCATCCATCCACCCATCCATGCATCGATCTACCCATCCATCTACCCATCCATCCATCCATACATCCATCTACCCATCCATCAACCCATCCATCCACCCATCCATCCATCCATCCATCCACGCATCTACCATCCATCTACCCATCCATCCATCCATCCATCCACCCTTCCATCCATCATCTACCCATCCCCCCATCCATCTGCCCATCCATCCATCCATCCATCCATCCATCCATCCATCCATCTACCCATCGACCTACCCATCCACCCATCCATCTATCCATCCATCTACCCATCTACCCATCCCTCCATCCATCTAACCATCCACCCATCCATCCATCGACCCACCCATCCATCTACCCATCCACCCATCCATCCATCCATCTACCCATCCACACATCCAACCATCCATCTACTCATCCACCCATCCATCTACCCATCCATCCATACATCCATCCATCTACCCGTCCATCCATCCATCTACCCATCCACCCACCCATCCATCCATCCATCCACCCATCCATCCATCCACGCATCCACCCATCCATTTATCTACCCATCTACACATCCCTCCATCCATCCACCCATCCATCTACCCATCCATCCATCCACCCATCCATCTACCCATCCACCCATCCATCTACCCATCCATCCATCCATCCATCCATCTACCCATCCACCCATCCATCTACACATCCATCCATCCCTCCATCCATCCACCCATCCATCTAACCATCCATCCATCCATCTACCCATCCATCCATCCTTCTCCCCATCCACCCTTCCATCCATCCATCCATCCATCCATCCATCTCCCCATCCACCCATCCATCCATCCACCCATCCATCTACCCATCCATCCATCCATCCATCCATCTACCATCCATTCATCCATCCATCCATCCATCCAACCATCTACCCATCCATTCATCCATCCATCCCTCCATCCATCCATCCACCCATCCATCAATCCACCCATTCCATCCACCCATCCATCCATCTACCCATCGACCTACCCATCCACCCGTCCATCTACCCATCCATCCGTCTACCCATCCACCCACCCATCTACCCATCCATCCATGCATCCATCCATCCATATACCCATCTATCTACCCATCCATCCACCCATCCATTCACCAATCCATCCATCCATCCATCTACACATCCAACCATCCATCTACCCATCTATCCATCCATCCATCCATCTACCCATCCACCCATCCATTTACCCATCCATCTACCCATCCACCCATCCATCCATCTACCCATTCAGCCATCCATCTACCCATCCACCCATCCATCCACCCATCCATCTACCCATCCAGCTACCCATCCACCCATCCATCCACCCATCCATCTACCCATCCACCCATCCATCCACCCATCCATCTACCCATCCATCTACACATCCACCCATCCATCTACCCATCCACCCACCCATCCATCTACCCATCCACCCACCCATCCACCCACCCATCCATCTACCCATCCACCCACCCATCCATCTACCCATCTGTCCATGCACATATCCACCCATCCATCCATCCATCTACCCATCCATCCATTTACCCATCCACCCACCTATCCATCCATCTACTCATCCACCCATCCACCCATCCATCTACCCATCCACCCATCCATCTACCCATCCATCCATCCATCCACGCATCCACCCATCCATCTACCCATCCAGCCATCCATCTACCCATCCACCCATCCATCCATTCATCTACCCACCCATCCATCCATCTACCCATCCACCCATCCATCCATCTACCCATCCACGCATCCACCCACCCATTCACCCATCCATCTATCCATCCACCCATCCATCCATCTACCCATCCACCCTTCCATCCACGCATCCACCCATCCATCTACCCATCCACCCATCCACCCATCCATCCATCCATCCATCCATCCATCCATCTATCTACCCATCCATCTACCCATCCATCCATCCATCACCACCCATCCATCTCCCCATCCATCCATCCATCCATCCATCTCCCCATCAACCCATCCATCCATCCATCTACCCATTTCATCCACCCATCCACCCCCCCATCCATCCATCCATTCATCCATCTACCCATCCATCCACCCATCAATCCTCCTATCCATCCATCCACGCATCCACCCATCCATCCATCAATCTACCCATCCACCCATCCATCCATCTCCTCATCCACCCATCCATCTACCCATCCACCCTTCCATCCATCGACCCATCCACCCACCCATCCATCCATCTACCCATCCATCCATCCATCTCCCCATCAACCCATCCATCTATCCATCCATCCATCTACCCATCCACCCATCCATCCATCCATCTACCCATTCCATCCACCCATCCATCCATCCATTCATCCATCTACCCATCCATCCACCCATCAATCCTCCTATCCATCCATCCACCCATCCATCTATCCATCCATCCATCTACCATCCACCCATCCATCCATTTCCTCATCCACCCATCCATCCACCCATCAATCCTCCTATCCATCCATCCATCCATCCATCCATCCATCCATCCATCCATCCATCTACCCATCCACGCATCCACCCACCCATTCACCCATCCATCTATCCATCCACCCATCCATCCATCTACCCATCTACCCATCCACCCTTCCATCCACCCACCCATCCGCCCATCCATCCATCCACGCATCCACCCATCCATCTACCCATCCACCCATCCATCCATCCATCTACGCATCCACCCATCCATCCATCTACTCATCTACTCATCCACCCATCCACCCCTCAATCTACCCATCTACCCATCCATCCATCTACCCATCCACCCATCCATCTATCGGTGGACCCATCCATCCATCTACCCAGCCACCCATCCACACACCCATCCATCTACCCATCCACCTATCTATCCATCCATCCATCCATCCGTCTACCCATCCACCCACGCATCCATCCATCCATCCACGCATCCACCCATCCCTCTTCCCATCCACCCATCCATCCATCCATCCATCTACCCATCCATCCATCCATCCATCACCACCCATCCATCTCCCCATCCATCCATCCATCCATCCATCTCCCCATCAACCCATCCATCTACCCATCCATCCATCCATCTACCCATTCCATCCACCCATCCACCCCCCCATCCATCCATCCATTCATCCATCTACCCATCCATCCACCCATCAATCCTCCTATCCATCCATCCACGCATCCACCCATCCATCCATCCATCCATCTACCCATCCATCCATCCATCCACCCATCCATTTACCCATCCACCTATCCATCTACCCATCCACCCATCATCCATCCATCTACCCATTCACCCATCCATCTATCTACACATCCACCCATCCATCCATCCTTCTACCCATCCACCCATCCATCCATCTACCCAGCAACCCATCCACCCACCCATCCATCTACCCATCCATTTACCCATCCATCCATCCATCCATCTACGCATCCATACATCCATCCATCTACCCATCCATCCATCCATCCATCTACCCATCCACCCATCTGTCTACCCATCCACCCATCCATCCATCTACCCATCCACCCATCCATCTGCCCGTCCATCCATCCATCTACCCATCCACCCATCCATCTATCTACTCATCCACCCATCCATATACCCATCAACCCATCCATCCATTTACCAATCCACCCAACCATCCATCCATCAACCCAGCCTCCAATCCATCCACCCATCCATCCATCCACCCACCCATTCATCCACCCACCCATCCATCCACCCATCCACCCATCCATATACCCATCCATCCATCCATCTACCCATCCATCCATCCATCCATCCATCCACGCATCCACCCATCCATCTAACCATCCACCCATCCATCCATCCATCTACCCACCCATCCATCCATCTACCCATCCATCCATTTACCCATCCACACACCGATCCATCCATCTACTCATCCACCCATCCATCTAACATCCACCCATCTACCCATCCACCATCCATCTACCCATCCATCTATCTATCTACCCATCCACCCATCCATCTACCCATCCACCCATCCATCTACCCATCCATCCATCCATCTACCCATCCATCCATCCTTCCATCCACCCATCCATCTACCCATCCATCCATCCATCCATCCATCCATCCATCTACCCTTCAACCCATCCATCTACCCATCCATCCATCCACCCAACCATCTACCCACCCACCCATCCATCTACCCATCCATCCATCCATCACCACCCATCCATCTACCCATCCATCTATCTACCCATCCACCCACCCATCCATCCACCCATCCATCTACTAATCCACCCATCCACCACCCATCCATCCATCCATCAACCACTCCATCTACCCATCCATCCATCCCACCCATCCATCTATTCATCCATCCATCCTTCTACCAATCTACCCATCCATCAACCCATCCATCTACCCATCCACACATCCATCCATCTACCCATCCACCCATCCATCCATCTACCCATCCATCCATCCATCACCACCCATCCATCTACCCATCCGTCCATCCATCCATCAACCACTCCATCTACCCATCCATCCATCCATCCATCCATCCATCCCACCCATCCATCTATCCATCCACCCATCCTTCTACCCATCCACCAATCCATCCACCCATCCATCTACCCATCCACCCATCCATCTACCCATCCACCCATCCATCCATCCATCCATCCATCCATCCATCCATCTACGCATCCCCCATCAATCCATTGACTCATCCACCCATCCATCTTCCCATCCATCTACCCATCATCCATCCCTCCATCCATCCATCCATCCACCCATCCATCTACCCATCCATCCATCCATCTACCCATCCACCGATCCATCCATCTACCCATCCATACATCCATCTAACCATCCATCAACCCATCCATCCACCCATCCATCTACCCATCCATCCATCCATCCTTCCATCCATCATCTACCCATCCCCCATCCATCTACCTATCATCCATCCATCCAACCATCCATCCACGCATCCACCCATCCATCTATCCATCCATCTACCCATCTACCCATCCCGCCATCCATCTACCCATCCACCCATCATCCATCGAACCACCCATCCATCTACCCATCCATCCATCTCCCCATCCACCCATCCATCCATCCATCTACCCATCCACACATCCAACCATCCATCTACTCATCCACCCAACCATCTACCCATCCATCCATCCATCCATCTACCCATCCATCCATCTACGCATCCCCCATCAGTCCATCTACTCATCCACCCATCCATCTACCCATCATCCATCCCTCCATCATCCATCCATCCACCCATCCATCCACCCATCCATGCATCGATCTACCCATCCATCTACCCATCCATCCATCCATACATCCATCTACCCATCCATCAACCCATCCATCCATCCATCCATCCACGCATCTACCATCCATCTACCCATCCATCCATCCATCCATCCATCCACCCTTCCATCCATCATCTACCCATCCCCCCATCCATCTGCCCATCCATCCATCCATCCATCCATCCATCCATCCATCTACCCATCGACCTACCCATCCACCCATCCATCTATCCATCCATCTACCCATCTACCCATCCCTCCATCCATCTAACCATCCACCCATCCATCCATCGACCCACCCATCCATCTACCCATCCACCCATCCATCCATCCATCTACCCATCCACACATCCAACCATCCATCTACTCATCCACCCATCCATCTACCCATCCATCCATACATCCATCCATCTACCCGTCCATCCATCCATCTACCCATCCACCCACCCATCCATCCATCCATCCACCCACCCATCCATCCATCCATCCACCCATCCATCCATCCACGCATCCACCCATCCATCCATCCACGCATCCACCCATCCATTTATCTACCCATCTACACATCCCTCCATCCATCCACCCATCCATCTACCCATCCACCCATCCATCTACCCATCCATCCATCCATCCATCCATCTACCCATCCACCCATCCATCTACACATCCATCCATCCCTCCATCCATCCACCCATCCATCTAACCATCCATCCATCCATCTACCCATCCATCCATCCTTCTCCCCATCCACCCTTCCATCCATCCATCCATCCATCCATCCATCTCCCCATCCACCCATCCATCCATCCACCCATCCATCTACCCATCCATCCATCCATCCATCCATCTACCATCCATTCATCCATCCATCCATCCATCCAACCATCTACCCATCCATTCATCCATCCATCCCTCCATCCATCCATCCACCCATCCATCAATCCACCCATTCCATCCACCCATCCATCCATCTACCCATCGACCTACCCATCCACCCGTCCATCTACCCATCCATCCGTCTACCCATCCACCCACCCATCTACCCATCCATCCATGCATCCATCCATCCATATACCCATCTATCTACCCATCCATCCACCCATCCATTCACCAATCCATCCATCCATCCATCTACACATCCAACCATCCATCTACCCATCTATCCATCCATCCATCCATCTACCCATCCACCCATCCATTTACCCATCCATCTACCCATCCACCCATCCATCCATCTACCCATTCAGCCATCCATCTACCCATCCACCCATCCATCCACCCATCCATCTACCCATCCATCTACCCATCCACCCATCCATCCACCCATCCATCTACCCATCCATCTACACATCCACCCATCCATCTACCCATCCACCCACCCATCCATCTACCCATCCACCCACCCATCCATCTACCCATCCACCCACCCATCCATCTACCCATCCACCCACCCATCCATCCACCCATCTGTCCATGCACATATCCACCCATCCATCTACTCTGAATGATGGAAACATTGAAATAATGTAGTACTTCATTATAAGGCTCTCTGCTGCACTTCGTGAGGTTTGATGTCCAACACAAAGACTCAGGTGTGTTTCTACCTGTGTGAGCAGGTTTCAGACATAAAGAGTTCAGAGGGAAGTTGGCCATTGCCATCACAGCCAACTTTAAAAACACAAACACATCAGCTGAGGCCAAAGTGGAGGAGATCAGTGGAGTGGCTTTCATCTTCAACCAGAGGTTCTTCCAGGAACTGCGACAGGAAACCGGTCAGTCCTTTAACCGACTACATTTACACATACCTGGTCCCAATGTCCTGATAACACACACACACACACCTGGTCCCAATGTCCTGATAACACACACACACATACCTGGTCCCAATGTCCTGATAACACACACACACACACCTGGTCCCAATGTCCTGATAACACACACACACACACCTGGTCCCAATGTCCTGATAACACACACACACACACCTGGTCCCAATGTCCTGATAACACACACACACACACACCTGGTCCCAATGTCCTGATAACACACACACACACACACCTGGTCCCAATGTCCTGATAACACACACACACACACCTGGTCCCAATGTCCTGATAACACACACACACACACCTGGTCCCAATGTCCTGATAACACACACACACACACCTGGTCCCAATGTCCTGATAACACACACACACACACACACCTGGTCCCAATGTCCTGATAACACACACACACACACACACCTGGTCCCAATGTCCTGATAACACACACACACACACCTGGTCCCAATGTCCTGATAACACACACACACACACCTGGTCCCAATGTCCTGATAACACACACACACACACCTGGTCCCAATGTCCTGATAACACACACACACACACACCTGGTCCCAATGTCCTGATAACACACACACACACCTGGTCCCAATGTCCTGATAACACACACACACACCTGGTCCCAATGTCCTGATAACACACACACACACACACACACACACACACCTGGTCCCAATGTCCTGATAACACACACACACACACACCTGGTCCCAATGTCCTGATAACACACACACACACACCTGGTCCCAATGTCCTGATAACACACACACACACACACCTGGTCCCAATGTCCTGATAACACACACACACACCTGGTCCCAATGTCCTGATAACACACACACACACACCTGGTCCCAATGTCCTGATAACACACACACACACACACCTGGTCCCAATGTCCTGATAACACACACACACACACCTGGTCCCAATGTCCTGATAACACACACACACACACACCTGGTCCCAATGTCCTGATAACACACACACACACACACCTGGTCCCAATGTCCTGATAACACACACACACACCTGGTCCCAATGTCCTGATAACACACACACACACACACACACACACACCTGGTCCCAATGTCCTGATAACACACACACACACACACCTGGTCCCAATGTCCTGATAACACACACACACACCTGGTCCCAATGTCCTGATAACACACACACACACACACCTGGTCCCAATGTCCTGATAACACACACACACACACACACACACCTGGTCCCAATGTCCTGATAACACACACACACACACACCTGGTCCCAATGTCCTGATAACACACACACACACCTGGTCCCAATGTCCTGATAACACACACACACACCTGGTCCCAATGTCCTGATAACGCACACACACACACACCTGGTCCCAATGTCCTGATAACACACACACACACACACCTGGTCCCAATGTCCTGATAACACACACACACACCTGGTCCCAATGTCCTGATAACACACACACACACACACACACCTGGTCCCAATGTCCTGATAACACACACACACACACACCTGGTCCCAATGTCCTGATAACACACACACACACCTGGTCCCAATGTCCTGATAACGCACACACACACCTGGTCCCAATGTCCTGATAACACACACACACACCTGGTCCCAATGTCCTGATAACACACACACACCTGGTCCCAATGTCCTGATAACACACACACACACACACCTGGTCCCAATGTCCTGATAACACACACACACACCTGGTCCCAATGTCCTGATAACACACACACACACACACACACCTGGTCCCAATGTCCTGATAACACACACACACACACACCTGGTCCCAATATACTGATAACACACACACACACCTGGTCCCAATGTCCTGATAACACACACACACACCTGGTCCCAATGTCCTGATAACACACACACACACACACACACACCTGGTCCCAATGTCCTGATAACACACACACACACACCTGGTCCCAATGTCCTGATAACACACACACACACACACACCTGGTCCCAATGTCCTGATAACACACACACACACACACACACACACACACCTGGTCCCAATGTCCTGATAACACACACACACACACACACACACACACACCTGGTCCCAATGTCCTGATAACACACACACACACACACACACACACACACACACCTGGTCCCAATGTCCTGATAACACACACACACACACACCTGGTCCCAATGTCCTGATAACACACACACACACACACACCTGGTCCCAATGTCCTGATAACACACACACACACACACACCTGGTCCCAATGTCCTGATAACACACACACACACACACACACACCTGGTCCCAATGTCCTGATAACACACACACACACACACACACACACCTGGTCCCAATTTCCTGATAACACACACACACACACCTGGTCCCAATGTCCTGATAACACACACACACACACCTGGTCCCAATGTCCTGATAACACACACACACACACCTGGTCCCAATGTCCTGATAACACACACACACACACCTGGTCCCAATGTCCTGATAACACACACACACACACACCTGGTCCCAATGTCCTGATAACACACACACACACACACACACACCTGGTCCCAATGTCCTGATAACACACACACACACACACACCTGGTCCCAATGTCCTGATAACACACACACACACACCTGGTCCCAATGTCCTGATAACACACACACACACACACACACACCTGGTCCCAATGTCCTGATAACACACACACACACACCTGGTCCCAATGTCCTGATAACACACACACACACACACACCTGGTCCCAATGTCCTGATAACACACACACACACACCTGGTCCCAATGTCCTGATAACACACACACACACACCTGGTCCCAATGTCCTGATAACACACACACACACACACACACCTGGTCCCAATGTCCTGATAACACACACACACCTGGTCCCAATGTCCTGATAACACACACACACACACACCTGGTCCCAATGTCCTGATAACACACACACACACACCTGGTCCCAATGTCCTGATAACACACACACACACACACCTGGTCCCAATGTCCTGATAACACACACACACACACACCTGGTCCCAATGTCCTGATAACACACACACACACACCTGGTCCCAATGTCCTGATAACACACACACACACCTGGTCCCAATGTCCTGATAACACACACACACACCTGGTCCCAATGTCCTGATAACACACACACACACACACACACACACACACACACCTGGTCCCAATGTCCTGATAACACACACACACACACCTGGTCCCAATGTCCTGATAACACACACACACACACACCTGGTCCCAATGTCCTGATAACACACACACACACACCTGGTCCCAATGTCCTGATAACACACACACACACACACCTGGTCCCAATGTCCTGATAACACACACACACACCTGGTCCCAATGTCCTGATAACACACACACACACACACACACACACACCTGGTCCCAATGTCCTGATAACACACACACACACACACCTGGTCCCAATGTCCTGATAACACACACACACACACACCTGGTCCCAATGTCCTGATAACACACACACACACACCTGGTCCCAATGTCCTGATAACACACACACACACACCTGGTCCCAATGTCCTGATAACACACACACACACACACACCTGGTCCCAATGTCCTGATAACACACACACACACACACCTGGTCCCAATGTCCTGATAACACACACACACACACACCTGGTCCCAATGTCCTGATAACACACACACACACCTGGTCCCAATGTCCTGATAACACACACACACACCTGGTCCCAATGTCCTGATAACACACACACACACACCTGGTCCCAATGTCCTGATAACACACACACACACACACACCTGGTCCCAATGTCCTGATAACACACACACACACCTGGTCCCAATGTCCTGATAACACACACACACACACACACACCTGGTCCCAATGTCCTGATAACACACACACACACACCTGGTCCCAATGTCCTGATAACACACACACACACACACACACCTGGTCCCAATGTCCTGATAACACACACACACACACCTGGTCCCAATGTCCTGATAACACACACACACACCTGGTCCCAATGTCCTGATAACACACACACACACACACACACCTGGTCCCAATGTCCTGATAACACACACACACACACCTGGTCCCAATGTCCTGATAACACACACACACACCTGGTCCCAATGTCCTGATAACACACACACACACACCTGGTCCCAATGTCCTGATAACACACACACACACACACCTGGTCCCAATGTCCTGATAACACACACACACACACACACACACCTGGTCCCAATGTCCTGATAACACACACACACACACACACACACCTGGTCCCAATGTCCTGATAACACACACACACACACACACACCTGGTCCCAATGTCCTGATAACACACACACACACCTGGTCCCAATGTCCTGATAACACACACACACACACACCTGGTCCCAATGTCCTGATAACACACACACACACACCTGGTCCCAATGTCCTGATAACACACACACACACCTGGTCCCAATGTCCTGATAACACACACACACACACACCTGGTCCCAATGTCCTGATAACACACACACACACCTGGTCCCAATGTCCTGATAACACACACACACACCTGGTCCCAATGTCCTGATAACACACAGACACACACACACACACACACACACACCTGGTCCCAATGTCCTGATAACACACACACACACACCTGGTCCCAATGTCCTGATAACACACACACACACACCTGGTCCCAATGTCCTGATAACACACACACACACACACACCTGGTCCCAATGTCCTGATAACACACACACACACACCTGGTCCCAATGTCCTGATAACACACACACACACACACACACACCTGGTCCCAATGTCCTGATAACACACACACACACACACCTGGTCCCAATGTCCTGATAACACACACACACACACCTGGTCCCAATGTCCTGATAACACACACACACACACACACACACCTGGTCCCAATGTCCTGATAACACACACACACACACACCTGGTCCCAATGTCCTGATAACACACACACACACACCTGGTCCCAATGTCCTGATAACACACACACACACACCTGGTCCCAATGTCCTGATAACACACACACACCTGGTCCCAATGTCCTGATAACACACACACACACACACACACCTGGTCCCAATGTCCTGATAACACACACACACACACACCTGGTCCCAATGTCCTGATAACACACACACACACACACCTGGTCCCAATGTCCTGATAACACACACACACACACCTGGTCCCAATGTCCTGATAACACACACACACACACACACACACCTGGTCCCAATGTCCTGATAACACACACACACACACACCTGGTCCCAATGTCCTGATAACACACACACACACACACCTGGTCCCAATGTCCTGATAACACACACACACACACACACCTGGTCCCAATGTCCTGATAACACACACACACACACACACCTGGTCCCAATGTCCTGATAACACACACACACACACCTGGTCCCAATGTCCTGATAACACACACACACACACACACACACACACCTGGTCCCAATGTCCTGATAACACACACACACACACCTGGTCCCAATGTCCTGATAACACACACACACACACACACACACCTGGTCCCAATGTCCTGATAACACACACACACACACCTGGTCCCAATGTCCTGATAACACACACACACACACCTGGTCCCAATGTCCTGATAACACACACACACACACACACACACACACCTGGTCCCAATGTCCTGATAACACACACACACACACCTGGTCCCAATGTCCTGATAACACACACACACACACCTGGTCCCAATGTCCTGATAACACACACACACACACCTGGTCCCAATGTCCTGATAACACACACACACACACACACACACCTGGTCCCAATGTCCTGATAACACACACACACACACACACCTGGTCCCAATGTCCTGATAACACACACACACACACACACCTGGTCCCAATGTCCTGATAACACACACACACACACCTGGTCCCAATGTCCTGATAACACACACACACACACCTGGTCCCAATGTCCTGATAACACACACACACACACACACCTGGTCCCAATGTCCTGATAACACACACACACACACCTGGTCCCAATGTCGTGATAACACACACACACACCTGGTCCCAATGTCCTGATAACACACACACACCTGGTCCCAATGTCCTGATAACACACACACACACCTGGTCCCAATGTCCTGATAACACACACACACACCTGGTCCCAATGTCCTGATAACACACACACACACACCTGGTCCCAATGTCCTGATAACTCACACACACACCTGGTCCCAATGTCCTGATAACACACACACACACACACACCTGGTCCCAATGTCCTGATAACACACACACACACACCTGGTCCCAATGTCCTGATAACACACACACACACACACACACACACCTGGTCCCAATGTCCTGATAACACACACACACACACACACACACACCTGGTCCCAATGTCCTGATAACACACACACACACCTGGTCCCAATGTCCTGATAACACACACACACACACACACCTGGTCCCAATGTCCTGATAACACACACACACACCTGGTCCCAATGTCCTGATAACACACACACACACACACACACCTGGTCCCAATGTCCTGATAACACACACACACACACCTGGTCCCAATGTCCTGATAACACACACACACACACACCTGGTCCCAATGTCCTGATAACACACACACACACACCTGGTCCCAATGTCCTGATAACACACACACACCTGGTCCCAATGTCCTGATAACACACACACACACACCTGGTCACAATGTCCTGATAACACACACACACACACCTGGTCCCAATGTCCTGATAACACACACACACACACCTGGTCCCAATGTCCTGATAACACACACACACACCTGGTCCCAATGTCCTGATAACACACACACACACACCTGGTCCCAATGTCCTGATAACACACACACACACCTGGTCCCAATGTCCTGATAACACACACACACACCTGGTCCCAATGTCCTGATAACACACACACACACACACACCTGGTCCCAATGTCCTGATAACACACACACACACACCTGGTCCCAATGTCCTGATAACACACACACACACACACACCTGGTCCCAATGTCCTGATAACACACACACACACCTGGTCCCAATGTCCTGATAACACACACACACACACACCTGGTCCCAATGTCCTGATAACACACACACACCTGGTCCCAATGTCCTGATAACACACACACACACACCTGGTCCCAATGTCCTGATAACACACACACACACACACACCTGGTCCCAATGTCCTGATAACACACACACACCTGGTCCCAATGTCCTGATAACACACACACACACCTGGTCCCAATGTCCTGATAACACACACACACACACCTGGTCCCAATGTCCTGATAACACACACACACACACACCTGGTCCCAATGTCCTGATAACACACACACACACACACCTGGTCCCAATGTCCTGATAACACACACACACACACACACACACACACACACCTGGTCCCAATGTCCTGATAACACACACACACGCCTGGTCCCAATGTCCTGATAACACACACACACACACACACACACACACACCTGGTCCCAATGTCCTGATAACACACACACACACACACACACCTGGTCCCAATGTCCTGATAACACACACACACACCTGGTCCCAATGTCCTGATAACACACACACACACACCTGGTCCCAATGTCCTGATAACACACACACACACACCTGGTCCCAATGTCCTGATAACACACACACACACACACCTGGTCCCAATGTCCTGATAACACACACACACACACACACACACACACCTGGTCCCAATGTCCTGATAACACACACACACACACACACCTGGTCCCAATGTCCTGATAACACACACACACACACACCTGGTCCCAATGTCCTGATAACACACACACACACACACACCTGGTCCCAATGTCCTGATAACACACACACACACACACCTGGTCCCAATGTCCTGATAACACACACACACACACCTGGTCCCAATGTCCTGATAACACACACACACACACCTGGTCCCAATGTCCTGATAACACACACACACACCTGGTCCCAATGTCCTGATAACACACACACACACACACACACCTGGTCCCAATGTCCTGATAACACACACACACACCTGGTCCCAATGTCCTGATAACACACACACACACACACACCTGGTCCCAATGTCCTGATAACACACACACACACACACACACCTGGTCCCAATGTCCTGATAACACACACACACACACCTGGTCCCAATGTCCTGATAACACACACACACACACACACCTGGTCCCAATGTCCTGATAACACACACACACACACCTGGTCCCAATGTCCTGATAACACACACACACACACACCTGGTCCCAATGTCCTGATAACACACACACACACACCTGGTCCCAATGTCCTGATAACACACACACACCTGGTCCCAATGTCCTGATAACACACACACACACACCTGGTCCCAATGTCCTGATAACACACACACACACACCTGGTCCCAATGTCCTGATAACACACACACACACACCTGGTCACAATGTCCTGATAACACACACACACACACCTGGTCCCAATGTCCTGATAACACACACACACACACCTGGTCCCAATGTCCTGATAACACACACACACCTGGTCCCAATGTCCTGATAACACACACACACACACACCTGGTCCCAATGTCCTGATAACACACACACACACACACACACACCTGGTCCCAATGTCCTGATAACACACACACACACACACACCTGGTCCCAATGTCCTGATAACACACACACACACACCTGGTCCCAATGTCCTGATAACACACACACACACCTGGTCCCAATGTCCTGATAACACACACACACACACACACACCTGGTCCCAATGTCCTGATAACACACACACACACACACACCTGGTCCCAATGTCCTGATAACACACACACACACAC
>NC_136632.1:32824521-32962021 GCF_933228915.1 Telmatherina bonti
ACGTTTCCTCCATTAAGTCTTCCAGATTTTTAATCTAGGTTCTAGATATATCCTCTGACCTGTCTCAGGTTTAACCTTCTATCTTCCTTGTGTTTGCTCTGACACATCCCAAGGTCCAATGTTCTATGTTCAAAATATGCCTTCAGGGTTCCTGGATAAGAGCTGAATAAAACTAGATTTTAGGATAAACGCCGGGAAATCCTCGGTCTGGATTTGATCTGTGAGACAGGATCTTCAGGAACGATGTCATGATCTGATTATGATGTAACCCTTCAGGTTGTGGCCAGAGATGAAGAATCAGGAGAAGAAGTTTCCGCCTCGGTAGATGTTGAAGTACTGCAGAGAGGACAGACGGGTGAGAACGGTCATGGTTACGTATTTTGCAGAACCTCGCGGTGCGTTCACTGATAATGTAATTTGCAGAACCTCGCGGTGCGTTCACTGATAATGTAATTTGCAGAACCTCGCGGTGCGTTCACTGATAATGTATTTTGCAGAACCTCGCGGTGCGTTCACTGATAATGTATTTTGCAGAACCTCGCGGTGCGTTCACTGATAATGTAATTTGCAGAACCTCGCGGTGCGTTCACTGATAATGTATTTTGCAGAACCTCGCGGTGCGTTCACTGATAATGTAATTTGCAGTACCTCGCGGTGCGTTCACTGATAATGTATTTTGCGGTGCGTTTACTGATAATGTATTTTGCAGTACCTCGCGGTGCGTTCACTGATAATGTATTTTGCAGAACCTCGCGGTGCGTTCACTGATAATGTAATTTGCAGAACCTCGCGGTGCGTTCACTGATAATGTATTTTGCAGAACCTTGCGGTGCGTTCACTGATAATGTAATTTGCAGAACCTCGCGGTGCGTTCACTGATAATGTATTTTGCAGAACCTCGCGGTGCGTTCACTGATAATGTAATTTGCAGAACCTCGCGGTGCGTTCACTGATAATGTAATTTGCAGAACCTCGCGGTGCGTTCACTGATAATGTATTTTGCAGAACCTCGCGGTGCGTTCACCGATAATGTAATTTGCAGAACCTCGCGGTGCGTTCACTGATAATGTATTTTGCAGAACCTTGCGGTGCGTTCACTGATAATGTAATTTGCAGAACCTCGCGGTGCGTTCACTGATGATGTAATTTGCAGAACCTCGCGGTGCGTTCACTGATAATGTATTTTGCAGAACCTCGCGGTGCGTTCACCGATAATGTAATTTGCAGTACCTCGCGGTGCGTTCACTGATAATGTATTTTGCAGAACCTCGCGGTGCGTTCACTGATAATGTATTTTGCAGAACCTTGCGGTGCGTTCACTGATAATGTAATTTGCAGAACCTCGCGGTGCGTTCACTGATAATGTAATTTGCAGAACCTCGCGGTGCGTTCACCGATAATGTATTTTGCAGAACCTCGCGGTGCGTTCACTGATAATGTAATTTGCAGAACCTCGCGGTGCGTTCACCGATAATGTAATTTGCAGAACCTCGCGGTGCGTTCACTGATAATGTATTTTGCAGAACCTTGCGGTGCGTTCACTGATAATGTAATTTGCAGAACCTCGCGGTGCGTTCACTGATAATGTAATTTGCAGAACCTCGCGGTGCGTTCACCGATAATGTAATTTGCAGTACCTCGCGGTGCGTTCACTGATAATGTATTTTGCAGAACCTCGCGGTGCGTTCACTGATAATGTAATTTGCAGTACCTCGCGGTGCGTTCACCGATAATGTAATTTGCAGTACCTCGCGGTGCGTTCACTGATAATGTATTTTGCAGAACCTCGCGGTGCGTTCACTGATAATGTATTTTGCAGAACCTCGCGGTGCGTTCACCGATAATGTAATTTGCAGAACCTCGCGGTGCGTTCACTGATAATGTAATTTGCAGAACCTCGCGGTGCGTTCACTGATAATGTATTTTGCAGTACCTCGCGGTGCGTTCACTGATAATGTAATTTGCAGTACCTCGCGGTGCGTTCACTGATAATGTATTTTGCAGAACCTCGCGGTGCGTTCACTGATAATGTAATTTGCAGAACCTCGCGGTGCGTTCACTGATAATGTAATTTGCAGAACCTCGCGGTGCGTTCACTGATAATGTAATTTGCAGAACCTCGCGGTGCGTTCACTGATAATGTATTTTGCAGAACCTCGCGGTGCGTTCACTGATAATGTATTTTGCAGAACCTCGCGGTGCGTTCACTGATAATGTAATTTGCAGAACCTCGCGGTGCGTTCACTGATAATGTATTTTGCAGAACCTCGCGGTGCGTTCATCGATAATGTAATTTGCAGAACCTCGCGGTGCGTTCACTGATAATGTATTTTGCAGAACCTCGCGGTGCGTTCACTGATAATGTATTTTGCAGAACCTCGCGGTGCGTTCACTGATAATGTAATTTGCAGAACCTCGCGGTGCGTTCACTGATAATGTATTTTGCAGAACCTCGCGGTGCGTTCACCGATAATGTAATTTGCAGAACCTCGCGGTGCGTTCACTGATAATGTATTTTGCAGAACCTCGCGGTGCGTTCACTGATAATGTAATTTGCAGAACCTCGCGGTGCGTTCACTGATAATGTAATTTGCAGAACCTCGCGGTGCGTTCACTGATAATGTAATTTGCAGTACCTCGCGGTGCGTTCACTGATAATGTATTTTGCAGAACCTCGCGGTGCGTTCACTGATAATGGAATTTGCAGAACCTCGCGGTGCGTTCACTGATAATGTAATTTGCAGTACCTCGCGGTGCGTTCACTGATAATGTATTTTGCAGAACCTTGCGGTGCGTTCACTGATAATGTATTTTGCAGAACCTCGCGGTGCGTTCACTGATAATGTAATTTGCAGAACCTCGCGGTGCGTTCACTGATAATGTAATTTGCAGAACCTCGCGGTGCGTTCACTGATAATGTAATTTGCAGAACCTCGCGGTGCGTTCACCGATAATGTATTTTGCAGAACCTCGCGGTGCGTTCACTGATAATGTATTTTGCAGAACCTCGCGGTGCGTTCACTGATAATGTATTTTGCAGTACCTCGCGGTGCGTTCACTGATAATGTAATTTGCAGAACCTCGCGGTGCGTTCACTGATAATGTAATTTGCAGAACCTCGCGGTGCGTTCACTGATAATGTATTTTGCAGTACCTCGCGGTGCGTTCACTGATAATGTATTTTGCAGTACCTCGCGGTGCGTTCACTGATAATGTATTTTGCAGAACCTCGCGGTGCGTTCACTGATAATGTAATTTGCAGAACCTCGCGGTGCGTTCACTGATAATGTAATTTGCAGAACCTCGCGGTGCGTTCACTGATAATGTATTTTGCAGAACCTCGCGGTGCGTTCACTGATAATGTAATTTGCAGTACCTCGCGGTGCGTTCACTGATAATGTAATTTGCAGTACCTCGCGGTGCGTTCACTGATAATGTAATTTGCAGAACCTCGCGGTGCGTTCACTGATAATGTATTTTGCAGAACCTCGCGGTGCGTTCACTGATAATGTAATTTGCAGAACCTCGCGGTGCGTTCACTGATAATGTATTTTGCAGAACCTCGCGGTGCGTTCACTGATAATGTAATTTGCAGTACCTCGCGGTGCGTTCACTGATAATGTATTTTGCAGAACCTCGCGGTGCGTTCACTGATAATGTATTTTGCAGTACCTCGCGGTGCGTTCACTGATAATGTATTTTGCGGTGCGTTCACTGATAATGTATTTTGCAGTACCTCGCGGTGCGTTCACTGATAATGTAATTTGCAGAACCTCGCGGTGCGTTCACTGATAATGTAAATTGCAGAACCTCGCGGTGCGTTCACTGATAATGTATTTTGCAGTACCTCGCGGTGCGTTCACTGATAATGTATTTTGCAGTACCTCGCGGTGCGTTCACTGATAATGTATTTTGCAGTACCTCGCGGTGCGTTCACTGATAATGTATTTTGCAGTACCTCGCGGTGCGTTCACTGATAATGTATTTTGCAGTACCTCGCGGTGCGTTCACTGATAATGTATTTTGCAGAACCTCGCGGTGCGTTCACTGATAATGTAATTTGCAGAACCTCGCGGTGCGTTCACCGATAATGTAATTTGCAGTACCTCGCGGTGCGTTCACTGATAATGTATTTTGCAGTACCTCGCGGTGCGTTTACTGATAATGTAATTTGCAGTACCTCGCGGTGCGTTCACTGATAATGTAATTTGCAGAACCTCGCGGTGCGTTCACTGATAATGTATTTTGCAGAACCTCGCGGTGCGTTCACTGATAATGTAATTTGCAGAACCTCGCGGTGCGTTCACTGATAATGTAATTTGCAGAACCTCGCGGTGCGTTCACTGATAATGTAATTTGCAGAACCTCGCGGTGCGTTCACTGATAATGTATTTTGCAGAACCTCGCGGTGCGTTCACTGATAATGTAATTTGCAGAACCTCGCGGTGCGTTCACTGATAATGTATTTTGCAGAACCTCGCGGTGCGTTCACTGATAATGTAATTTGCAGTACCTCGCGGTGCGTTCACTGATAATGTAATTTGCAGTACCTCGCGGTGCGTTCACTGATAATGTAATTTGCAGAACCTCGCGGTGCGTTCACTGATAATGTAATTTGCAGAACCTCGCGGTGCGTTCACTGATAATGTATTTTGCAGAACCTCGCGGTGCGTTCACTGATAATGTAATTTGCAGAACCTCGCGGTGCGTTCACTGATAATGTATTTTGCAGAACCTCGCGGTGCGTTCACTGATAATGTATTTTGCAGAACCTCGCGGTGCGTTCACTGATAATGTATTTTGCAGAACCTCGCGGTGCGTTCACTGATAATGTAATTTGCAGAACCTCGCGGTGCGTTCACTGATAATGTATTTTGCAGAACCTCGCGGTGCGTTCACTGATAATGTAATTTGCAGAACCTCGCGGTGCGTTCACTGATAATGTATTTTGCAGAACCTCACGGTGCGTTCACTGATAATGTATTTTGCAGTACCTCGCGGTGCGTTCACTGATAATGTAATTTGCAGAACCTCGCGGTGCGTTCACTGATAATGTATTTTGCAGAACCTCGCGGTGCGTTCACTGATAATGTAATTTGCAGAACCTCGCGGTGCGTTCACTGATAATGTATTTTGCAGAACCTCGCGGTGCGTTCACTGATAATGTATTTTGCAGTACCTCGCGGTGCGTTCACTGATAATGTATTTTGCAGAACCTCGCGGTGCGTTCACTGATAATGTAATTTGCAGTACCTCGCGGTGCGTTCACTGATAATGTAATTTGCAGAACCTCGCGGTGCGTTCACTGATAATGTAATTTGCAGAACCTCGCGGTGCGTTCACTGATAATGTATTTTGCAGTACCTCGCGGTGCGTTCACTGATAATGTAATTTGCAGAACCTCGCGGTGCGTTCACTGATAATGTAATTTGCAGAACCTCGCGGTGCGTTCACTGATAATGTAATTTGCAGTACCTCGCGGTGCGTTCACTGATAATGTAATTTGCAGAACCTCGCGGTGCGTTCACTGATAATGTATTTTGCAGAACCTCGCGGTGCGTTCACTGATAATGTAATTTGCAGAACCTCGCGGTGCGTTCACTGATAATGTAATTTGCAGAACCTCGCGGTGCGTTCACTGATAATGTATTTTGCAGAACCTCACGGTGCGTTCACTGATAATGTATTTTGCAGAACCTCGCGGTGCGTTCACTGATAATGTAATTTGCAGAACCTCGCGGTGCGTTCACTGATAATGTATTTTGCAGAACCTCGCGGTGCGTTCACTGATAATGTAATTTGCAGAACCTCGTGGTGCGTTCACTGATAATGTATTTTGCAGAACCTCGCGGTGCGTTCACTGATAATGTAATTTGCAGAACCTCGCGGTGCGTTCACTGATAATGTATTTTGCAGTACCTCGCGGTGCGTTCACTGAGCAGCAGATGTTTGGGGATGTGGACAGTCGGCTAGCCGGAGGCCTTGCAGCGATGTTCCTCTTGATGTTTCTGTCTGTGGTTCTGTTCATCATGCTTCGGGCCGTCCGGAGGAGACACGCAGAGCCCGACGAGGGAAAACACGCCAACGTGGTACAAATTGAAAAACTTAAAATGTTGTTTGTGTACAAACAAAGATGCTGACTTTCTGAAGTGGTTTACCCTGAGAATGAACCGGTTTAACCTGAGAATGAACTGGTTTACCCTGAGAATGAACCGGTTTAACCTGAGAATGAACTGGTTTACCCTGAGAATGAACTGGTTTAATCTCAGAATGAACTGGTTTACCCTGAGAATGAAGTGGTTTAATCTCAGAATGAACCGGTTTAATCTCAGAATGAACTGGTACACCCTGAAAATGAACTGGTATACACTGAGAATGAACTTGTTTAATCTCAGAATGAACTGGTTTACTCTCAAAATGAACTGGTTTAATCTAGGAATGAACTGGTTTAATCTCAGAATGAACTGGTTTACCCTGAGAATGAACTGGTTTAATCTCATAATGACCTGGTTTAATCTCAGAATGAACTGGTTTACCCTGAGAATGAACTGGTTTCATCTCATAATGACCTGGTTTAATCACAGAATGAACTGGTTTAATCTCAGAAAGAACTGGTATACCCTGAGAATGAACTGGTTTACTGTGAGAATGAACTGGTTTAATCTCAGAATGAACTGGTTTAATCTCAGAAGGAACTGGTTAACCCTGGGATTAAACTGGTTTGATCTTAGTATGAACAGGTTTAACCTAAAAATGAACCGATTTAACCTGAGAATGAATTGGTTGATCTCACAAGGAACTGATATATCCTGAGACTTAACTGGTTTAATCGTAGAAAACTGGTTTGAACTGGTTTACCCTGAGAATGAACCAGTTTAATCTCAAAATTAACTGGTTTGATTCAAAGTATGAACTGGTTTAATCTCAGAATGAACTGGTTTACCCTGAGAATGAACAGGGTTAATCGCAAAATGAACTGGTTTACCCTAAGAATGAACTGGTATACCCTGACAATGAACCGGTTTAATCTCAGAATGAACTGGTTTACCCTGAGAATGAACTGGTTTAATCACAGAATGAACTGGTTTAATCTCAGAATGAACTGGTATACCCTGACAATAAACTGGTTTACCGTGATAATGAACTGGTTTAATCTCAGAATGAACTGGTTAACCCTGGGATTAAACTGGTTTAATCTTAGAATAAACTGGTTTACCCTGATAGTGAATTGGTTTACCCTGAGAATGAACCAGTTTAATCTCAGAATGAACTGGTTTAAGCACAGAATGAACTGGTATACCCTGATAGTGAACTGGTTTGATCTCAGAATGAACTGGTTTACCCTGAAAATGAACTGGTTTACCCTGATAGTGAACTGGTTTACACTGAGAATGAACCAGTTTAATCTCAAAATTAACTGGTTTGACTCAAAGTATGAACTGGTTTAATCTCAGAATGAACTGGTTTACCCTGAGAATGAACAGGGTTAATCGCAAAATGAACTGCTTTACCCTGAGAATGAACTGGTATACCTTGATAGTGAACTGGTTTGATCTCAAAATGAACTGGTTTACTCTCAGAATGAACTGGTTTAATCTCAGAATGAACTGGTTTACTCAGAATGAACTGGTATACCCTGAGAATGAACTGGTTTAAATCTCAGAATGAACTGGTTTACTCTCAGAATGAACTGGTATACCCTGAGAATCAACTGGTTTACCCTGAGAATGAACTGTTTTCATCTCAGAATGAACTGGTTTAATCTCAGAATGAACTGGTTTACACTGAGAACGAATTAGTTTACCCTGAGAATGAACTGGTTTAATCTCAGAATGAACTGGTTTACACTGAGAACGAATTAGTTTACCCTGAGAATGAACTGGCTTAATCTCAGAATGAACTGGTTTAATCTCAGAATGAACTGGTTAACCCTGGGATTAAACTGGTTTAATCTCAGAATTAACTGGTTTACACTGAGAGCGAACTAGTTTACCCTGAGAATGAACTGGTTTAATCTCAGAATGAACTGGTTTACTCTCAGAATGAACTGGTTTAATCTCAGAATGAACTGGTTTACCCTGAGAATAAACTGGTTTACTCTCAGAATGAACTGGCTTAATCTCAGAATGAACTGGTTTAATCTCAGAATTAACTGGTTTACACTGAGAGCGACTTAGTTTACCCTGAGAATTAACTGGTTTATTCTCAGAATGAACTGCTTCACCCTGAGAATGAACTGGTTTACCCTGAGAAGGAACTGGTTTAATCTCAGAATGAACTGGTTTAGTCTCAGAATGAACTGGTTCGCCATGAGAATGAACGGGTATATCCTGATAGTGAACTGGTTTTTATCACAAAATAAACTGGTTTAATCTCAGAATGAACTGGTTTATTCTCAGAATGAACTGCTTTACCCTGAGAATGAACTGGTTTAATCTCAGAATGAACTGGTTTAGTCTCAGAATGAAGAGGTTTAATCTCAGAATGAACTGGTATACCCTGAGAATGAATTGGTATATCCTGATAGTGAACTGGTTTATATCTCAGAATGAACTGGTTTATTCTCAGAATGGACTGCTTTACCCTGAGAATGAACTGGTATACCCTGATAGTGAACTGGTTTGATCTCAAAATGAACTGGTTTAATCTCAGAATGAACTGGTGTACCCTGAGAATGAACTGGTATACCCTGAGAATGAACCGGTTTAATCTCAGAATGAACAGGTTTAATCTCAGAATGAACTGGTTAATTCTCAGAATGAACAGCTTTACCCTGAGAATGAACTGGTTTAAATCTCAGAATGAACTGGTTTACTCTCAGAATGAACTGGTTTACCCTGAGAATGAACTGGTTTAATCTCAGAATGAACTGGTTTAGTCTCAGAATGAACTGGTTCGCCATGAGAATGAACGGGTATATCCTGATAGTGAACTGGTTTTTATCTCAAAATAAACTGGTTTAATCTCAGAATGAACTGGTTTACTCTCAGAATGAACTGGTATACCCTGATAGTGAACTCGTTTGATCTCAAAATGAACTGGTTTAATCTCAGAATGAACTGGTTTACCCTGAGAATGAACTGGTAAACCATAAGAATGAACTGGTTTACTCAGAATGAACTGGTTTACACTGAGAACGAACTAGTTTACCCTGAGAATGAACTGGTTTAATCTCAAAATGAACTGGTTCACTCTCAGAATGAACTGGCTTAATCTCAGAATGAACTGGTATACCCTGATAGTGAACTGGTTTGATCTCAAAATGAACTGGTTTAATCTCAGAATGAACTGGTTTACCCTGAGAATGAACCGGTTTAATCTCAGAATGAACAGGTTTAATCTCAGAATGAACTGGTTTAATCTCAGAATGAACTGCTTTACCCTGAGAATGAACTGGTATATCCTGATAGTGAACTGGTTTTTATCTCAGAATGAACTGGTTTAGTCTCAGAATGAACTGGTTCGCCATGAGAATGAACTGGTATATCCTGATGGTGAACTGGTTTTTATCTCAGAATAAACTGGTTTAATCTCAGAATGAACTGGTTTAATCTCAGAATGAACTGCTTTACCCTGAGAACGAACTAGTCTACCCTGAGAATGAGCTGGTTTAATCTCAGAATGAACTGGTTCACTCTCAGAATGAACTGGCTTAATCTCAGAATGAACTGGTATACCCTGATAGTGAACTGGTTTGATCTCAAAATGAACTGGTTTAATCTGAGAATGAACTGGTTTACCCTGAGAATGAACTGGTTTACCCTGAGAATGAACTGGTAAACCCTGAGAATGAACTGGTTTAATCTCAGAATGAACTGGTTTACTCTCAGAATGAACTGGTATACCCTGATAGTGAACTCGTTTGATCTCAGAATGAACTGGTTTAATCTCAGAATGAACTGGTTTACCCTGAGAATGAACTGGTATACCCTGAGAATGAACCGGTTTAATCTCAGAATGAACTGGCTTAATCTCAGAATGAACTGGTATACCCTGATAGTGAACTCGTTTGATCTCAAAATGAACTGGTTTAATCTCAGAATGAACTGGTGTACCCTGAGAATGAACTGGTATACCCTGAGAATGAACAGGTTTAATCTCAGAATGAACTGGTTAATTCTCAGAATGAACAGCTTTACCCTGAGAATGAACTGGTTTAAATCTCAGAATGAACTGGTTTACTCTCAGAATGAACTGGTTTACTCTCAGAATGAACTGGTTTAAATCTCAGAATGAACTGGTATACCCTGAGAATCAACTGGTTTAACCTGAGAATGAACTGTTTTCATCTCAGAATGAACAGGTTTAATCTCAGAATGAACTGGTTTAGTCTCAGAATGAACTGGTTCGCCATGAGAATGAACGGGTATATCCTGATAGTGAACTGGTTTTTATCTCAAAATGAACTGG
This sequence comes from Telmatherina bonti, assembly GCF_933228915.1. Lineage (NCBI taxonomy): Eukaryota > Metazoa > Chordata > Actinopteri > Atheriniformes > Telmatherinidae > Telmatherina > Telmatherina bonti. The sequence goes on from NC_136632.1 coordinate 32,834,932, forward strand.
TTTAATCTCAGAATGAACTGGTTTACTCTCAGAATGAACTGGTATACCCTGATAGTGAACTCGTTTGATCTCAGAATGAACTGGTTTAATCTCAGAATGAACTGGTTTACCCTGAGAATGAACTGGTATACCCTGAGAATGAACCGGTTTAATCTCAGAATGAACTGGCTTAATCTCAGAATGAACTGGTATACCCTGATAGTGAACTCGTTTGATCTCAAAATGAACTGGTTTAATCTCAAAATGAACTGGTGTACCCTGAGAATGAACTGGTATACCCTGAGAATGAACCGGTTTAATCTCAGAATGAACAGGTTTAATCTCAGAATGAACTGGTTAATTCTCAGAATGAACAGCTTTACCCTGAGAATGAACTGGTTTAAATCTCAGAATGAACTGGTTTACTCTCAGAATGAACTGGTTTAAATCTCAGAATGAACTGGTATACCCTGAGAATCAACTGGTTTACCCTGAGAATGAACTGGTTTAATCTCAGAATGAACTGGTTTACCCTGAGAATGAACTGGTTTAATCTCAGAATGAACTGGTTTAGTCTCAGAATGAACTGGTTCGCCATGAGAATGAACGGGTATATCCTGATAGTGAACTGGTTTTTATCTCAAAATAAACTGGTTTAATCTCAGAATGAACTGGTTTACTCTCAGAATGAACTGGTATACCCTGATAGTGAACTCGTTTGATCTCAAAATGAACTGGTTTAATCTCAGAATGAACTGGTTTACCCTGAGAATGAACTGGTAAACCATAAGAATGAACTGGTTTAATCTCAGAATGAACTGGTTTACTCAGAATGAACTGGTTTACACTGAGAACGAACTAGTTTACCCTGAGAATGAACTGGTTTAATCTCAAAATGAACTGGTTCACTCTCAGAATGAACTGGCTTAAGCTCAGAATGAACTGGTATACCCTGATAGTGAACTGGTTTGATCTCAAAATGAACTGGTTTAATCTCAGAATGAACTGGTTTACCCTGAGAATGAACCGGTTTAATCTCAGAATGAACAGGTTTAATCTCAGAATGAACTGGTTTAATCTCAGAATGAACTGCTTTACCCTGAGAATGAACTGGTATATCCTGATAGTGAACTGGTTTTTATCTCAGAATGAACTGGTTTAGTCTCAGAATGAACTGGTTCGCCATGAGAATGAACTGGTATATCCTGATGGTGAACTGGTTTTTATCTCAGAATAAACTGGTTTAATCTCAGAATGAACTGGTTTAATCTCAGAATGAACTGCTTTACCCTGAGAACGAACTAGTCTACCCTGAGAATGAGCTGGTTTAATCTCAGAATGAACTGGTTCACTCTCAGAATGAACTGGCTTAATCTCAGAATGAACTGGTATACCCTGATAGTGAACTGGTTTGATCTCAAAATGAACTGGTTTAATCTGAGAATGAACTGGTTTACCCTGAGAATGAACTGGTTTACCCTGAGAATGAACTGGTAAACCCTGAGAATGAACTGGTTTAATCTCAGAATGAACTGGTTTACTCTCAGAATGAACTGGTATACCCTGATAGTGAACTCGTTTGATCTCAGAATGAACTGGTTTAATCTCAGAATGAACTGGTTTACCCTGAGAATGAACTGGTATACCCTGAGAATGAACCGGTTTAATCTCAGAATGAACTGGCTTAATCTCAGAATGAACTGGTATACCCTGATAGTGAACTCGTTTGATCTCAAAATGAAGTGGTTTAATCTCAGAATGAACTGGTGTACCCTGAGAATGAACTGGTATACCCTGAGAATGAACCGGTTTAATCTCAGAATGAACAGGTTTAATCTCAGAATGAACTGGTTAATTATCAGAATGAACAGCTTTACCCTGAGAATGAACTGGTTTAAATCTCAGAATGAACTGGTTTACTCTCAGAATGAACTGGTTTACTCTCAGAATGAACTGGTTTAAATCTCAGAATGAACTGGTATACCCTGAGAATCAACTGGTTTACCCTGAGAATGAACTGTTTTCATCTCAGAATGAACAGGTTTAATCTCAGAATGAACTAGTTCACCCTGAGAATGAACTGGTTTAATCTCAGAATGAACTGGTTTAGTCTCAGAATGAACTGGTTCGCCATGAGAATGAACGGGTATATCCTGATAGTGAACTGGTTTTTATCTCAAAATGAACTGGTTTAATCTCAGAATGAACTGGTTTACTCTCAGAATGAACTGGTATACCCTGATAGTGAACTCGTTTGATCTCAGAATGAACTGGTTTAATCTCAGAATGAACTGGTTTACCCTGAGAATGAACTGGTATACCCTGAGAATGAACCGGTTTAATCTCAGAATGAACTGGCTTAATCTCAGAATGAACTGGTATACCCTGATAGTGAACTCGTTTGATCTCAAAATGAACTGGTTTAATCTCAAAATGAACTGGTGTACCCTGAGAATGAACTGGTATACCCTGAGAATGAACCGGTTTAATCTCAGAATGAACTGGTTAATTCTCAGAATGAACAGCTTTACCCTGAGAATGAACTGGTTTAAATCTCAGAATGAACTGGTTTACTCTCAGAATGAACTGGTTTACTCTCAGAATGAACTGGTTTAAATCTCAGAATGAACTGGTATACCCTGAGAATCAACTGGTTTACCCTGAGAATGAACTGTTTTCATCTCAGAATGAACAGGTTTAATCTCAGAATGAACTAGTTCACCCTGAGAATGAACTGGTTAAGTCTCAGAATGAACTGGTTCGCCATGAGAATGAACGGGTATATCCTGATAGTGAACTGGTTTTTATCTCAAAATAAACTGGTTTAATCTCAGAATGAACTGGTTTACTCTCAGAATGAACTGGTATACCCTGATAGTGAACTCGTTTGATCTCAAAATGAACTGGTTTAATCTTAGAATGAACTGGTTTACCCTGAGAATGAACTGGTAAACCATAAGAATGAACCGGTTTAATCTCAGAATGAACTGGTTTATTCTCAGAATGAACTGCTTTACCCTGAGAATGAACTGGTATACCCTGATAGTGAACTGGTTTTTATCTCAGAATGAACTGGTTTAGTCTCAGAATGAACTGGTTCGCCATGAGAATGAACTGGTATATCCTGATGGTGAACTGGTTTTTATCTCAGAATAAACTAGTTTAATCTAGGAATGAACTGGTATACCCTGAGAATGAACTGGTTTGATCTCAAAATGAACTGGTTTAATCTCAGAATGAACTGGTTTACCCTGAGAATGTACTGGTTTATTCTCAGAATGAACTGCTTTACCCTGAGGATGAACTGGTTTAGTCTCAGAATGAACTGGTTCGCCATGAGAATGAACTGGTATATCCTGATGGTGAACTGGTTTTTATCTCAGAATAAACTGGTTTAATCTCAGAATGAACTGGTTTAATCTCAGAATGAACTGGTTTACTAAGAATGAACTGGTTTACACTGAGAACGAACTAGTTTACCCTGAGAATGAACTGGTTTAATCTCAAAATGAACTGGTTCACTCTCAGAATGAACTGGCTTAATCTCAGAATGAACTGGTATACCCTGATAGTGAACTGGTTTGATCTCAAAATGAACTGGTTTAATCTCAAAATGAACTGCTTTACCCTGAGAATGAACTGGTATACCCTGAGAATGAACCGGTTTAATCTCAGAATGAACAGGTTTAATCTCAGAATGAACTGGTTTATTCTCAGAATGAACTGCTTTACCCTGAGAATGAACTGGTATATCCTGATAGTGAACTGGTTTTTATCTCAGAATGAACTGGTTTATTCTCAGAATGAACTGCTTTACCCTGAGAATGAACTGGTATATCCTGATGGTGAACTGGTTTTTATCTCAGAATAAACTGGTTTAATCTCAGAATGAACTGGTTTAATCTCAGAATGAACTGCTTTACCCTGAGAACGAACTAGTCTACCCTGAGAATGAGCTGGTTTAATCTCAGAATGAACTGGTTCACTCTCAGAATGAACTGGCTTAATCTCAGAATGAACTGGTATACCCTGATAGTGAACTGGTTTGATCACAAAATGAACTGGTTTAATCTGAGAATGAACTGGTTTACCCTGAGAATGAACTGGTTTACCCTGAGAATGAACTGGTAAACCCTGAGAATGAACTGGTTTAATCTCAGAATGAACTGGATTACTCTCAGAATGAACTGGCTTAATCTCAGAATGAACTGGCTTAATCTCAGAATGAACTGGTATACCCTGATAGTGAACTCGTTTGATCTCAAAATGAACTGGTTTAATCTCAGAATGAACTGGTTTACCCTGAGAATGAACTGGTATACCCTGAGAATGAACCGGTTTAATCTCAGAATGAACAGGTTTAATCTCAGAATGAACTGGTTTATTCTCAGAATGAACTGCTTTACCCTGAGAATGAACTAGTTCACCCTGAGAATGAACTGGTTTAATCTCAGAATGAACTGGTTCACTCTCAGAATGAACTGGCTTAATCTCAGAATGAACTGGTATACCCTGATAGTGAACTGGTTTGATCTCAAAAGGAACTGGTTTAATCTGAGAATGAACTGGTTTACCCTGAGAATGAACTGGTTTACCCTGAGAATGAACTGGTAAACCCTGAGAATGCACTGGTTTAATCTCAGAATGAACTGGTTTACTCAGAATGAACTGGCTTAATCTCAGAATGAACTGGTATACCCTGATAGTGAACTCGTTTGATCTCAAAATGAACTGGTTTATTCTCAGAATGAACTGCTTTACCCTGAGAATGAACTGGTATACCCTGAGAATGAACCGGTTTAATCTCAGAATGAACTGGTTTACACTGAGAATGAACTAGTTCACCCTGAGAATGAACTGGTTTAATCTCAGAATGAACTGGTTTGGTCTCAGAATGAACTGGTTCGCCATGAGAATGAACGGGTATATCATGATAGTGAACTGGTTTTTATCTCAGAATGAACTGGTTTAGTCTCAGAATGAACTGGTTCGCCATGAGAATGAACTGGTATATCCTGATGGTGAACTGGTTTTTATCTCAGAATAAACTAGTTTAATCTAGGAATGAACTGGTATACCCTGAGAATGAACTGGTTTGATCTCAAAATGAACTGGTTTAATCTCAGAATGAACTGGTTTACCCTGAGAATGTACTGGTTTATTCTCAGAATGAACTGCTTTACCCTGAGGATGAACTGGTTTAGTCTCAGAATGAACTGGTTCGCCATGAGAATGAACTGGTATATCCTGATGGTGAACTGGTTTTTATCTCAGAATAAACTGGTTTAATCTCAGAATGAACTGGTTTAATCTCAGAATGAACTGGTTTACTAAGAATGAACTGGTTTACACTGAGAACGAACTAGTTTACCCTGAGAATGAACTGGTTTAATCTCAAAATGAACTGGTTCACTCTCAGAATGAACTGGCTTAATCTCAGAATGAACTGGTATACCCTGATAGTGAACTGGTTTGATCTCAAAATGAACTGGTTTAATCTCAAAATGAACTGCTTTACCCTGAGAATGAACTGGTATACCCTGAGAATGAACCGGTTTAATCTCAGAATGAACAGGTTTAATCTCAGAATGAACTGGTTTATTCTCAGAATGAACTGCTTTACCCTGAGAATGAACTGGTATATCCTGATAGTGAACTGGTTTTTATCTCAGAATGAACTGGTTTATTCTCAGAATGAACTGCTTTACCCTGAGAATGAACTGGTATATCCTGATGGTGAACTGGTTTTTATCTCAGAATAAACTGGTTTAATCTCAGAATGAACTGGTTTAATCTCAGAATGAACTGCTTTACCCTGAGAACGAACTAGTCTACCCTGAGAATGAGCTGGTTTAATCTCAGAATGAACTGGTTCACTCTCAGAATGAACTGGCTTAATCTCAGAATGAACTGGTATACCCTGATAGTGAACTGGTTTGATCACAAAATGAACTGGTTTAATCTGAGAATGAACTGGTTTACCCTGAGAATGAACTGGTTTACCCTGAGAATGAACTGGTAAACCCTGAGAATGAACTGGTTTAATCTCAGAATGAACTGGATTACTCTCAGAATGAACTGGCTTAATCTCAGAATGAACTGGCTTAATCTCAGAATGAACTGGTATACCCTGATAGTGAACTCGTTTGATCTCAAAATGAACTGGTTTAATCTCAGAATGAACTGGTTTACCCTGAGAATGAACTGGTATACCCTGAGAATGAACCGGTTTAATCTCAGAATGAACAGGTTTAATCTCAGAATGAACTGGTTTATTCTCAGAATGAACTGCTTTACCCTGAGAATGAACTAGTTCACCCTGAGAATGAACTGGTTTAATCTCAGAATGAACTGGTTCACTCTCAGAATGAACTGGCTTAATCTCAGAATGAACTGGTATACCCTGATAGTGAACTGGTTTGATCTCAAAAGGAACTGGTTTAATCTGAGAATGAACTGGTTTACCCTGAGAATGAACTGGTTTACCCTGAGAATGAACTGGTAAACCCTGAGAATGCACTGGTTTAATCTCAGAATGAACTGGTTTACTCAGAATGAACTGGCTTAATCTCAGAATGAACTGGTATACCCTGATAGTGAACTCGTTTGATCTCAAAATGAACTGGTTTATTCTCAGAATGAACTGCTTTACCCTGAGAATGAACTGGTATACCCTGAGAATGAACCGGTTTAATCTCAGAATGAACTGGTTTACACTGAGAATGAACTAGTTCACCCTGAGAATGAACTGGTTTAATCTCAGAATGAACTGGTTTGGTCTCAGAATGAACTGGTTCGCCATGAGAATGAACGGGTATATCATGATAGTGAACTGGTTTTTATCTCAAAATAAACTGGTTTAATCTCAGAATGAACTGGTTTATTCTCAGAATGAACTTCTTTACCCTGAGAATGAACTAGTATACCCTGAGAATGAACTGGTTTAATCTCAGAATGAACTGGTTTATCCTGAGAATGAACTGGTTTACCCTGAGAATGAACTGGTAAACCCTGAGAATGAACTGGTTTAATCTCAGAATGAACTGGTTTACTCTCAGAATGAACTGGCTTAATCTCAGAATGAACTGGTATACCCTGATAGTGAACTCGTTTGATCTCAAAATGAACTGGTTTAATCTCAGAATGAACTGGTTTACCCTGAGAATGAACCGGTTTAATCTCAGAATGAACAGGTTTAATCTCAGAATGAACTGGTTTATTCTCAGATTGAACTGCTTTACCCTGAGAATGAACTGGTATACCCTGAGAATGAACTGGTTTAATCTCAGAATGAACTGGTTTAGTCTCAGAATGAACTGGTTCGCCATGAGAATGAACGGGTAAATCATGATAGTGAACTGGTTTTTATCTCAAAATAAACTGGTTTAATCTGAGAATGAACTGGTTTATTCTCAGAATGAACTGCTTTACCCTGGGAATGAACTAGTATACCCTGAGAATGAACTGGTTTAATCTCAGAATGAACTGGTATACCACGATAGTGAACTGGTTTGATCTCAAAATGAACTGGTTTACACTGAGAATGAACTAGTTTACCCTGAGAATGAACTGGTTTACCCTGAGAATGAACTGGTAAACCCTGAGAATGAACTGGTTTAATCTCAGAATGAACTGGATTACTCTCAGAATGAACTGGCTTAATCTCAGAATGAACTGGCTTAATCTCAGAATGAACTGGTATACCCTGACAGTGAACTCGTTTGATCTCAAAATGAACTGGTTTAATCTCAGAATGAACTGGTATACCCTGAGAATGAACCGGTTTAATCTCAGAATGAACAGGTTTAATCTCAGAATGAACTGGTTTATTCTCAGAATGAACTGCTTTACCCTGAGAATGAACTGGTATACCCTGAGAATGAACCGGTTTAATCTCAGAATGAACTGGTTTACACTGAGAATGAACTAGTTCACCCTGAGAATGAACTGGTTTAATCTCAGAATGAACTGGTTCACTCTTAGAATGAACTGGCTTAATCTCAGAATGAACTGGTATACCCTGATAGTGAACTGCTTTGATCTCAAAAGGAACTGGTTTAATCTGAGAATGAACTGGTTTACCCTGAGAATGACCTGGTTTACCCTGAGAATGAACTGGTAAACCCTGAGAATGAACTGGTTTAATCTCAGAATGAACTGGTTTACTCTCAGAATGAACTGGCTTATTCTCAGAATGAACTGGCTTAATCTCAGAATGAACTGGTAAACCCTGATAGTGAACTCGTTTGATCTCAAAATGAACTGGTTTAATCTCAGAATGAACTGGTTTACCCTGAGAATGAACTGGTATACCCTGAGAATGAACCGGTTTAATCTCAGAATGAACAGGTTTAATCTCAGAATGAACTGGTTTATTCTCAGAATGAACTGCTTTACCCTGAGAATGAACTGGTATACCCTGAGAATGAACCGGTTTAATCTCAGAATGAACTAGTTTACACTGAGAATGAACTAGTTCACCCTGAGAATGAACTGGTTTAATCTCAGAATGAACTGGTTTACCCTGAGAATGAACCGGTTTAATCTCAGAATGAACAGGTTTAATCTCAGAATGAACTGGTTTATTCTCAGAATGAACTGCTTTACCCTGAGAATGAACTGGTATACCCTGAGAATGAACTGGTTTAATCTCAGAATGAACTGGTTTAGTCTCAGAATGAACTGGTTCGCCATGAGAATGAACGGGTATATCATGATAGTGAACTGGTTTTTATCTCAAAATAAACTGGTTTAATCTCAGAATGAACTGGTTTATTCTCAGAATGAACTGCTTTACCCTGGGAATGAACTAGTATACCCTGAGAATGAACTGGTTTAATCTCAGAATGAACTGGTATACCCTGATAGTGAACTGGTTTGATCTCAAAATGAACTGGTTTACACTGAGAATGAACTAGTTTACCCTGAGAATGAACTGGTTTACCCTGAGAATGAACTGGTAAACCCTGAGAATGAACTGGTTTAATCTCAGAATGAACTGGATTACTCAGAATGAACTGGCTTAATCTCAGAATGAACTGGCTTAATCTCAGAATGAACTGGTATACCCTGACAGTGAACTCGTTTGATCTCAAAATGAACTGGTTTAATCTCAGAATGAACTGGTTTACCCTGAGAATGAACTGGTATACCCTGAGAATGAACCGGTTTAATCTCAGAATGAACAGGTTTAATCTCAGAATGAACTGGTTTATTCTCAGAATGAACTGCTTTACCCTGAGAATGAACTGGTATACCCTGAGAATGAACCGGTTTAATCTCAGAATGAACTGGTTTACACTGAGAATGAACTAGTTCACCCTGAGAATGAACTGGTTTAATCTCAGAATGAACTGGTTCACTCTCAGAATGAACTGGCTTAATCTCAGAATGAACTGGTATACCCTGATAGTGAACTGCTTTGATCTCAAAAGGAACTGGTTTAATCTGAGAATGAACTGGTTTACCCTGAGAATGACCTGGTTTACCCTGAGAATGAACTGGTAAACCCTGAGAATGAACTGGTTTAATCTCAGAATGAACTGGTTTACTCTCAGAATGAACTGGCTTATTCTCAGAATGAACTGGCTTAATCTCAGAATGAACTGGTAAACCCTGATAGTGAACTCGTTTGATCTCAAAATGAACTGGTTTAATCTCAGAATGAACTGGTTTACCCTGAGAATGAACTGGTATACCCTGAGAATGAACCGGTTTAATCTCAGAATGAACAGGTTTAATCTCAGAATGAACTGGTTTATTCTCAGAATGAACTGCTTTACCCTGAGAATGAACTGGTATACCCTGAGAATGAACCGGTTTAATCTCAGAATGAACTAGTTTACACTGAGAATGAACTAGTTCACCCTGAGAATGAACTGGTTTAATCTCAGAATGAACTGGTTTGGTCTCAGAATGAACTGGTTCGCCATGAGAATGAACGGGTATATCATGATAGTGAACTGGTTTTTATCTCAAAATAAACTGGTTTAATCTCAGAATGAACTGGTTTATTCTCAGAATGAACTTCTTTACCCTGAGAATGAACTAGTATACCCTGAGAATGAACTGGTTTAATCTCAGAATGAACTGGTTTATCCTGAGAATGAACTGGTTTACCCTGAGAATGAACTGGTAAACCCTGAGAATGAACTGGTTTAATCTCAGAATGAACTGGTTTACTCTCAGAATGAACTGGCTTAATCTCAGAATGAACTGGTATACCCTGATAGTGAACTCGTTTGATCTCAAAATGAACTGGTTTAATCTCAGAATGAACTGGTTTACCCTGAGAATGAACTGGTATACCCTGAGAATGAACCGGTTTGATCTCAAAATGAACTGGTTTAATCTCAGAATGAACTGGTTTACCCTGAGAATGAACTGGTATACCCTGAGGATGAACCGGTTTAATCTCAGAATGAACAGGTTTAGTCTCAGAATGAACTGGTTCGCCATGAGAATGAACGGGTATATCATGATAGTGAACTGGTTTTTATCTCAAAATAAACTGGTTTAATCTCAGAATGAACTGGTTTATTCTCAGAATGAACTGCTTTACCCTGAGAATGAACTAGTACACCCTGAGAATGAACTGGTTTAATCTCAGAATGAACTGGTTTACCCTGAGAATGAACTGGTTTACCCTGAGAATGAACTGGAAAACCCTGAGAATGAACTGGTTTAATCTCAGAATGAACTGTTTACTCTCAGAATGAACTGGCTTAATCTCAGAATGAACTGGTATACCCTGAGAATGAACCGGTTTAATCTCAGAATGTACTGGTTTATTCTCAGAATGAACTGCTTTACCCTGAGAATGAACTGGTATACCCTGAGAATGAACTGGTTTAATCTCAGAATGAACTGGTTTAGTCTCAGAATGAACTGGTTCGCCATGAGAATGAACGGGTATATCATGATAGTGAACTGGTTTTTATCTCAAAATAAACTGGTTTAATCTCAGAATGAACTGGTTTATTCTCAGAATGAACTGCTTTACCCTGAGAATGAACTAGTATACCCTGAGAATGAACTGGTTTAATCTCAGAATGAACTGGTTTAGTCTCAGAATGAACTGGCTTAATCTCAGAATGAACTGGTATACCCTGATAGTGAACTGGTTTGATCTCAAAATGAACTGGTTTACACTGAGAATGAACTAGTTTACCCTGAGAATGAACTGGTTTAATCTCAGAATGAACTGGTTTATTCTCAGAATGAACTGCTTTACCCTGAGAATGAACTAGTATACCCCGAGAATGAACTGGTTTAATCTCAGAATGAACTGGTTTAGTCTCAGATTGAACTAGTTTTATCTCAGATTGAACTAGTTTAATCTCAGAATGAACTGGTATACCCTGAGAATGAACTGGTATTTCCTGATAGTGAACTGGTTTTTATCTCAGAATGAACTGGTTTACACTGAGAATGAACTGGTTTATTCTCAGAATGAACTGCTTTACCCTGATAGTCAACTGGTTTGATCTCAAAATGAACTGGTTTAATCTCAGAATGAACTGGTTTACCCTGAGAATGAACTGGTGTACCCTGAGAATGAATCGGTTTAATCTCAGAATGAACAGATTTAATCTCAGAATGAACTGGCTTAATCTCAGAATGAACTGGTATACCCTGATAGTGAACTGGTTTGATCTCAGAATGAACTGGTTTAAATCTCAGAATGAACTGGTATACCCTGAGAATCAACTGGTTTACCCTGAGAATGAACTGTTTTCATCTCAGAATGAACAGGTTTAATCTCAGAATGAACTGGTTTACACTGAGAATGAACTAGTTCACCCTGAGAATGAACTGGTTTAATCTCAGAATGAACTGCTTTACTCTCAGAATGAACTGGTATACCCTAATAGTGAACTGGTTTGATCTCAAAATGAACTGGTTTAATCTCAGAATGAACTGGTTTATTCTCAGAATGAACTGGTATATCCTGATAGTGAACTGGTTTTTATCTCAGAATGAACTGGTTTAGTCTCAGAATGAACTGGTTCGCCATGAGAATGAACTGGTATATCCTGATGGTGAACTGGTTTTTATCTCAGAATAAACTGGTTTAACCTGAGAATGAACTGGTTTAATCTCAGAATGAACTGGTTCACTCTCAGAATGAACTGGCTTAATCTCAGAATGAACTGGTATACCCTGATAGTAAACTGGTTTGATCTCAGAATGAACTGGCTTAATCTCAGAATGAACTGGTTTACCCTGAGAATGAACTGGTATATCCTGAGAATGAACCGGTTTAATCTCAGAATGAACAGGTTTAATCTCAGAATGAACTGGTTTATTCTCAGAATGAACTGCTTTACCCTGAGAATGAACTGGTTTAAATCTCAGAATGAACTGGTTTACTCTCAGCATGAACTGGTTTAAATCTCAGAATGAACTGGTATACCCTGAGAATCAACTGGTTTACCCAGAGAATCAACTGTTTTCATCTCAGAATGAACAGCTTTAATCTCAGAATAAACTGGTTTACACTGAGAATGAATTAGTTCACCCTGAGAATGAACTGGTTTAATCTCAGAATGAACTGGTATACCCTGATAGTGAACTGGTTTGATCTCAAAATGAACTGGAATAATCTCATAATGAACTGGTTTATTCTCAGAATGAACTGCTTTACCCTGAGAATGAACTGGTTTACATCTCAGAATGAACTGGTTCACTCTCAGCATGAACTGGTTTAAATCTCAGAATGAACTGGTATACCCTGAGAATCAACTGGTTTACCCTGAGAATCAACTGTTTTCATCTCAGAATGAACAGCTTTAATCTCAGAATAAACTGGTTTACCCTGAGAATGAACTGGTATACCCTGAGAATGAACCGGTTTAATCTCAGAATGAACAGGTTTAATCTCAGAATGAACTGGTTTATTCTCAGAATGAACTGCTTTACCCTGAGAATGAACTGGTATATCCTGATAGTGAACTGGTTTTTATCTCAGAATGAACTGGTTTAGTCTCAGAATGAACTGGTTCGCCATGAGAATGAACTGGTATATCCTGATAGTGAACTGGGTTTTATCTCAGAATAAACTGGTTTAATCTCAGAATGAACTGGTTTAATCTCAGAATGAACTGGTTTACTCAGAATGAACTGGTTCACTCTCAGAATGAACTGGCTTAAACTCAGAATGAACTGGTATACCCTGAGAATGAACTGGTATATCCTGATAGTGAACTGGTTTATATCTCAAAATGAACTGGTTTAATCTCAGAATGAACTGGTGTACCCTGAGAATGAACTGGTATACCCTGAGAATGAACCGGTTTAATCTCAGAATGAACAGGTTTAATCTCAAAATGAACTGGTTAATTCTCAGAATGAACTGCTTTACCCTGAGAATGAACTGGTTTAAATCTCAGAATGAACTGGTTTACTCTCAGAATGAACTGGGATACCCTGAGAATCAACTGGTTTACCCTGAGAATGAACTGTTTTCATCTCAGAATGAACAGCTTTAATCTCAGAATGAACTGGTTTACACTGAGAATGAACTAGTTCACCCTGAGAATGAACTGGTTTAATCTCAGAATGAACTGGTTTAGTCTCAGAATAAACTGGTTCACCATGAGAATGAACGGGTATATCCTGATAGTGAACTGGTTTTTATCTCAAAATAAACTGGTTGAATCTCAGAATGAACTGGTTTACTCTCAGAATGAACTGGTATACCCTGATAGTGAACTCGTTTGATCTCAAAATGAACTGGTTTAATCTCAGAATGAACTGGTTTACCCTGAGAATGAACTGGTAAACCCTGAGAATGAACCGGTTTAATCTCAGAATGAACTGGTTTAATCTCAGAATGAACTGGTTTAGTCTCAGAATAAACTGGTTCACCATGAGAATGAACGGGTATATCCTGATAGTGAACTGGTTTTTATCTCAAAATAAACTGGTTGAATCTCAGAATGAACTGGTTTACTCTCAGAATGAACTGGTATACCCTGATAGTGAACTCGTTTGATCTCAAAATGAACTGGTTTAATCTCAGAATGAACTGGTTTACCCTGAGAATGAACTGGTAAACCCTGAGAATGAACCGGTTTAATCTCAGAATGAACTGGTTTATTCTCAGAATGAACTGCTTTACCCTGAGAATGAACTGGTATACCCTGATAGTGAACTGGTTTTTATCTCAGAATGAACTGGTTTAGTCTCAGAATGAACTGGTTCGCCATGAGAATGAACTGGTATATCCTGATGGTGAACTGGTTTTTATCTCAGAATAAACTGGTTTAATCTCAGAATGAACTGGTTTAATCTCAGAATGAACTGGTTTACTCAGAATGAATTGGTTTACACTGAGAACGAACTAGTTTACCCTGAGAATGAACTGGTTTAATCTCAGAATGAACTGGTTCACTCTCAGAATGAACTGGCTTAATCTCAGAATGAACTGGTATACCCTGATAGTGAACTGGTTTGATCTCAAAATGAACTGGTTTAATCTCAGAATGAACTGGTATACCCTGAGAATGAACTGGTTTATTCTCAGAATGAACTGCTTTACCCTGAGAATGAACTGGTTTAGTCTCAGAATGAACTGGTTCGCCATGAGAATGAACTGGTATATCCTGATGGTGAACTGGTTTTTATCTCAGAATAAACTGGTTTAATCTCAGAATGAACTGGTTTAATCTCAGAATGAACAGGTTTACTCAGAATGAACTGGTTTACACTGAGAACGAACTAGTTTACCCTGAGAATGAACTGGTTTAATCTCAAAATGAACTGGTTCACTCTCAGAATGAACTGGCTTAATCTCAGAATGAACTGGTATACCCTGATAGTGAACTGGTTTGATCTCAAAATGAACTGGTTTAATCTCAGAATGAACTGGTTTACCCTGAGAATGAACTGGTATACCCTGAGAATGAACTGGCTTAATCTCAGAATGAACTGGCTTAATCTCAGAATGAACTGGTATATCCTGATAGTGAACTGGTTTTTATCTCAGAATGAACTGGTTTAGTCTCAGAATGAACTGGTTTGATCTCAAAATGAACTGGTTTAATCTCAGAATGAACTGGTTTACCCTGAGAATGAACTGGTTTAATCTCAGAATGAACTGGTTTACTCTCAGAATGAACTGGCTTAATCTCAGAATGAACTGGCTTAATCTCAGAATGAACTGGTATATCCTGATAGTGAACTGGTTTTTATCTCAGAATGAACTGGTTTAGTCTCAGAATGAACTGGTTCGCCATGAGAATGAACTGGTATATCCTGATAGTGAACTGGTTTGATCTCAGAATGAACTGGTTTAATCTCAGAATGAACTGGTTTATTCTCAGAATGAACTGGTATATCCTGATAGTGAACTGGTTTTTATCTCAGAATGAACTGGTTTAGTCTCAGAATGAACTGGTTCGCCATGAGAATGAACTGGTATATCCTGATAGTGAACTGGGTTTTATCTCAGAATAAACTGGTTTAATCTCAGAATGAACTGGTTTAATCTCAGAATGAACTGGTTTACTCAGAATGAACTGGTTCACTCTCAGAATGAACTGGCTTAAACTCAGAATGAACTGGTATACCCTGATAGTGAACTGGTTTGATCTAAAAAATGAACTGGTTTAATCTCAGAATGAACTGGTTTACTCAAAATGAACTGGTTTATTCTCAGAATGAACTGGTTTACCCTGAGAATGAACTGGTTTACTCTCAGAATGAACTGGTTTATTCTCAGAATGAACTGCTTCACCCTGAGAATGAACTGGTTTACCCTGAGAAGGAACTGGTTTAATCTCAGAATGAACTGATTTAGTCTCAGAATGAACTGGTTTGCCATGAGAATGAACGGGTATATCCTGATAGTGAACTGGTTTTTATCACAAAATAAACTGGTTTAATCTCAGAATGAACTGGTTTATTCTCAGAATGAACTGCTTTACCCTGAGAATGAACTAGTATACCCTGAGAATGAACTGGTTTAATCTCAGAATGAACTGGTTTAGTCTCAGAATGAACTAGTTTAATCTCAGAATGAAGAGGTTTAATCTCAGAATGAACTGGTATACCCTGAGAATGAACTGGTTTAATCTCAGAATGAACTGGTTTAGTCTCAGAATGAACTGGTTCACCATGAGAATGAACGGGTATATCCTGATAGTGAACTGGTTTATATCTCAAAATGAACTGGTTTAATCTCAGAATTAACTGGTGTACCCTGAGAATGAACTGGTATACCGTGAGAATGAACCGGTTTAATCTCAGAATGAACAGGTTTAATCTCAAAATGAACTGGTTAATTCTCAGAATGAACTGCTTTACCCTGAGAATGAACTGGTTTAAATCTCAGAATGAACTGGTTTACTCTCAGAATGAACTGGGATACCCTGAGAATCAACTGGTTTACCCTGCGAATGAACTGTTTTCATCTCAGAATGAACTGGTTTACACTGAGAATGAACTAGTTCACCCTGAGAATGAACTGGTTTAATCTCAGAATGAACTGGTTTAGTCTCAGAATGAACTGGTTCACCATGAGAATGAACGGGTATATCCTGATAGTGAACTGGTTTTTATCTCAAAATAAACTGGTTTAATCTCAGAATGAACTGGTTTACCCTGAGAATGAACTGGTAAACCCTGAGAATGAACCGGTTTAATCTCAGAATGAACTGGTTTATTCTCAGAATGAACTGCTTTACCCTGAGAATGAACTGGTATACCCTGATAGTGAACTGGTTTTTATCTCAGAATGAACTGGTTTAGTCTCAGAATGAACTGGTTCGCCATGAGAATGAACTGGTATATCCTGATGGTGAACTGGTTTTTATCTCAGAATAAACTGGTTTAATCTCAGAATGAACTGGTTTAATCTCAGAATGAACTGGTTTACTCAGAATGAATTGGTTTACACTGAGAACGAACTAGTTTACCCTGAGAATGAACTGGTTTAATCTCAGAATGAACTGGTTCACTCAGAATGAACTGGCTTAATCTCAGAATGAACTGGTATACCCTGATAGTGAACTGGTTTGATCTCAAAATGAACTGGTTTAATCTCAGAATGAACTGGTTTACCTTGAGAATGAACTGGTTTATTCTCAGAATGAACGGCTTTACCCTGAGAATGAACTGGTTTAGTCTCAGAATGAACTGGTTCGCCATGAGAATGAACTGGTATATCCTGATGGTGAACTGGTTTTTATCTCAGAATAAACTGGTTTAATCTCAGAATGAACTGGTTTAATCTCAGAATGAACTGGTTTACTCAGAATGAACTGGTTTACACTGAGAACGAACTAGTTTACCCTGAGAATGAACTGGTTTAATCTCAAAATGAACTGGTTCACTCTCAGAATGAACTGGCTTAATGTCAGAATGAACTGGTATACCCTGATAGTGAACTGGTTTGATCTCAAAATGAACTGGTTTAATCTCAGAATGAACTGGTTTACCCTGAGAATGAACTGGTATACCCTGAGAATGAACCAGTTTAATCTCAGAATGAACAGGTTTAATCTCAGAATGAACTGGTTTATTCTCAGAATGAACTGGTTTGATCTCAAAATGAACTGGTTTAATCTCAGAATGAACTGGTTTACCCTGAGAATGAACTGGTTTAATCTCAGAATGAACTGGTTTACTCTCAGAATGAACTGGTTTGGTCTCAGAATGAACTGGTTCGCCATGAGAATAAACGGGTATATCCTGATAGTGAACTGGTTTTTATCTCAAAATAAACTGGTTTAATCTCAGAATGAACTGGTTTATTCTCAGAATGAACTGCTTTACCCTGAGAATGAACTAGTATACCCTGAGAATGAACTGGTTTAATCTCAGAATGAACAGGTTTAGTCTCAGAATGAACTAGTTTAATCTCAGAATGAACTGGTTTACTCTCAGAATGAACTGGCTTAATCTCAGAATGAACTGGTATACCTTGATAGTGAACTGGTTTGATCTCAGAATGAACTGGTTTACACTGAGAATGAACTGGTGTACCCTGAGAATGAACCGGTTTAATCTCAGAATGAACAGGTTTAATCTCAGAATGAACTGGTTTATTCTCAGAATGAACTGCTTTACCCTGAGAATGAACTGGTTTAAATCTCAGAATGAACTGGTTTACTCTCAGAATGAACTGGTTTAAATCTCAGAATGAACTGGTATACCCTGAGAATCAACTGGTTTACCCTGAGAATCAACTGTTTTCATCTCAGAATGAACAGCTTTAATCTCAGAATGAACTGGTTTACACTGAGAATGAACTAGTTCACCCTGAGAATGAACTGGTTTAATCTCAGAATGAACTGGTTTACTCTCAAAATGAACTGGTATACCCTGATAGTGAACTGGTTTGATCTCAAAATGAACTGGATTAATCTCAGAATGAACTGGTTTACCCTGAGAATGAACTGGTATACCCTGAGAATGAACCGGTTTAATCTCAGAATGAACAGGTTTAATCTCAGAATGAACTGGTTTATTCTCAGAATGAACTGCTTTACCCTGAGAATGAACTGGTATATCCTGATAGTGAACTGGTTTTTATCTCAAAATGAACTGGTTTAGTCTCAGAATGAACTGGTTCGCCATGAGAATGAACTGGTATATCCTGATGGTGAACTGGTTTTTATCTCAGAATAAACTGGTTTAATCTCAGAATGAACTGGTTTAATCTCAGAATGAACTGGTTTACTCAGAATGAACTGGTTCACTCTCAGAATGAACTGGCTTAAACTCAGAATGAACTGGTATACCCTGATAGTGAACTGGTTTGATCTCAAAATGAACTGGTTTAATCTCAGAATGAACTGGTTTACTCAGAATGAACTGCTTTACCCTGAGAACGAACTAGTCTACCCTGAGAATGAACTGGTTTAATCTCAGAATGAACTGGTTCACTCAGAATGAACTGGCTTAATCTCAGAATGAACTGGTATACCCTGATAGTGAACTGGTTTGATCTCAAAATGAACTGGTTTAATCTCAGAATGAACTGGTTTACCCTGAGAATGAACTGGTTTACCCTGAGAATGAACTGGTAAACCCTGAGAATGAACTGGTTTAATCTCAGAATGAACTGGTTTACTCTCAGAATGAACTGGCTTAATCTCAGAATGAACTGGTATACCCTGATAGTGAACTCGTTTGTTCTCAAAATTAACTGGTTTAATCTCAGAATGAACTGGTTTACCCTGAGAATGAACTGGTATACCCTGAGAATGAACCGGTTTAATCTCAGAATGAACAGGTTTAATCTCAGAATGAACTGGTTTATTCTCAGAATGAACTGCTTTACCCTGAGAATGAACTGGTATACCCTGAGAATGAACCGGTTTAATCTCAGAATGAACAGGTTTAATCTCAGAATGAACTGGTTTACACTGAGAATGAACTAGTTCACCCTGAGAATGAACTGGTTTAATCTCAGAATGAACTGGTTTAGTCTCAGAATGAACTGGTTCGCCATGAGAATGAACGGGTATATCCTGATAGTGAACTGGTTTTTATCTCAAAATAAACTGGTTTAATCTCAGAATGAACTGGTTTATTCTCAGAATGAACTGCTTTACCCTGAGAATGAACTAGTATACCCTGAGAATGAACTGGTTTAATCTCAGAATGAACAGGTTTAGTCTCAGAATGAACTAGTTTAATCTCAGAATGAACTGGTTTACTCTCAGAATGAACTGGCTTAATCTCAGAATGAACTGGTATACCTTGATAGTGAACTGGTTTGATCTCAGAATGAACTGGTTTACACTGAGAATGAACTAGTTTACCCTGAGAATGAACTGGTTTAATCTCAGAATGAACTGGTATACCCTGAGAATGAACAGGTTTAATTTCAGAATGAACTGGTTTAGTCTCAGAATGAACTGGTTCACCCTGAGAATGAACTGGTATATCCTGATAGTCAACTGGTTTGATCTCAAAATGAACTGGTTTAATCTCAGAATGAACTGGTATACCCTGAGAATGAACTGGTATACCCTGAGAATTAACCGGTTTAATCTCAGAATGAACAGATTTAATCTCAGAATGAACTGGTTTACCCTGAGAATGAACTGGTTTAAATCTCAGAATGAACTGGTATACCCTGAGAATCAACTGTTTATCTCAGAATTAACAGGTTTAATCTCAGAATGAACTGGTTTACACTGAGAATGAACTAGTTCACCCTGAGAATGAACTGGTTTAATCTCAGAATGAACTGGTTTACTCTCAGAATGAACTGGCTTAATCTCAGAATGAACTGGTATACCCTGATAGTGAACTGGTTTGATCTCAAAATGAACTAGTTTAATCTCATAATGAACTGGTTTACCCTGAGAATGAACTGGTATACCCTGAGAATGAACCGGTTTAATCTCAGAATGAACAGGTTTAATCTCAGAATGAACTGGTTTACACTGAGAATGAACTGGTTTAATCTCAGAATGAACTGGCTTACTCTCAGAATGAACTGGTTTACCCTGAGAATGAACTGGTATACCCTGATAGTGAACTAGTTTGATCTCAAAATGAACTGGTTTAATCTCATAATGAACTGGTTTACCCTGAGAATGAACTGGTATACCCTGTGAATGAACCAGTTTAATCTCAGAATGAACAGGTTTAATCTCAGAATGAACTGCTTTACCCTGAGAATGAACCGGTTTAATCTCAGAATGAACAGGTTTAATCTCAGAATGAACTGGTTTATTCTCAGAATGAACTGCTTTACCCTGAGAATGAACTGGTATATCCTGATGGTGAACTGGTTTTTATCTCAGAATAAACTGGTTTAATCTCAGAATGAACTGGTTTAATCTCAGAATGAACTGGTTTACTCAGAATGAACTGGTATACCCTGAGAATGAACTGGTTTAATCTCAGAATGAACTGGTTTAGTCTCAGAATGAACTGGTTCGCCTTGAGAATGAACTGGTATATCCTGATAGTGAACTGGTTTTTATCTCAGAATGAACTGGTACACCCTGAGAATGAACTGGTTTAATCTCAGAATGAACTGGTTTACTCTCAGAATGAACTGGTATACCCTGAGAATGAACTGGTTTACCCTGAGAATGAACTGTTTTAATCTCAGAATCAACTGGTTTAATCTCAGAATGAACTCGTTTAATCTCAGAATGAACTGGTATACCCTGATAATGAACTGGTGTGATCTCAGAAAGAACTGGTTTCACTTGAGAATGAACTGGTATTCCCTGATAGTGAACTGGTTTGATCTCAGAATGAACTGGTTTAATCTCAGAATAAACTGGTTTAATCTCAGAATGAACTGGTATACCCTGAGAATGAACTGGTTTACCCTGAGAATGAACTGGTTTAATCTTAGAATGAACTGGTTAAATCTCAGAATGAACTGGTATACCCTTACCCTAACCCTAACCCTGGTTTACCCTGAGAATGAACCGGTTTACCCTTAGAATGAACCGGTTTAACCTGAGAATGAATTGGTTTGATCTCACAAGGAACTAATATATCCTGAGACTTAACTGGTTTCATCTTAGAATAAACTGGTTTACCCTGATAGTGAACTGGTTTGATCTCAGAATGAACTGGTTTAATCTCAGAAAGAACTGGTTTAACTTGAGAATGAACTGGTTTGACCTGAAACCCTTGCTTTGGTTGTCAGGTGAACTCCAGTCCACCTGTCTTCATGCCGGATTCTTCATTCCACAGCAGAGCTTTTGAGCATCAGGCTGCATCTCGGGCAGGCAGTTTCCATGGCAGACAAGGTGTTTACACCAGGAGACAGTCTCTGGCTCCTCCTCCTCCATCATCATCATCATCATCAAACATACCCGCAGGCAGCAGTACTTTCCTACCTGCTCCATCAGATGTGTCCTTCAGTGACCCGGCCAGGCGCTGCCATTTTCACACTGACCTGTTTGTGGTCGTGGAGAAGCCTGAAGGTGGAGTCCACACCTGGGAGACACACCAGCCACCTGAGGTTACAGTAGGTGACGACATCGCCATTCAAGCCCAGAGAGACAACCAATCAGAAGAACTCTAAAGTATATCTGTTCAGCCAATCAGACTGCAGGATCATATCACCTGAGTGATTAAACGTTGGAGACATATGAGAGACGTAACTCTGGAAATAATCTTTGTGTTTGTATTTTCTTATTGCTGTAAAAACATATTTAACCAATAAACTTTCTCTGATGACGCCAGAGTGCTGTTTCCAAATGACTGGGACAACTCGGGACTTGTTGGACATCGGTAGGGACATGCTGGCCCTGTCCAGCTTCGCCACCAGAAAACTTAGATTGTTTAGACATTTAAATAAAAAAACCATGGATAAATCATTTTCAGAGCAGAAGCTAGCTAAAAGGTTTTTTTCCCCAGTTTAACTGAAATTTAACTGGAAATTTTTACCAACTGAGAATCGGACTTTTATTTTCCTAACAGGAAGTAGTTTTTACTGGCTAGGTGACGTCATCAGAACGAAGACGCTCCGTAGTTTTCTGTCGCTGCTTTTCTTCCCGCCGTTTGTTTGTTTGTTTGTTTGTTTGCTGACGGGACGAGAGCAACTCTGAACTGAACACGGAGCTGCTGAGCTCCAGAACCGGGTTCCGATCAGGATCAGCTCGTGCGCGGTGGGAGATTCGGGTGAACGAGGTGGTCCATCAGACCGAGACCGACCTCCAAAACCCACCAAAAAGAACGAACTTTGCAGCTGGACCAGGAACCAGGTAACAGAACCAGAACCACACAGATTAGTAATACATGATGGTTCAGAACCGTTCTCTGGACCTGGTTCTCCTGCAACAGAACCCCGGTTCTGGTCCAGGTGCTGGTTTGACGGCAGCCTCTTCAGACCTGATTCTGTTAGAACCGGTCCAGCTCTCGTTTCCACCACAGGTCCGGACCTCGGAACCATGAATCTCCAGCCCCGGAGGATCCGCCTGAAGCCCTGGTTGCTGACCCAGGTGAACAGCGGCAGGTATCCGGGTCTGCAGTGGCTCGGTCCGGACCAGCGCCTGTTCCAGATCCCCTGGAAACACGCGACCCGACACACGCCGGTTCCGGAGGAGGAGAACACCATCTTTAAGGTCTGGTTCTGGTTCTGGCTCTGTGAGTTGGGCCTGGGGATAAGCCCAACCGGGTCGGAGGTAGATGAAGTTCTGAGTCCACTTCCTCCTTTCAGTCCGGAACCACCAAGGTTTCATTTCTCTTTCTGAAACGCTGGTGAAGATGTCACTTCCTGTTTCTACTTCTGCTTTTCAAACTGACAGGAAGTGGAGGACAGCTTTAAACGCAACACCGGTCGGTACCAGGACCGGCTCACATGTTTAGCCCAGCAGAGCAGAACCAGACCCACGATGAGCATCAGCAGAACTTACAGGCGGTTCTGAAGTCTAGTTCTCCCTGCTCTGTGACTTGCAGGCGTGGGCCGTGGAGACGGGGAAGTACCAGGACGGCGTGGACGAACCGGACCCGGCCAAGTGGAAAGCCAACCTCCGCTGCGCCCTGAACAAGAGCCGCGAGTTCCAGTTGAAGTACGACGGAACCAAGGAGACGCCGGTCCAACCCTACAAGATCTACGAGGTCCTCGAGCAGACCGGGAACACAGGTCAGAACTCGTCCAGGTCCGAGTCTAGTACTGCCCCAAGTTCGGTCCAAGTCCTCACCCAGACCTGGTCTGTATCCAGGTGCAGGTCTGGGTCCAGGTGCAGGTCTGGTCTGGTCTGGGTCCAGTTCTGGGTCCAGGTTTCGGTCTGGTCTGGGTCCAGGTTTCAGTCTGGGCTGGGTGCAGTTCTGGTCTGGGTCCAGGTTTCGGTCTGGTCTGGATCCAGGTTTCAGTCTGGGCTGGGTGCAGTTCTGGTCTGGGTCCAGGTTTCGGTCTGGTCTGGTTCCAGGATCAGGTCTGGGTCCAGGTGCCGGTCTGGTCTGGTCTGGTCTAGGTCCAGGTCTGGTCTGGTCTAGGTCCAGGTTTCGGTCTGGTCTGGTTCCAGGATCAGGTCTGGGTCCAGGTGCCGGTCTGGTCTAGGTCCAGGTCTGGTCTGGGTCCAGGTTTTGGTCTGGTCTGGGTCCAGGTCCAGGTGCAGGTCTGGTCTGGGTCTAGGTCCAGGTCTGGTCTGGTCTAGGTCCAGGTTTCGGTCTGGTCTGGTTCCAGGATCAGGTCTGGGTCCAGGTGCAGGTCTGGTCCGGGTCCAGGTCTGGGTCCAAGTCCAGGAGCAGGTCTGGTCTGGGTCCAGGTCCTGGTCTGGGTCTGGGTCCAGGTCCTGGTCTGGGTCTAGGTCCAGGTCTGGTCTGGGTCCAGGTCCAGGTCTGGTCTGGGTCCAGGTCTGGTCTGGGTCCAGGATCAGGTCTGGTCTGGTCTGGGTCCAGGTTTCGGTCTGGTCTGGGTCCAGGTTTCGGTCTGGTCTGGTCTAGGTCCAGGTCTGGTCTGGGTCCAGGTTTCGGTCTGGTCTGGTCTAGGTCCAGGTCTGGTCCGGGTCCAGGTCTGGGTCTAGTCTGGGTCCAGGTCTGGTCTGGTCTGGTCTAGGTCCAGGTCTGGTCTGGGTCCAGGTCCAGGTCTGGTCTGGGTCCAGGTCTGGGTCCAGGTCTGGTCTGGGTCCAGGTCTGGGTCCAGGTCTGGTCTGGTCTGGTCTGGGTCCAGGTCCTGGTCTGGGTCCAGGTCCGGGTCTAGTCTGGGTCCAGGTCTGGTCTGGTCTGGTCTAGGTCCAGGTCTGGTCCGGGTCCAGGTCTGGGTCTAGTCTGGGTCCAGGTCTGGTCTGGTCTGGTCTAGGTCCAGGTCTGGTCCGGGTCCAGGTCTGGGTCTAGTCTGGGTCCAGGTCTGGTCTGGTCTGGTCTAGGTCCAGGTCTGGTCTGGGTCCAGGTCCAGGTCTGGTCTGGGTCCAGGTCTGGGTCCAGGTCTGGTCTGGGTCCAGGTCTGGGTCCAGGTCTGGTCTGGTCTAGGTCCAGGTCTGGTCTGGTCTGGTCTAGGTCCAGGTCTGGTCTGGGTCCAGGTCCAGGTCTGGTCTGGGTCCAGGTCTGGGTCCAGGTCTGGTCTGGGTCCAGGTCTGGGTCCAGGTCTGGGTCTAGTCTGGGTCCAGGTCTGGTCTGGTCTGGTCTAGGTCCAGGTCTGGTCCGGGTCCAGGTCTGGTCTGGTCTGGTCTAGGTCCAGGTCTGGTCCGGGTCCAGGTCTGGGTCTAGTCTGGGTCCAGGTCTGGTCTGGTCTGGTCTAGGTCCAGGTCTGGTCCGGGTCCAGGTCTGGGTCTAGTCTGGGTCCAGGTCTGGTCTGGTCTGGTCTAGGTCCAGGTCTGGTCTGGGTCCAGGTCCAGGTCTGGTCTGGGTCCAGGTCTGGGTCCAGGTCTGGTCTGGGTCCAGGTCTGGGTCCAGGTCTGGTCTGGTCTAGGTCCAGGTCTGGTCCGGGTCCAGGTCTGGGTCTAGTCTGGGTCCAGGTCTGGTCTGGTCTGGTCTAGGTCCAGGTCTGGTCCGGGTCCAGGTCTGGTCTGGTCTGGTCTAGGTCCAGGTCTGGTCCGGGTCCAGGTCTGGGTCTAGTCTGGGTCCAGGTCTGGTCTGGTCTGGTCTAGGTCCAGGTCTGGTCCGGGTCCAGGTCTGGTCTGGTCTGGTCTAGGTCCAGGTCTGGTCCGGGTCCAGGTCCAGGTCTAGTCTGGGTCCAGGTCTGGTCTGGTCTAGGTCCAGGTCTGGTCCGGGTCCAGGTCTGGGTCTAGTCTGGGTCCAGGTCTGGTCTGGTCTGGTCTAGGTCCAGGTCTGGTCCGGGTCCAGGTCTGGTCTGGTCTGGTCTAGGTCCAGGTCTGGTCCGGGTCCAGGTCTGGGTCTAGTCTGGGTCCAGGTCTGGTCTGGTCTGGTCTAGGTCCAGGTCTGGTCCGGGTCCAGGTCTGGGTCTAGTCTGGGTCCAGGTCTGGTCTGGTCTGGTCTGGTCTAGGTCCAGGTCTGGTCTGGGTCCAGGTCCAGGTCTGGTCTGGGTCCAGGTCTGGGTCCAGGTCTGGTCTGGGTCCAGGTCTGGGTCCAGGTCTGGTCTGGTCTAGGTCCAGGTCTGGTCCGGGTCCAGGTCTGGGTCTAGTCTGGGTCCAGGTCTGGTCTGGTCTGGTCTAGGTCCAGGTCTGGTCCGGGTCCAGGTCTGGTCTGGTCTGGTCTAGGTCCAGGTCTGGTCCGGGTCCAGGTCTGGGTCTAGTCTGGGTCCAGGTCTGGTCTGGTCTGGTCCAGGTGCAGGTCTGGTCCGGGTCCAGGTCTGGGTCCAAGTCCAGGAGCAGGTCTGGTCTGGGTCCAGGTCCTGGTCTGGGTCTGGGTCCAGGTCCTGGTCTGGGTCTAGGTCCAGGTCTGGTCTGGGTCCAGGATCAGGTCTGGTCTGGTCTGGGTCCAGGTTTCGGTCTGGTCTGGGTCCAGGTTTCGGTCTGGTCTGGTCTAGGTCCAGGTCTGGTCTGGGTCCAGGTTTCGGTCTGGTCTGGTCTAGGTCCAGGTCTGGTCCGGGTCCAGGTCTGGGTCTAGTCTGGGTCCAGGTCTGGTCTGGTCTGGTCTAGGTCCAGGTCTGGTCTGGGTCCAGGTCCAGGTCTGGTCTGGGTCCAGGTCTGGGTCCAGGTCTGGTCTGGGTCCAGGTCTGGTCTGGTCTGGTCTAGGTCCAGGTCTGGTCTGGTCTGGTCTAGGTCCAGGTCTGGTCTGGGTCCAGGTCCAGGTCTGGTCTGGGTCCAGGTCTGGGTCCAGGTCTGGTCTGGGTCCAGGTCTGGTCTGGTCTGGTCTAGGTCCAGGTCTGGTCTGGGTCCAGGTCCAGGTCTGGTCTGGGTCCAGGTCTGGGTCCAGGTCTGGTCTGGGTCCAGGTCTGGGTCCAGGTCTGGTCTGGGTCCAGGTCTGGGTCCAGGTCTGGTCTGGGTCCAGGTCTGGGTCCAGGTCTGGTCTGGTCTGGTCTAGGTCCAGGTCTGGTCTGGGTCCAGGTCCAGGTCTGGTCTGGGTCCAGGTCTGGGTCCAGGTCTGGTCTGGGTCCAGGTCTGGGTCCAGGTCTGGTCTGGTCTAGGTCCAGGTCTGGTCTGGTCTGGTCTAGGTCCAGGTCTGGTCTGGGTCCAGGTCCAGGTCTGGTCTGGGTCCAGGTCTGGGTCCAGGTCTGGTCTGGGTCCAGGTCTGGGTCCAGGTCTGGGTCTAGTCTGGGTCCAGGTCTGGTCTGGTCTGGTCTAGGTCCAGGTCTGGTCCGGGTCCAGGTCTGGTCTGGTCTGGTCTAGGTCCAGGTCTGGTCCGGGTCCAGGTCTGGGTCTAGTCTGGGTCCAGGTCTGGTCTGGTCTGGTCTAGGTCCAGGTCTGGTCCGGGTCCAGGTCTGGGTCTAGTCTGGGTCCAGGTCTGGTCTGGTCTGGTCTAGGTCCAGGTCTGGTCTGGGTCCAGGTCCAGGTCTGGTCTGGGTCCAGGTCTGGGTCCAGGTCTGGTCTGGGTCCAGGTCTGGGTCCAGGTCTGGTCTGGTCTAGGTCCAGGTCTGGTCCGGGTCCAGGTCTGGGTCTAGTCTGGGTCCAGGTCTGGTCTGGTCTGGTCTAGGTCCAGGTCTGGTCCGGGTCCAGGTCTGGTCTGGTCTGGTCTAGGTCCAGGTCTGGTCCGGGTCCAGGTCTGGGTCTAGTCTGGGTCCAGGTCTGGTCTGGTCTGGTCTAGGTCCAGGTCTAGTCTGGGTCCAGGTCTGGTCTGGTCTAGGTCCAGGTCTGGTCCGGGTCCAGGTCTGGGTCTAGTCTGGGTCCAGGTCTGGTCTGGTCTGGTCTAGGTCCAGGTCTGGTCCGGGTCCAGGTCTGGTCTGGTCTGGTCTAGGTCCAGGTCTGGTCCGGGTCCAGGTCTGGGTCTAGTCTGGGTCCAGGTCTGGTCTGGTCTGGTCTAGGTCCAGGTCTGGTCCGGGTCCAGGTCTGGGTCTAGTCTGGGTCCAGGTCTGGTCTGGTCTGGTCTAGGTCCAGGTCTGGTCTGGGTCCAGGTCCAGGTCTGGTCTGGGTCCAGGTCTGGGTCCAGGTCTGGTCTGGGTCCAGGTCTGGGTCCAGGTCTGGTCTGGTCTAGGTCCAGGTCTGGTCCGGGTCCAGGTCTGGGTCTAGTCTGGGTCCAGGTCTGGTCTGGTCTGGTCTAGGTCCAGGTCTGGTCCGGGTCCAGGTCTGGTCTGGTCTGGTCTAGGTCCAGGTCTGGGTCTAGTCTGGGTCCAGGTCTGGTCTGGTCTGGTCCAGGTGCAGGTCTGGTCCGGGTCCAGGTCTGGGTCCAAGTCCAGGAGCAGGTCTGGTCTGGGTCCAGGTCCTGGTCTGGGTCTGGGTCCAGGTCCTGGTCTGGGTCTAGGTCCAGGTCTGGTCTGGGTCCAGGTCCAGGTCTGGTCTGGGTCCAGGATCAGGTCTGGTCTGGTCTGGGTCCAGGTTTCGGTCTGGTCTGGGTCCAGGTTTCGGTCTGGTCTGGTCTAGGTCCAGGTCTGGTCTGGGTCCAGGTTTCGGTCTGGTCTGGTCTAGGTCCAGGTCTGGTCCGGGTCCAGGTCTGGGTCTAGTCTGGGTCCAGGTCTGGTCTGGTCTGGTCTAGGTCCAGGTCTGGTCTGGGTCCAGGTCCAGGTCTGGTCTGGGTCCAGGTCTGGGTCCAGGTCTGGTCTGGGTCCAGGTCTGGTCTGGTCTGGTCTAGGTCCAGGTCTGGTCTGGTCTGGTCTAGGTCCAGGTCTGGTCTGGGTCCAGGTCTGGTCTGGGTCCAGGTCTGGGTCCAGGTCTGGTCTGGGTCCAGGTCTGGGTCCAGGTCTGGTCTGGTCTGGTCTAGGTCCAGGTCTGGTCTGGGTCCAGGTCCAGGTCTGGTCTGGGTCCAGGTCTGGGTCCAGGTCTGGTCTGGGTCCAGGTCTGGGTCCAGGTCTGGTCTGGGTCCAGGTCTGGGTCCAGGTCTGGTCTGGTCTGGTCTGGGTCCAGGTCTGGTCTGGTCTGGTCTAGGTCCAGGTCTGGTCTGGGTCCAGGTCCAGGTCTGGTCTGGGTCCAGGTCTGGGTCCAGGTCTGGTCCGGGTCTAGTCTGGGTCCAGGTCTGGTCTGGTCTGGTCTAGGTCCAGGTCTGGTCCGGGTCCAGGTCTGGGTCTAGTCTGGGTCCAGGTCTGGTCTGGTCTGGTCTAGGTCCAGGTCTGGTCCGGGTCCAGGTCTGGGTCTAGTCTGGGTCCAGGTCTGGTCTGGTCTGGTCTAGGTCCAGGTCTGGTCTGGGTCCAGGTCCAGGTCTGGTCTGGGTCCAGGTCTGGGTCCAGGTCTGGTCTGGGTCCAGGTCTGGGTCCAGGTCTGGTCTGGTCTAGGTCCAGGTCTGGTCCGGGTCCAGGTCTGGGTCTAGTCTGGGTCCAGGTCTGGTCTGGTCTGGTCTAGGTCCAGGTCTGGTCCGGGTCCAGGTCTGGTCTGGTCTGGTCTAGGTCCAGGTCTGGTCCGGGTCCAGGTCTGGGTCTAGTCTGGGTCCAGGTCTGGTCTGGTCTGGTCTAGGTCCAGGTCTAGTCTGGGTCCAGGTCTGGTCTGGTCTGGTCTAGGGCCAGGTCTGGTCTGGGTCCAGGTCCAGGTCTGGTCTGGGTCCAGGTCCGGGTCCAGGTCTGGTCTGGGTCCAGGTCTGGGTCCAGGTCCGGGTCCAGGTCTGGTCTGGGTCCAGGTCCGGGTCCAGGTCTGGTCTGGGTCCAGGTCCGGGTCCAGGTCTGGTCTGGGTCCAGGTCCGGTGCAGGTCTGGTCTGATCTAGGTCCAGGTCTGGTCTGGGTCCAGGATCAGGTCTGGGTCCAGGTCTGGTGTGGTCTGGGTCCAGGATCAGGTCTGGGTCCAGGTCCAGGTCTGGTCTGGGTACAGGTCCAGGTCTGGTCTGGGTCCAGGTTTCGGTCTGGTCTGGGTCCAGGATCAGGTCTGGGTCCAGGTCTGGTCTGGGTACAGGTCCAGGTCTGGTCTGGTCTAGGTCTGGTCTGGTCTGGGTCCAGGTCCAGGTCTGGTCTGGGTCCAGGTCCAGGTGCAGGTCTGGTCTGATCTAGGTCCAGGTCTGGTCTGGTCTGGGTCCAGGATCAGGTCTGGGTCCAGGTCTGGTCTGGTCTGGGTCCAGGATCAGGTCTGGTCTGGTCTGGGTCCAGGTTTCGGTCTGGTCTGGGTCCAGGATCAGGTCTGGGTCCAGGTCTGGTCTGGTCTGGGTCCAGGTCCAGGTCTGGTCTGGGTCCAGGTCCAGGTGCAGGTCTGGTCTGGGACCAGGTGCAGGTCTGGGTCCAGGTCCTGGTCTGGGTCCAGGTCCTGGTCTGGGTCCAGGTCTGGTCTGGGTCCAGGTCTGGTCTGGGACCAGGTGCAGGTCTGAGTCCAGGTCTGGTCTGGATCCAGGATCAGGTCTGGTCCAGGTCCAGGTGCAGGTCTGGGTCCAGGTGCAGGTCTGGTCTGGGTCCAGGTCCAGGTCCAGGTCCTGGTCTGGTCTAGGTCCAGGTCTGGTCTGGGTCCAGGATCAGGTCTGGGTCCAGGTCCAGGTCTGGTCTGGGTCCAGGTGCCGGTCTGGTCTGGGTCCAGGTCCAGGTCCAGGTCTGGGTCCAGGTCCAGGTCCAAGTCTGGGTCCAGGTCCAGGTCTGGTCTGGGTCCAGGTGCAGGTCTGGGTCCAGGTCTGGTCTGGTCTGGGTCCAGGTCTGGTCTGGGTCTGGGTCCAGGTCTGGTCTGGGTCCAGGTCTGGTCTGGGACCAGGTGCAGGTCTGAGTCCAGGTCTGGTCTGGGTCCAGGTCTGGTCTGGGACCAGGTGCAGGTCTGAGTCCAGGTCTGGTCTGGATCCAGGATCAGGTCTGGTCCAGATCCAGGTGCAGGTCTGGGTCCAGGTCCTGGTCTGGGTCTGGGTCCAGGTCTGGTCTGGGTCCAGGTCCAGGTGCAGGTCTGGGTCCAGGTCCTGGTCTGGGTCTGGGTCCAGGTCTGGTCTGGGTCCAGGTTTCGGTCTGGTCTGGGTCCAGGATCAGGTCTGGGTCCAGGTCTGGTCTGGGACCAGGTGCAGTTCTGAGTCCAGGTCTGGTCTGGATCCAGGATCAGGTCTGGTCCAGGTCCAGGTGCAGGTCTGGGTCCAGGTGCAGGTCTGGGTCCAGGTGCAGGTCTAGGTGCAGGTCTGGGTCCAGGTGCAGGTCTGGTCTGGGTCCAGGTCCAGGTCTGGGTCCAGGTCCAGGTCTGGTCTGAGTCCAGGTCCAGGTCTGGTCTGAGTCCAGGTCTGGTCTGGGTCCAGGTCTGGTCTGGGTCCAGGTTTCGGTCTGGTCTGGGTCCAGGTCCAGGTCTGGGTCCAGGTGCCGGTCTGGTCTGGGTCCAGGTCCAGGTCTGGGTCCAGGTGCCGGTCTGGTCTGAGTCCAGGTCTCGTCTGGGTCCAAGTCTGGTCTGGTCCAGGTCCAGGTCTGGTCTGGGTCCAGGTCTGGGTCCAGGTGCAGGTCCAGGTCCAGGTCTGGTCTAGGTCCAGGTCCGGGTCCAGGTGCAGGTCTGGTCTGGGTCCAGGTGCAGGTCTGGTCTGGGTCCAGGTCCAGGTCTGGTCTGGGTCCAGGTGCAGGTGCAGGTCCAGGTCTGGTCTGGGTCCAGGTCTGGGTCCAGGTCCAGGTCTGGTCTGGGTCCAGGTCTGGGTCCAGGTCCAGGTCTGGTCTGGTCTGGGTCCAGGTGCAGGTCCAGGTCCAGGTCTGGTCTGGGTCCAGGTCTGGTCTGGGTCCAGGTCTGGTCTGGGTCCAAGTCTGGTCTGGTCTGGGTCCAGGATCAGGTCTGGGTCCAGGTTTCGGTCTGGTCTGGTCTGGGTCCAGGTCCAGGTCCAGGTCTGGTCTGAGTCCAGGTCTCGTCTGGGTCCAGGTCTGGTCTAGGTCCAAGTCTGGTCTGGTCCAGGTCTGGTCTGGGTCCAGGTCCAAGTCTGGGTCCAGGTGCCGGTCTGGTCTAGGTCCAGGTGCCGGTCTGGTCTAGGTCCAGGTCTGGTCTGGGTCCAGGTCTGGGTCCAGGTCCAGGTCTGGGTCCAGGTCCAGGTCTGGTCTGGGTCCAGGTGCAGGTCTGGTCTGGGTCCAGGTCTGGTCTGGGTCCAGGTCTGGTCTGGGTCCAGGTCTGGTCTGGTCTGGGTCCAGGTCCAGGTCTGGTCTGGTCTGGGTCCAGGTCCAGGTGCAGGTCTAGTCTGGGTCCAGGTCCAGGTGCAGGTCTTGGTCCAGGTGCAGGTCTGGTCTGGTCTGGTCTAGGTCCAGGTTCATGTGCAGGTCCAGGTCTGGGTCCAGGTCCAGGTCTGGTCTGATCTGGTCTGGGTCCAGGTGCAGGTCTGGTCTGATCTGGTCTGGTCTGGGTCCAGGTGCAGGTCTGGTCTGGGTCCAGGATCAGGTTTGGGTCCAGGTGCAGGTCTGGTCTGATCTGGTCTGGTCTGGGTCCAGGTGCAGGTCTGGTCTGGGTCCAGGTGCAGGTCTGGTCTGGGTCCAGGTCCAGGTGCAGGTCTGGTCTGGGTCCAGGTGCAGGTCTAGGTCCAGGTTCATGTGCAGGTCCAGGTCTGGGTCCAGGTCTGGGTCCAGGTCCAGGTCTGGTCTGATCTGGTCTGGTCTGGGTCCAGGTGCAGGTCTGGTCTGGGTCCAGGATCAGGTCTGGGTCCAGGTGCTGGTCTGGTCCAGGTCCAGGTGCAGGTCTGGGTCCAGGTCTGGTCTGGGTCCAGGTCCAGGTCCGGTCTGGGTCCAGGTCCGGTCTGGTCTGAGTCCAGGTCTGGTCTGAGTCCAGGTCTGGTCTGGGTCCAGGATCAGGTCTGGGTCCAGGTGCAGGTCTGGTCTAGTTCCAGGTCTGGTCTGGTCTAGGTCCAGGTCTGGTCTGGGTCCAGGATCAGGTCTGGGTCCAGGTCTGGTCTGGTCTGTTCTAGGTCCAGGTCTGGTCTGGTTCCAGGTTTCGGTCTGGTCTGGGTCCAGGAGCAGGTCTGGTCTGGTCTGGGTCCAGGTCCAGGTCCGGGTCTGGTCTGGGTCCAGGATCAGGTCTGGGTCCAGGTCTGGTCTGGTCTAGGTCCAGGTCTGGGTCCAGGTCCAGGTCTGGTCTGGGTCCAGGTCTAGGTCTGGTCTGGGTCCAGGTCTAGGTCTGGTCTGGTCTGGGTCCAGGTCTGGTCTGGGTCCAGGTCCAGGTCTGGTCTGGGTCTAGGTCCAGGTCTGGTCTGGGTCCAGGTCCAGGTCTGGTCTTGGTCCAGGTCTGGTCTGGTCTAGGTCCAGGTCTGGTCTGGTCTGGTCTGGTCTAGGTCCAGGTCCAGGTCCAGGTCTGGTCTAGGTCCAGGTCTGGTCTGGTCCAGGTCTGGTCTGGTCCAGGTCCAGGTCCAGGTCCGGTCTGGTCTGGTCTGGTCTGGTCTAGGTCCAGGTCCAGGTCTGGTCTAGGTCCAGGTCTGGTCTGGTCCAGGTCTGGTCTGGTCCAGGTCCAGGTCCAGGTCCGGTCTGGTCTGGTCTGGTCTAGGTCCAGGTCCAGGTCTGGTCTAGGTCCAGGTCTGGTCTGGTCCAGGTCTGGTCTGGTCTAGGTCAAGGTCCAGGTCCAGGTCCAGGTCAAGGTCAAGGTCTGATCTGGTCTGGTCTGGGTCCAGGTGCAGGTTTCGGTCTGGTCTGGGTCCAGGTGCAGGTCTGGGTCCAGGTTTTGGTCTGGGTCCAGGTTTTGGTCTAGGTCCAGGTGCAGGTCTAGGTCCAGGTGCAGGTCTGGTCTAGGTCCAGGTCTGGTCTGGTCTAGGTCCAGGTTCATGTGCAGGTCTGGGTCCAGGTCCAGGTCTGATCTGGGTCCAGGTGCAGGTCTAGGTCCAGGTGCAGGTCTAGGTCCAGGTGCAGGTCTGGTCTAGGTCCAGGTCTGGTCTGGTCCAGGTCCAGGTCCAGGTGCAGGTCTGGTCTGATCTGGGTCCAGGTTTCAGTCTGGTCTGGGTCCAGGATCAGGTCTGGGTCCAGGTGCCGGTCTGGTCTAGGTCCAGGTCTGGTCTGGTCTAAGTCCAGGTCCAGGAGCAGGTCTGGGTCCAGGTCTGGTCTGGGTCCAGGTCCAGGTGCAGGTCTGGGTCCAGGTCCAGGTGCAGGTCTGGTCTGGGTCCAGGTTTCGGTCTGGTCTGGGTCCAGGATCAGGTCTGGGTCCAGGTCCAGGTGCAGGTCTGGGTCCAGGTCTGATCTGGTCTGGTCCAGGTCTGATCTGGTCTGGTCTAGGTCCAGGTCCAGGTCTGGTCTGGTCCAGGTCCAGGTCTGGTCTGGTCTGGTCTAGGTCCAGGTCTGATCTGGTCTGGTCTGGTCCAGGTCCAGGTCTGATCTGGTCTGGTCTGGTCTGGTCCAGGTCCAGGTCTTATCTGGTCTGGTCCAGGTCCAGGTCAAAGTGGAACCTGATTATCCTGATTGTGGACTCTTTGTTTGTTTCAGATGCTGCTGACGATGATGATGACGAGGTGAGGAAGAGTAACATAAACATGTTTACTGATCAGCTGATAGAATAAACATGTTGTTTACTGATCAGCTGATAGAATAAACATGTTGTTTACTGATCAGCTGATAGAATAAACATGTTGTTTACTGATCAGCTGATAGAATAAACATGTTGTTTACTGATCAGCTGATAGAATAAACATGTTGTTTACTGATCAGCTGATAGAATAAACATGTTGTTTACTGATCAGCTGATAGAATAAACATGTTTACTGATCAGCTGATAGAATAAACATGTTGTTTACTGATCAGCTGATAGAATAAACATGTTTACTGATCAGCTGATAGAATAAACATGTTTACTGATCAGCTGATAGAATAAACATGTTTACTGATCAGCTGATAGAATAAACATGTTGTTTACTGATCAGCTGATAGAATAAACATGTTGTTTACTGATCAGCTGATAGAATAAACATGTTGCTGAGAGAATAAACATGTTGTTTACTGATCAGCTGATAGAATAAACATGTTGTTTACTGATCAGCTGATAGAATAAACATGTTTACTGATCAGCTGATAGAATAAACATGTTGTTTACTGATCAGCTGATAGAATAAACATGTTTACTGATCAGCTGATAGAATAAACATGTTGTTTACTGATCAGCTGATAGAATAAACATGTTGTTTACTGATCAGCTGATAGAATAAACATGTTTACTGATCAGCTGATAGAATAAACATGTTGTTTACTGATCAGCTGATAGAATAAACATGTTTACTGATCAGCTGATAGAATAAACATGTTGTTTACTGATCAGCTGATAGAATAAACATGTTGTTTACTGATCAGCTGATAGAATAAACATGTTGCTGAGAGAATAAACATGTTGTTTACTGATCAGCTGATAGAATAAACATGTTGTTTACTGATCAGCTGATAGAATAAACATGTTTACTGATCAGCTGATAGAATAAACATGTTTACTAATCAGCTGATAGAATAAACATGTTGTTTACTGATCAGCTGATAGAATAAACATGTTGTTTACTGATCAGCTGATAGAATAAACATGTTTACTAATCAGCTGATAGAATAAACATGTTTACTGATCAGCTGATAGAATAAACATGTTTACTAATCAGCTGATAGAATAAACATGTTTACTAATCAGCTGATAGAATAAACATGTTTACTAATCAGCTGATAGAATAAACATGTTTACTAATCAGCTGATAGAATAAACATGTTGTTTACTGATCAGCTGATAGAATAAACATGTTGTTTACTGATCAGCTGATAGAATAAACATGTTTACTGATCAGCTGATAGAATAAACATGTTTACTGATCAGCTGATAGAATAAACATGTTTACTTGTTGTTTACTGATCAGCTGATAGAATAAACATGTTGTTTACTGATCAGCTGATAGAATAAACATGTTGTTCACTGATCAGCTGATAGAATAAACATGTTGTTTACTAATCAGCTGATAGAATAAACATGTTTACTGATCAGCTGATAGAATAAACATGTTTACTGATCAGCTGATAGAATAAACATGTTGTTTACTGATCAGCTGATAGAATAAACATGTTGTTTACTAATCAGCTGATAGAATAAACATGTTTACTGATCAGCTGATAGAATAAACATGTTTACTAATCAGCTGATAGAATAAACATGTTGTTTACTGATCAGCTGATAGAATAAACATGTTTACTGATCAGCTGATAGAATAAACATGTTGTTTACTGATCAGCTGATAGAATAAACATGTTGTTTACTGATCAGCTGATAGAATAAACATGTTTACTGATCAGCTGATAGAATAAACATGTTTACTAATCAGCTGATAGAATAAACATGTTGTTTACTGATCAGCTGATAGAATAAACATGTTGTTTACTGATCAGCTGATAGAATAAACATGTTTACTAATCAGCTGATAGAATAAACATGTTGTTTACTGATCAGCTGATAGAATAAACATGTTGTTTACTGATCAGCTGATAGAATAAACATGTTGTTTACTGATCAGCTGATAGAATAAACATGTTTACTGATCAGCTGATAGAATAAACATGTTGTTTACTGATCAGCTGATAGAATAAACATGTTGTTTACTGATCAGCTGATAGAATAAACATGTTGTTTACTGATCAGCTGATAGAATAAACATGTTTACTGATCAGCTGATAGAATAAACATGTTGTTTACTGATCAGCTGATAGAATAAACATGTTGTTTACTGATCAGCTGATAGAATAAACATGTTGTTTACTGATCAGCTGATAGAATAAACATGTTGTTTACTGATCAGCTGTCGATGTTTACCTTCCAGATGCCGAACCTGATGGACCTCAGCATCAGTAAGTACCTGTCTCCATCCCTGTTTCCATGGCAACACGGGAGTGACTGATGATGCGGTGTTTCCTCAGACCCGCGGTCCGGCGACCCGCCACCCTTCCCCTCCTTCGCCCGGACGTTCGAACCCCCCCACGTCATTGCCATGCCGCTGCTGCCCTTGACCTCTGACCCTCGGATGGGGGATCAGGGGAACTTCCTTCCAGACCAACTCCAGGACCTGGACTCGCTGTCCTCCACAGCTGCCTCTGCGGTCCCCGTCGTGGACCCGATGGAGACCGGCAGCCTGGGGGCGGACCAGAACCATCAGAACCAGCAGGCCTGTAAATACGACCTGCTGAACAGCGTCCCGTGTGAGTCTGACCTCTTGACCTCTGGCTGTTCCTCAGGACTGGAACCAACCCTGATCGCTGATTGGTTGGTTCTGATTGCGGGTGGTTTTGTTTCTGACATGTGGACCCGGCTTTCCCTCCATGTTGCCATAGTAACGGATCTGGACCTGAAGTTCCAGTACCGGGGCCGAACCGTGGGCTCGCTGACGGTCAGTAACCCTCAGGGCTGCCGGCTGTACTACGGACACCTGGAACCGACCCCGGAGCAGGTGCACCTGTTCGGACCCGTCAGTCTGCAGCAGGTCCGGTTTCCGGGCGCAGCTGAGATCCCGCACCAGAAGCAGAGGTTCTACACGGAGGCCCTGCTGGACGTGATGGACCGAGGCCTGATCCTGGAGATTGTGGAGCAGGACATCTACGCCGTGCGGCTGTGCCAGTGTAAGGTGTTCTGGTCCGGACCGGGAAGCCCAGAACACGGACCGGCCAACCCGATGGAGAGAGAGAGGAAGATCAAAGTGT
This sequence comes from Telmatherina bonti, assembly GCF_933228915.1. Taxonomy (NCBI): domain Eukaryota; kingdom Metazoa; phylum Chordata; class Actinopteri; order Atheriniformes; family Telmatherinidae; genus Telmatherina; species Telmatherina bonti. Next base: position 32,872,359 of record NC_136632.1, read on the forward strand.
TCAGCCTCAACGACTTCCTGCAAGGTCGGTTGGTCCGTCTGTGTCCAGTGTCCGCCGCGCGTGGTTCCTGATCCGGTCCTTCTGTCTGCAGGTCTGATTCTGTTCCAGAAAGGGGAGGTCCAGAACCCGCCCCCCTTCGAGGTCTACTTCTGCTTCGGGGAGGACTGGCCCGACAGGAAACCCAAAGAGAAGAAGCTCATCATGGTCCAGGTCTGCCGTCGCACCGTCTCTCCGTTTGCCGCCGCTTCTCTTCTTGACGGGCTTCTGGTCTTGGTTCTAGCTGGTTCCGGTGGTGGCCAGGATCCTGACGGAGATGTTCTCTGGAGAACTCAGCTGGTCCACCGACAGCATCCGGCTGCAGATCTCCAACCCGGATGTCAAGGACCAGACGGTGGAGCAGTTCAAGGAGCTGCAGAGGCTCCTCCAGAACCAGCACACACAGGGGCCATGGGCCCCCCAAGTACCTTAACCAGGACTGAGACCCAGACCAGGACTGCTGCAGCTTGAACCTGGATCCAGAACCCCTGATTGATAAGAAATCTGTAGAAGCAGCAGCAGAGTTCAGACGCAATGAGAGGAAACGTTCTGGACTCACCTGTTGGTCCTGAACCCCCCCCAAAACATCATCAATGACATCACTGTTTCTCTGAGTGACGTCATTCATTAAACGCTGCTGGAGCATTTTCTCAAAACAGCTGTTTGTTTACCAACCATGGTTTTTCCTGTTGGTCAGAACCAAACCAGAAGCCAGACCCGGGGTACCCACTCGGCCCTACCAGGTTTTCCATGTATCCCTGCTCCAACACAACTGCCTCAAATTAATGAGTCCTTCTGCAGATAGGCTGTTGCGGCCATTTCATTTAACTCAGGTGCGTTGAAGCAGGAATAATAAGAAAACCTGCTGGAGTACAGAGTTTGTAGGACTTGAAAACGTCGCTATCGACCATCTGAAGAATGCTACGACGCCATATTGGCTAACAGCTAGCTGCTAGCAAAGGAAACAGGAAAGAAAGGAAATGAAAACTTCTAAAAAAAAAAACTCGAGTCCTGCTGAGATCGGGAAGGTCTCTAACCGGGATGCTCTTCCAGACATGTGGAACACAGAAGCTGAATGCAGCTTCTCCAGGTCTCCTGACTTTGAAACTGATAGGAGACTGGATCCACATGACCCCAGGAGTCTGATAGGTTCCTACTGGGACTGGAGGTGTATTCTGGTCCTGAAACATCCAGAGCTTTGTAGACCTGAAGCAGAACTTTAAAGCCGATCCACTGATGGACTGGCAACCAGTGGAAAGACCTCAGAACTGGACTGATGTGGTCCAACAGAGTTCTGAATGAGCTGCAGGAGTCTGATTCTTTAGGAAGACCCGTAAAAACCCCGTTACAGATGAAAACCTGGACCAGTTTTTCAAGGTCCTACTGCAACATCAGATCTTTTACCTTCTGAAGAACCGACTTTCTTGTTCCTTAATTTGGTTTGAAAGTTTAGGTCCGAGTCCATGGCTACGCCCAGATTTCTGGTCTCTTAGTGGTTTTCAGGTCTGAGTCCATGGCTACGCCCAGATTTCTGGTCTCTTAGTGGTTTTCAGGTCTGAGTCCATGGCTACGCCCAGATTTCTGGCCCGCTTGGTGGTTTTCAGGTCCGAGTCCATGGCTACGCCCAGATTTCTGGTCTCTTAGTGGTTTTCAGGTCTGAGTCCATGGCTACGCCCAGATTTCTGGTCTCTTAGTGGTTTTTAGGTCCGAGTCCATGGCTACGCCCAGATTTCTGGCCCGCTTGGTGGTTTTCAGGTCCGAGTCCATGGCTACGCCCAGATTTCTGGCCCGCTTGGTGGTTTTCAGGTCCGAGTCTATGGCTACGCCCAGATTTCTGGCCCGCTTGGTGGTTTTCAGGTCCGAGTCTATGGCTACGCCCAGATTTCTGGCCCGCTTGGTGGTTTTCAGGTCCGAGTCTATGGCTACGCCCAGATTTCTGGCCCGCTTGGTGGTTTTCAGGTCCGAGTCTATGGCTACGCCCAGATTTCTGGCCCGCTTGGTGGTTTTCAGGTCCGAGTCTATGGCTACGCCCAGATTTCTGGCCCGCTTGGTGGTTTTCAGGTCCGAGTCTATGGCTACGCCCAGATTTCTGGCCCGCTTGGTGGTTTTCAGGTCCGAGTCTATGGCTACGCCCAGATTTCTGGCCCGCTTGGTGGTTTTCAGGTCCGAGTCTATGGCTACGCCCAGATTTCTGGCCCGCTTGGTGGTTTTCAGGTCCGAGTCCATGGCTACGCCCAGATTTCTGGCCCGCTTGGTGGTTTTCAGGTCCGAGTCCATGGCTACGCCCAGATTTCTGGCCCGCTTGGTGGTTTTCAGGTCCGAGTCCATGGCTACGCCCAGATTTCTGGCCCGCTTGGTGGTTTTCAGGTCAGAGTCTATGGCTACGCCCAGATTTCTGGCCCGCTTGGTGGTTTTCAGGTCCGAGTCCATGGCTACGCCCAGATTTCTGGCCCGCTTGGTGGTTTTCAGGTCAGAGTCTATGGCTACGCCCAGATTTCTGGCCCGCTTGGTGGTTTTCAGGTCCGAGTCTATGGCTACGCCCAGATTTCTGGCCCGCTTGGTGGTTTTCAGGTCCGAGTCCATGGCTACGCCCAGATTTCTGGCCCGCTTGGTGGTTTTCAGGTCCGAGTCCATGGCTACGCCCAGATTTCTGGCCCGCTTGGTGGTTTTCAGGTCAGAGTCTATGGCTACGCCCAGATTTCTGGCCCGCTTGGTGGTTTTCAGGTCAGAGTCCATGGCTACGCCCAGATTTCTGGCCCGCTTGGTGGTTTTCAGGTCCGAGTCCATGGCTACGCCCAGATTTCTGGCCCGCTTGGTGGTTTTCAGGTCCGAGTCCATGGCTACGCCCAGATTTCTGGCCCGCTTGGTGGTTTTCAGGTCCGAGTCCATGGCTACGCCCAGATTTCTGGCCCGCTTGGTGGTTTTCAGGTCCGAGTCCAGGATGGAACTTTGGGGAATGCCACATGAAATTCTTGTCTGCTCAGATGTAAAGTTGCCTACTGACACAAAGTACATCCTGTTCTCTATATTTTGAACCAGTTTAGTACAGTGCCAGAGAGACCCAACCCAGCTCTCCATATATCACAGTCAGTTGTCTGAAACGCAGAGGTCCAGTAAACCTACAACGGTAGGGTTCCAGGGGACGGCACAACACTGGTTCAGGTCTTACTTGGCGGGTATAACCGTGTGAGCATCACTGGCTTCTAGTCTGTAAGTGCTCTGGTGTCCTATGGGGTTCCACAAGGATCAGTTTTAGGGCCCGTTCTGTTTTCGTTATATCTGCTACCGTTAGGTTCTGTCCTGCGACAACATGGCGTCTCTTTCCACCTATATGCTGATGACAGCCAGGCACATCAACCTCTAACGGCATCAACATGAAAGGAAAAACCAGTCTGGACCTCACCTGTGCACATATGAGTCTCAGGAAAACAAAGTGTAAAAAAAAAAATCAGAACTTTGTTGTTTCAGTTGTTTATTGTTGACAACAAAGCTACATCACCAGTGATGTCATGGTGAGTCTCCGCCTCCTTACCCAGAGTTCACTCTGCCTCATTTTATGCAAAAACAACTAAAATTCAACCAAAGTTAAAAAAGTTCAAAGGTGACGCGAAATCCTCCAGCATTACGCCTCCTCACTCCGCTGCTCCGCCACGAGCATCATGGGAAATTTTTTGGCTTTTTTATTGGCACGGACAAAAAAACATCACGACCAAAGTCCCAAAAAATAAATCTCTTAAAAACTGTTGACCAGGCATGTCCTGGGACTGATCTGCGTCGTCGTCATCATCAGCTGGACTGCTCCCGGTCTTGACCCCGCCCACCCACCACCACCTGCTGCAGGTGAAATCAGGTCTGGAGGGGGGGACTTGGTCTGTCTAATCAGTCATTCGGAGCTATTTGTCCTCATCCTCATCCCTTTGGATCCTCACCTGCAGTTGCAGCTTCTGCCGTCACCTCTGAACATTGGTCAACGAAAGATTTTACCTGAAAAATAAAAATAAAATGAACTTTTTTTTTAGCTTTACATGGGGCAAAGTTTACCTGCCTCAGGTGTTACCTGGTGCTTAGTGAAGGTCGCAGCTACCGGAACAGTCTGGTGAACTCTCTGATGGCCCAGCACACCTGTTTACACTCCTCAGCACTGAAACCACAGAAGAAGAACAATGTTTCAGGTTGACGTTTGGGAAGGTTGTTGTCATGGTAACGTTTCCTTAAATCCATTTATGCGACATCTGTGTGTTCCTGAAGTCGGCGCTCTACCTTTACATCACCTGTCGGTTTTCATACTTGGACCCTTGAGGGCCACGGACACACAGGTTTTACGTCTCCTGGCTGATTGACGGGTTCTTCCAGACAAACTTGACAAAAAGCTTTTGGATTCATTTTAGTTGAACGGAAACCTGTAGACCCTGCAGGACCGTGGCCTCCAAGGCCCAAACAAACGCCCTCAATCAAAAGAAGAGTCTGAAATGAAATTGTTGCTGCAGCTCAGGTGACTTTGCTCTGTCGCCTGCTTCCAGACAAGTCTGAACTGGATCCTTCTGGATTCCAGTTGGTCTGCGTTCCACCTTCAGACAGGCGAGTCTCAACAAGGACGTCAGAGCTTTGCTGGGTTCTCCAACTTTTCATTGATCAGCTGTCTATTTTTAACCACGTAACCTGGTCAATGGGTAACCTGGTCATCTGGTTATAGGTCAACAGGTGAACTCAGGTTACCTAGGCAACAAATTATTTGGTCATAAAGTTTTGTTGACAACAGCTTAACAGGTAAACTGGCAAATAGGTTAACTTGTCGCAAGATAAACTGGTCACCAGTTAAAATGGACAACAAGAAAACTAGTTAATGGTTAGTCAGGCTAATGGGTCAGTTGAAAATCCAGACAACAGGTACATTGGTAAGTATGTGAACTGACTAGTACTAGTCAGTAAAAGGAAACAGATGCGTCTAGTTTGGCGCCATGACATTGTTAAAGTCCCTGGTGATGAGCTCGGGCCACTTGCACCTGACAACAGATGCCATGCCAGGAGTCTTGGTGTGAGTTAGACAATGACTTTCAGACGGACAAGCAGGTCAGCATGCTGGTCAAGTCAAGCTTTTTCCAGCTCAGACTAATATGAAAGGTCAAGCCCTATCTAAGCAAAAGAAATCTTGAAAGATTCAAACATGCCTTGGCCTCCTCTCGCTTAGACTACTGCAACTCCCTTTATGTGGGAATCGAACAGTCGGGACTTCAGCGCCTGCAGCTTGTGTAGAATGCAGCAGCCTGGCTTCTGACGTAACTCTGCTGGTCTCTTCACTCCACTGGCTGCCAGTCAAGCACCGGATTGGTTTTAAGATTCTGATGTGTTTTTCAGCGTCTGAATGGGCCCCAGGTCTGAGCTTACTGACGTACATCGGCCCTCTACATCGGCTCTACATCGGCCCTCCGCTCAGCCAGTCGGATGGTATTGAAGGTTCCACGCTAAGGTTTGAGAACAAGAGGAGACGGAGCCTTTGGAAACTGTGGAACGCGCTGCTTTAACTGTGCAGTCTGCCGACAGTCTGTTAGATTTTAAATCTAGGCTGAAAACATCTGTTGGCATCACAGCGTGGACTTTTTATGTGCGTTTGTCTTTTTCTCCTTTTGTGTTTTTACTGTTATTTTTTACTTTGTTATGTAAAGCACTTTGGATGCTGTCGCTGTTTAAACGTGCTACATAAATAAAATTGACATAAACTGGTTAAAAGGTAAACTGGTCAGTAAGTTATGAATCCATCTGATTGGGAGCCTCTGATTGGATCAGGCCTGTCCGTGAGCAGCGTGCATGGCTGTGTCTGCTGCTGTCCATCTCACCTGGTCACCTGTTTGTGAAACTCAGTCAGCTGTTTGTGGGTAACGGTGACGGCTCCTCCTGACATCTCCTTCGGTAAACCCTTCAGAGCATTTTCCAACCAGCGGCAGAACATCTGGAATCAACAGTTTTCATCAGCATCTGTGCAGGTAAACTAGAATGCAGTGAGGCACGTTAAACACTGGGTGCTCCTGGAACTTTTGTGACGAACCTGAACTCGACTAATGTATGTAAACACACACTGACGTAGGCGTAAAGACACTCTGACGTAGGCGTAAACACACTGACGTAGGCGTAAACACACTCTGACGTAGGCGTAAAGACACTCTGACGTAGGCGTAAACACACTGACGTAGGCGTAAAGACACTCTGACGTATGCGTAAACACACTCTGACGTAGGCGTAAACACACTCTGACGTAGGCGTAAACACACTCTGACGTATGCGTAAACACACTGACGTAGGCGTAAAGACACTCTGACGTAGGCGTAAACACACTGACGTAGGCGTAAACACACTGACGTAGGCGTAAAGATACTGACTTAGGCGTAAACACACTCTGACGTAGGCGTAAACACACTCTGACGTAGGCGTAAAGATACTGACGTAGGCGTAAACACTGACGTAGGCGTAAAGATACTGACGTAGGCGTAAAGATACTCTGACGTAGGCGTAAAGACACTGACGTAGGCGTAAACACACTCTGACGGAGGCGTAAAAGTACTGACTTAGGCGTAAACACACACTGACGTAGGCGTAAAGATACGGACGTAGGCGTAAAGATACGGACGTAGGCGTAAACACACTCTGACGTAGGCGTAAAGATACTGACGTAGGCGTAAACACACTGACGTAGGCGTAAAGACACTGACGTAGGCGTAAACACACTGACGGAGGCGTAAAGGTACTGACTTAGGCGTAAACACACACTGACGTAGGCGTAAGGGCACTGACGTAGGCGTAAACACACTCTGACGTAGGCGTAAAGATACGGACGTAGGCGTAAACACACCCTGACGTAGGCGTAAAGACACTGACGTAGGCGTAAAGACACTGACTTAGGTGTAAACACACTGACGTAGGCGTAAAGATACTGACTTAGGCGTAAAGATACTGACTTAGGCGTAAACACACTGACGTAGGCGTAAAGACACTGACGTAGGCGTAAAGACACTGACGTAGGCGTAAACACACTCTGACGTAGGCGTAAACACACACTGACGTAGGCGTAAACACACTCTGACGTAGGCGTAAAGACACTGACTTAGGTGTAAACACACTGACGTAGGCGTAAAGATACTGACTTAGGCGTAAACACACTGACGTAGGCGTAAAGACACTGACGTAGGCGTAAACACACTCTGACGTAGGCGTAAACACACACTGACGTAGGCGTAAACACACTCTGACGTAGGCGTAAAGATACGGACGTAGGCGTAAAAACACTCTGACGTAGGCGTAAAGACACCGACTTAGGCGTAAACACACTCTGACGTAGGCGTAAAGATATTGACGTAGGCGTAAACACACTCGGACGTAGGCGTAAAGATACTCTGACGTAGGCGTAAAGACACTGACTTAGGCGTAAACACACTCTGACGTAGGCGTAAAGATACTCTGACGTAGGCGTAAAGACACTGACGTAGGCGTAAACACACTCTGACGGAGGCGTAAAGATACTGACTTAGGCGTAAACACATACTGACGTAGGCGTAAAGACACTGACTTAGGCGTAAACACACTCTGACGTAGGCGTAAAGATACGGACGTAGGCGTAAAGATACGGACGTAGGCGTAAAGATACGGACGTAGGCGTAAACACACTCTGACGTAGGCGTAAAGACACTGACGTAGGCGTAAACACACTCTGACGTAGGCGTAAACACACTGACGTAGGCGTAAACAAACTGACGTAGGCGTAAAGATACTCTGACGTAGGCGTAAAGACACTGACGTAGGCGTAAAGACACTGACGTAGGCGTAAACACTGACGTAGGCGTAAAGACACTGACGTAGGCGTAAAGATACACTGACGTAGGCGTAAACACACTCTGACGTAGGCGTAAACACACTGACGTAGGCGTAAAGATACGGACGTAGGCGTAAAGATACTGACGTAGGCGTAAAGATACTGACGTAGGCGTAAAGACACTCTGACGTAGGCGTAAAGATACGGACGTAGGCATAAAGACACTGACGTAGGCGTAAAGATACTGACTTAGGCGTAAACACACTCTGACGTAGGCGTAAACACACTCTGACGTAGGCGTAAAGATACTGACTTAGGCGTAAACACACTCTGACGTAGGCGTAAAGATACTGACGTAGGCGTAAACACACTCTGACGTAGGCGTAAAGATACTCTGACGTAGGCGTAAACACACTGACGTAGGCGTAAACACACTGACGTAGGCGTAAAGATACTCTGACGTAGGCGTAAAGACACTGACGTAGGCGTAAAGACACTGACTTAGGCGTAAACACACTCTGACGTAGGCGTAAAGATACTCTGACGTAGGCGTAAACACACTCTGACGGAGGCGTAAAGATACTGACTTAGGCGTAAACACACACTGACGTAGGCGTAAAGACACTGACTTAGGCGTAAACACACTCTGACGTAGGCGTAAAGATACGGACGTAGGCGTAAAGATACGGACGTAGGCGTAAAGATACGGACGTAGGCGTAAACACACTGACGTAGGCGTAAAGACACTGACGTAGGCGTAAAGACACTGACGTAGGCGTAAACACACTCTGACGTAGGCGTAAAGACACTGATGTAGGCGTAAACACACTGACGTAGGCGTAAAGATACTCTGACGTAGGCGTAAACACACTCTGACGTAGGCGTAAAGACACTGATGTAGGCGTAAACACTCTGACGTAGGCGTAAACACACTGACGTAGGAGTAAACACACTGACGTAGGCGTAAAGATACGGACGTAGGCGTAAACATACTGACGTAGGCGTAAAGACACTGACGTAGGCGTAAACACTGACGTAGGCGTAAAGACACTGACGTAGGCGTAAAGACACTGACGTAGGCGTAAAGATACTCTGACGTAGGCGTAAACACACTCTGACGTAGGCGTAAAGATACTGACGTAGGCGTAAAGATACTGACGTAGGCGTAAAGACACACTGACGTAGGCGTAAAGACACTGATGTAGGCGTAAACACACTGACGTAGGCGTAAAGATACTCTGACGTAGGCGTAAACACACTCTGACGTAGGCGTAAAGACACTGATGTAGGCGTAAACACTCTGACGTAGGCGTAAACACACTGACGTAGGCGTAAACACACTGACGTAGGCGTAAAGACACTCTGACGTAGGCGTAAAGACACTGACGTAGGCGTAAAGACACTGACGTAGGCGTAAACACTGACGTAGGCGTAAAGACACTGACGTAGGCGTAAAGATACTCTGACGTAGGCGTAAACACACTCTGACGTAGGCGTAAAGATACTCTGACGTAGGCGTAAAGATACTGACGTAGGCGTAAAGACACACTGACGTAGGCGTAAACACTGACGTAGGCATAAAGACACTGACGTAGGCGTAAACACTGACGTAGGCATGAAGACACTGACGTAGGCGTAAACACACTGACGTAGGCGTAAAGATACTGACGTAGGCGTAAACACACACTGACGTAGGCGTAAAGACACTGACTTAGGCGTAAACACACTCTGACGTAGGTGTAAAGACACTGACGTAGGCGTAAACACACTCTGACGTAGGCGTAAAGATACGGACGTAGGCGTAAAGATACTGACGTAGGCGTAAAGACACTCTGACGTAGGCGTACAGATACGGACGTAGGCAAAAAGACACTGACGTAGGCGTAAACACTGACGTAGGCGTAAAGACACTGACGTAGGCGTAAACACTGACGTAGGCGTAAAGACACTGACGTAGGCGTAAACACACTGACGTAGGCGTAAAGATACTGACGTAGGCGTAAACACACACTGACGTAGGCGTAAAGACACTGACTTAGGCGTAAACACACTGACGTAGGCGTAAAGATACTGACTTAGGCGTAAACACACTCTGACGTAGGCGTAAAGATACTGACGTAGGCGTAAACACACTCTGACGGAGGCGTAAAGACACTGACGTAGGCGTAAACACACTCTGACGGAGGCGTAAAGATACTGACTTAGGCGTTAACACACACTGACGTAGGCGTAAAGATACTGACTTAGGCGTAAACACACTCTGACGTAGGCGTAAAGATACTGACGTAGGCGTAAACACACTCTGACGTAGGCGTAAAGACACTGACGTAGGCGTAAACACACTCTGACGGAGGCGTAAAGATACTGACTTAGGCGTTAACACACTCTGACGTAGGCGTAAAGATACTCTGACGTAGGCGTAAAGACACTGACGTAGGCATAAAGACACTGACTTAGGCGTAAACACACTCTGACGTAGGCGTAAAGATACTGACTTAGGCGTAAACACACTCTGACGTAGGCGTAAAGACACTGACGTAGGCGTAAACACACTCTGACGTAGGCGTAAAGATACTGACTTAGGCGTAAACACACACTGACGTAGGCGTAAAGATACTGACTTAGGCGTAAACACACTCTGACGTAGGCGTAAAGATACGGACGTAGGCGTAAACACACTCTGACGTAGGCGTAAAGACACTGACGTAGGCGTAAACACAGACGTACGCATAAAGACACTGACGTAGGCGTAAAGATACTGACTTAGGCGTAAACACACTGACGTAGGTGTAAAGACACTGACGTAGGCGTAAACACACTCTGACGTAGGCGTAAAGATACTGACGTAGGCGTAAAGACACTGACGTAGGCGTAAACACACTGACGTAGGCGTAAAGATACTGACTTAGGCGTAAACACACACTGACGTAGGCGTAAACACACTGACGTAGGCGTAAACACACACTGACGTAGGCGTAAAGACACTGACGTAGGCGTAAAGATACTGACTTAGGCGTAAAAACACTCTGACGTAGGCGTAAAGATACTGACGTAGGCGTAAACACACTCTGACGCAGGCGTAAAGATACTCTGACGTAGGCGTAAAGACACTGACGTAGGCGTAAACACACTCTGACGGAGGCGTAAAGATACTGACTTAGGCGTAAACACACTCTGACGTAGGCGTAAAGATACTCTGACGTAGGCGTAAAGACACTGACGTAGGCATAAAGACACTGACGTAGGCATAAAGACACTGACGTAGGCGTAAACACACTCTGACGTAGGCGTAAAGATACTGACGTAGGCGTAAACACACTCTGACGTAGGCGTAAAGATACTCTGACGTAGGCGTAAAGACACTGACGTAGGCGTAAAGACACTGACGTAGGCGTAAACACACTCTGACGGAGGCGTAAAGATACTGACTTAGGCATAAACACACACTGACGTAGGCGTAAAGACACTGACTTAGGCGTAAACACACTCTGACGTAGGCGTAAAGATACGGACGTAGGCGTAAAGATACGGACGTAGGCGTAAACACACTCTGACGTAGGCGTAAAGACACTGACGTAGGCGTAAACACACTCTGACGTAGGCGTAAAGATACTGACGTAGGCGTAAACACAGACGTAGGCGTAAAGATACTCTGACGTAGGCGTAAAGACACTGACGTAGGCGTAAAGACACTGACGTAGGCGTAAACACTGACGTAGGCGTAAAGACACTGACGTAGGCGTAAACACTGACGTAGGCGTAAAGACACTGAAGTAGGCGTAAAGATACTCTGACGTAGGCGTAAAGACACTGACTTAGGCGTAAACACACTCTGACGTAGGCGTAAACACACTGACGTAGGGGTAAAGATACTCTGACATAGGCGTAAAGATACTGACGTAGGCGTAAAGATACTCTGACGTAGGCGTAAAGATACTGACGTAGGCGTAAAGACACTCTGACGTAGGCGTAAACACTGACGTAGGCATAAAGACACTGACGTAGGCGTAAACACTGACGTAGGCATAAAGACACTGACGTAGGCGTAAACACTGACGTAGGCGTAAAGACACTGACGTAGGCGTAAACACACTGACGTAGGCGTAAACACACTCTGACGTAGGCGTAAAGATACTGACGTAGGCGTAAAGACACTGACTTAGGCGTAAACACACTGACGTAGGCGTAAAGATACGGACGTAGGCGTAAAGATACGGACGTAGGCGTAAACACACTCTGACGTAGGCGTAAAGACACTGACGTAGGCGTAAACACACACTGACGTAGGCGTAAAGATACTGACTTAGGCGTAAACACACTTACGTAGGCGTAAAGATACGGACGTAGGCGTAAACACACTCTGACGTAGGCGTAAAGACACTGACGTAGGCGTAAACACACTCTGACGTAGGCGTAAATATACTGACTTAGGCGTAAACACACTCTGACGTAGGCGTAAAGATACTGACTTAGGCGTAAACACACTCTGACGTAGGCGTAAAGATACTGACTTAGGCGTAAACACACTCTGACGTAGGCGTAAAGACACTGACGTAGGCGTAAACACACTCTGACAGAGGCGTAAACACACTCTGACGTAGGCGTAAAGATACTCTGACGTAGGCGTAAAGACACTGACGTAGGCGTAAAGACACTGACGTAGGCGTAAACACACTCTGACTTAGGCGTAAACACACTCTGACGTAGGCGTAAACACACTCTGACGTAGGCGTAAAGACACTGACGTAGGCGTAAAGACACTGACGTAGGCATAAACACACTCTGACGTAGGCGTAAAGATACTGACGTAGGCGTAAACACACTCTGACGTAGGCGTAAAGATACTCTGACGTAGGCGTAAAGACACTGACGTAGGCGTAAACACACTCTGACGGAGGCGTAAATATACTGACTTAGGCGTAAACACACTCTGACGTAGGCGTAAAGATACGGACGTAGGCGTAAAGATACTGACTTAGGCGTAAACACACTCTGACGTAGGCGTAAACACACTGACATAGGCGTAAACACACTGACGTAGGCGTAAAGATACTCTGACGTAGGCGTAAAGACACTGACGTAGGCGTAAAGACACTGACTTAGGCGTAAACACACTCTGACGTAGGCGTAAAGATACTGACGTAGGCGTAAACACACTCTGACGTAGGCGTAAAGATACTCTGACGTAGGCGTAAAGACACTGACGTAGGCGTAAACACACTCTGACGGAGGCGTAAAGATACTGACTTAGGCGTAAACACACAGACTTAGGCGTAAACACACTGACGGAGGCGTAAACACACTCTGACGTAGGTGTAAAGACACTGACGTAGGCGTAAACACACTCTGACAGAGGCGTAAAGATACTGACTTAGGCGTAAACACACTCTGACGTAGGCGTAAAGATACTCTGACGTAGGCGTAAAGACACTGACGTAGGCGTAAAGACACTGACTTAGGCGTAAACACACTCTGACTTAGGCGTAAACACACTCTGACGTAGGCGTGAAGATACTCTGACGTAGGCGTAAAGACACTGACGTAGGCGTGAAGACACTGACTTAGGCATAAACACACTCTGACGTAGGCGTAAAGATACTGACGTAGGCGTAAACACACTCTGACGTAGGCGTAAAGATACTCTGACGTAGGCGTAAAGACACTGACGTAGGCGTAAACACACTCTGACGGAGGCGTAAATATACTGACTTAGGCGTAAACACACTCTGACGTAGGCGTAAAGATACGGACGTAGGCGTAAAGATACTGACTTAGGCGTAAACACACTCTGACGTAGGCGTAAAGATACTGACTTAGGCGTAAACACACACTAACGTAGGCGTAAAGATACGGACGTAGGCGTAAACGCACTGACGTAGGCGTAAAGACACTGACGTAGGCGTAAACACACTCTGACGTAGGCGTAAAGATACTGACTTAGGCGTAAACACACTCTGACGTAGGCGTAAAGATACTGACGTAGGCGTAAACACACTCTGACGTAGGCGTAAAGATACTCTGACGTAGGCGTGAACACACTGACGTAGGCGTAAACACACTGACGTAGGCATAAAGATACTCTGACGTAGGCGTAAAGACACTGACGTAGGCGTAAAGACACTGACTTAGGCGTAAACACACTCTGACGTAGGCGTAAAGATACTCTGACGTAGGCGTAAAGACACTGACGTAGGCGTAAACACACTCTGACGGAGGCGTAAAGATACTGACTTAGGCGTAAACACACACTGACGTAGGCGTAAAGACACTGACTTAGGCGTAAACACACTGACGTAGGCGTAAAGATACGGACGTAGGCGTAAAGATACGGACGTAGGCGTAAAGATACGGACGTAGGCGTAAACACACTCTGACGTAGGCGTAAAGACACTGACGTAGGCGTAAACACACTCTGACGTAGGCGTAAACACACTGACGTAGGCGTAAACACACTGACGTAGGCGTAAACACACTCTGACGTAGGCGTAAAGATACTCTGACGTAGGCGTAAAGACACTGACTTAGGCGTAAACACACTGACGTAGGCGTAAAGATACGGACGTAGGCGTAAAGATACGGACGTAGGCGTAAACACACTCTGACGTAGGCGTAAAGACACTGACGTAGGCGTAAACACACTCTGACGGAGGCGTAAAGATACTGACTTAGGCGTAAACACACACTGACGTAGGCGTAAAGACACTGACTTAGGCGTAAACACACTGACGTAGGCGTAAAGATACGGACGTAGGCGTAAACACACTCTGACGTAGGCGTAAAGACACTGACGTAGGCGTAAAGACACTGACGTAGGCGTAAACACACTCTGACGTAGGCGTAAAGATACTCTGATGTAGGCGTAAAGATACTGACGTAGGCGTAAACACACTCTGACGTAGGCGTAAAGATACTCTGACGTAGGCGTAAAGACACTGACGTAGGCGTAAACACACTCTGACGGAGGCGTAAAGATACTGACTTAGGCGTAAACACACACTGACGTAGGCGTAAAGACACTGACTTAGGCGTAAACACACTGACGTAGGCGTAAAGATACGGACGTAGGCGTAAAGATACGGACGTAGGCGTAAACACACTCTGACGTAGGCGTAAAGACACTGACGTAGGCGTAAACACACTCTGACGTAGGCGTAAACACACTGACGTAGGCGTAAACACACTGACGTAGGCGTAAACACACTGACGTAGGCGTAAAGATACTCTGACTTAGGCGTAAAGACACTGACGTAGGCGTAAAGACACTGACGTAGGCGTAAACACTGACGTAGGCGTAAACACACTGACGTAGGCGTAAAGATACTCTGACGTAGGCGTTAAGATACTGACGTAGGCGTAAAGACACTCTGACGTAGGCGTAAACACTGACGTAGGCATAAAGACACTGACGTAGGCGTAAACACTGACGTAGGCATAAAGACACTGACGTAGGCGTAAACACTGACGTAGGCGTAAAGACACTGACGTAGGCGTAAACACACTGACGTAGGCGTAAAGATACTGACGTAGGCGTAAACACACACTGACGTAGGCGTAAAGACACTGACTTAGGCGTAAACACACTGACGTAGGCGTAAAGATACTGACTTAGGCGTAAACACACTCTGACGTAGGTGTAAAGACACTGACGTAGGCGTAAACACACTCTGACGTAGGCGTAAAGATACTGACGTAGGCGTAAAGACACTCTGACGTAGGCGTAAAGATACTGACTTAGGCGTAAACACACTGACGTAGGTGTAAAGACACTGACGTAGGCGTAAACACACTCTGACGTAGGCGTAAAGATACTGACGTAGGCGTAAACACAATCTGACGTAGGCGTAAACACACTCTGACGTAGGCGTAAACACACTGACGTAGGCGTAAACACACTGACGTAGGCGTAAAGATACTCTGACGTAGGCGTAAAGACACTGACGTAGGCGTAAAGACACTGACGTAGGCGTAAATACTGACGTAGGCGTAAAGATACGGACGTAGGCGTAAACACACTCTGACGTAGGCGTAAAGACACTGACGTAGGCGTAAACACACTCTGACGTAGGCGTAAAGACACTGACGTAGGCGTAAACACACTGACGTAGGCGTAAAGATACTGACTTAGGCGTAAACACACTGACGTAGGCGTAAAGATACTGACTTAGGCGTAAACACACTCTGACGTAGGCGTAAAGACACTGACGTAGGCGTAAACACACTGACGTAGGCGTAAAGACACTGACGTAGGCGTAAACACACTGACGTAGGCGTAAACACACTGACGTAGGCGTAAAGATACTGACTTAGGCGTAAACACACTCTGACGTAGGCGTAAAGATACTGACTTAGGCGTAAACACACACTGACGTAGGCGTAAAGATACTGACTTAGGCGTAAACACACTCTGACGTAGGCGTAAAGATACGGACGTAGGCGTAAACACACTCTGACGTAGGCGTAAAGACACTGACGTAGGCGTAAACACACTCTGACGTAGGCGTAAATATACTGACTTAGGCGTAAACACACTCTGACGTAGGCATAAAGATACTGACTTAGGCGTAAACACACTCTGACGTAGGCGTAAAGACACTGACGTAGGCGTAAACACACTCTGACGTAGGCGTAAAGATACTGACTTAGGCGTAAACACACTCTGACGTAGGCGTAAAGATACTGACTTAGGCGTAAACACACACTGACGTAGGCGTAAACACACTCTGACGTAGGCGTAAACACACTCTGACGTAGGCGTAAAGATACGGACGTAGGCGTAAAGATACGGACGTAGGCGTAAACACACTCTGACGTAGGCGTAAAGATACTGACTTAGGCGTAAACACACACTGACGTAGGCGTAAACACACTCTGACGTAGGCGTAAAGATACGGACGTAGGCGTAAACACACTGACGTAGGCGTAAACACACTCTGACGTAGGCGTAGAGATACTGACGTAGGCGTAAAGACACTGACTTAGGCGTAAACACACTGACGTAGGCGTAAAGATACTGACTTAGGAGTAAACACACTCTGACGTAGGCGTAAAGACACTGACGTAGGCGTAAACACACTCTGACGTAGGCGTAAAGATACGGACGTAGGCGTAAACACACTCTGACGTAGGCGTAAAGACACTGACGTAGGCGTAAACACACACTGACGTAGGCGTAAAGATACTGACTTAGGCGTAAACACACTCTGACGTAGGCGTAAAGATACTGACTTAGGCGTAAACACACTCTGACGTAGGCGTAAAGACACTGACGTAGGCGTAAACACACTGACGTAGGCGTAAAGACACTGACGTAGGCGTAAACACACTGACGTAGGCGTAAAGATACTGACTTAGGCGTAAACACACTCTGACGTAGGCGTAAACACACTCTGACGTAGGCGTAAACACACTCTGACGTAGGCGTAAAGATATGGACGTAGGCGTAAAGATACGGACGTAGGCGTAAACACACTCTGACGTAGGCGTAAAGATTCTGACGTAGGCGTAAAGATACGGACGTAGGCGTAAACACACTGACGTAGGCGTAAACACACTCTGACGTAGGCGTAAACACACTCTGACGTAGGCGTAAACACACTCTGACGTAGGCGTAAAGATACTGACGTAGGCGTAAAGACACTGACTTAGGCGTAAACTCACTGACGTAGGCGTAAAGATACTGACTTAGGAGTAAACACACTCTGACGTAGGCGTAAAGACACTGACGTAGGCGTAAACACACTCTGACGTAGGCGTAAAGATACTGACTTAGGCGTAAACACACACTGACGTAGGCGTAAACACACTCTGACGTAGGCGTAAAGATACGGACGTAGGCGTAAACACACTCTGACGTAGGCGTAAAGACACTGACGTAGGCGTAAACACACACTGACGTAGGCGTAAAGATACTGACTTAGGCGTAAACACACTCTGACGTAGGCGTAAAGATACTGACTTAGGCGTAAACACACTCTGACGTAGGCGTAAAGACACTGACGTAGGCGTAAACACACTGACGTAGGCGTAAAGACACTGACGTAGGCGTAAACACACTGACGTAGGCGTAAACACACTGACGTAGGCGTAAAGATACTGACTTAGGCGTAAACACACTGACGTAGGCGTAAAGATACTGACTTAGGCGTAAACACACACTGACGTAGGCGTAAAGATACTGACTTAGGCGTAAACACACTCTGACGTAGGCGTAAAGATACGGACGTAGGCGTAAACACACTCTGACGTAGGCGTAAAGACACTGACGTAGGCGTAAACACACTCTGACGTAGGCGTAAAGATACTGACTTAGGCGTAAACACACTCTGACGTAGGCGTAAAGACACTGACGTAGGCGTAAACACACTCTGACAGAGGCGTAAAGATACTGACTTAGGCGTAAACACACTCTGACGTAGGCGTAAAGATACTCTGACGTAGGCGTAAAGACACTGACGTAGGCGTAAAGACACTGACTTAGGCGTAAACACACTCTGACTTAGGCGTAAACACACTCTGACGTAGGCGTTAAGATACTGACGTAGGCGTAAAGACACTCTGACGTAGGCGTAAACACTGACGTAGGCATAAAGACACTGACGTAGGCGTAAACACTGACGTAGGCATAAAGACACTGACGTAGGCGTAAACACTGACGTAGGCGTAAAGACACTGACGTAGGCGTAAACACACTGACGTAGGCGTAAAGATACTGACGTAGGCGTAAACACACACTGACGTAGGCGTAAAGACACTGACTTAGGCGTAAACACACTGACGTAGGCGTAAAGATACTGACGTAGGTGTAAAGACACTGACGTAGGCGTAAACACACTCTGACGTAGGCGTAAAGATACTGACGTAGGCGTAAAGACACTCTGACGTAGGCGTAAAGATACTGACTTAGGCGTAAACACACTCTGACGTAGGTGTAAAGACACTGACGTAGGCGTAAACACACTCTGACGTAGGCGTAAAGATACTGACGTAGGTGTAAACACAATCTGACGTAGGCGTAAACTCACTCTGACGTAGGCGTAAACACACTGACGTAGGCGTAAAGATACTGACGTAGGCGTAAAGATACTGACTTAGGCGTAAACACACTGACGTAGGCGTAAAGATACTGACTTAGGCGTAAACACACTCTGACGTAGGCGTAAAGACACTGACGTAGGCGTAAACACACTGACGTAGGCGTAAAGACACTGACGTAGGCGTAAAGACACTGACGTAGGCGTAAACACACTGACGTAGGCGTAAACACACTGACGTAGGCGTAAAGATACTGACTTAGGCGTAAACACACTGACGTAGGCGTAAAGATACTGACTTAGGCGTAAACACACACTGACGTAGGCGTAAAGATACTGACTTAGGCATAAACACACTCTGACGTAGGCGTAAAGATACGGACGTAGGCGTAAACACACTCTGACGTAGGCGTAAAGACACTGACGTAGGCGTAAACACACTCTGACGTAGGCGTAAATATACTGACTTAGGCGTAAACACACTCTGACGTAGGCGTAAAGATACTGACTTAGGCGTAAACACACTCTGACGTAGGCGTAAAGACACTGACGTAGGCGTAAACACACTCTGACGTAGGCGTAAAGATACTGACTTAGGCGTAAACACTCTGACGTAGGCGTAAAGATACGGACGTAGGCGTAAACACACTCTGACGTAGGCGTAAAGACACTGACGTAGGCGTAAACACACTCTGACGTAGGCGTAAAGACACTGACGTAGGCGTAAACACACTCTGACGTAGGCGTAAAGATACTGACTTAGGCGTAAACACACTCTGACGTAGGCGTAAAGATACTGACTTAGGCGTAAACACACACTGACGTAGGCGTAAACACACTCTGACGTAGGCGTAAACACACTCTGACGTAGGCGTAAAAATACGGACGTAGGCGTAAAGATACGGACGTAGGCGTAAACACACTCTGACGTAGGCGTAAAGATACTGACATAGGCGTAAACACACTCTGACGTAGGCGTAAAGATACGGACATAGGCGTAAACACACTGACGTAGGCGTAAACACACTCTGACGTAGGCGTAAACACACTCTGACGTAGGCGTAAAGATACTGACGTAGGCGTAAAGACACTGACTTAGGCGTAAACACACTGACGTAGGCGTAAAGATACTGACTTAGGAGTAAACACACTCTGACGTAGGCGTAAAGACACTGACGTATGCGTAAACACACTCTGACGTAGGCGTAAAGATACTGACTTAGGCGTAAACACACACTGACGTAGGCGTAAACACACTCTGACGTAGGCGTAAAGACACTGACGTAGGCGTAAAGACACTGACGTAGGCGTAAACACACTCTGACGTAGGCGTAAAGATACTCTGACGTAGGCGTAAAGATACTGACGTAGGCGTAAAGATACTCTGACGTAGGCGTAAAGACACTGACGTAGGCGTAAACACACACTGACGTAGGCGTAAAGACACTGACTTAGGCGTAAACACACTGACGTAGGCGTAAAGATACGGACGTAGGCGTAAAGATACGGACGTAGGCGTAAACACACTCTGACGTAGGCGTAAAGACACTGACGTAGGCGTAAACACACTGACGTAGGAATAAACACACTGACGTAGGCGTAAACACACTGACGTAGGCGTAAACACACTGACGTAGGCGTAAAGATACTCTGACTTAGGCGTAAAGACACTGACGTAGGCGTAAAGACACTGACGTAGGCGTAAACACTGACGTAGGCGTAAACACACTGACGTAGGCGTAAAGATACTCTGACGTAGGCGTTAAGATACTGACGTAGGCGTAAAGACACTCTGACGTAGGCGTAAACACTGACGTAGGCATAAAGACACTGACGTAGGCGTAAACACTGACGTAGGCATAAAGACACTGACGTAGGCGTAAACACTGACGTAGGCGTAAAGACACTGACGTAGGCGTAAACACACTGACGTAGGCGTAAAGATACTGACGTAGGCGTAAACACACACTGACGTAGGCGTAAAGACACTGACTTAGGCGTAAACACACTGACGTAGGCGTAAAGATACTGACTTAGGCGTAAACACACTCTGACGTAGGTGTAAAGACACTGACGTAGGCGTAAACACACTCTGACGTAGGCGTAAAGATACTGACGTAGGCGTAAAGACACTCTGACGTAGGCGTAAAGATACTGACTTAGGCGTAAACACACTGACGTAGGTGTAAAGACACTGACGTAGGCGTAAACACACTCTGACGTAGGCGTAAAGATACTGACGTAGGTGTAAACACAATCTGACGTAGGCGTAAACACACTCTGACGTAGGCGTAAACACACTGACGTAGGCGTAAACACACTGACGTAGGCGTAAAGATACTCTGACGTAGGCGTAAAGACACTGACGTAGGCGTAAAGACACTGACGTAGGCGTAAACAGACGTAGGCGTAAAGATACGGACGTAGGCGTAAACACACTGACGTAGGCGTAAAGACACTGACGTAGGCGTAAACACACTCTGACGTAGGCGTAAAGACACTGACGTAGGCGTAAACACACTGACGTAGGCGTAAAGATACTGACTTAGGCGTAAACACACTGACGTAGGCGTAAAGATACTGACTTAGGCGTAAACACACTCTGACGTAGGCGTAAAGACACTGACGTAGGCGTAAACACACTGACGTAGGCGTAAAGACACTGACGTAGGCGTAAACACACTGACGTAGGCGTAAACACACTGACGTAGGCGTAAAGATACTGACTTAGGCGTAAACACACTCTGACGTAGGCGTAAAGATACTGACTTAGGCGTAAACACACACTGACGTAGGCGTAAAGATACTGACTTAGGCGTAAACACACTCTGACGTAGGCGTAAAGATACGGACGTAGGCGTAAACACACTCTGACGTAGGCGTAAAGACACTGACGTAGGCGTAAACACACTCTGACGTAGGCGTAAATATACTGACTTAGGCGTAAACACACTCTGACGTAGGCATAAAGATACTGACTTAGGCGTAAACACACTCTGACGTAGGCGTAAAGACACTGACGTAGGCGTAAACACACTCTGACGTAGGCGTAAAGATACTGACTTAGGCGTAAACACACTCTGACGTAGGCGTAAAGATACTGACTTAGGCGTAAACACACACTGACGTAGGCGTAAACACACTCTGACGTAGGCGTAAACACACTCTGACGTAGGCGTAAAGATACGGACGTAGGCGTAAAGATACGGACGTAGGCGTAAACACACTGACGTAGGCGTAAAGATACTGACTTAGGCGTAAACACACACTGACGTAGGCGTAAACACACTCTGACGTAGGCGTAAAGATACGGACGTAGGCGTAAACACACTGACGTAGGCGTAAACACACTCTGACGTAGGCGTAAACACACTCTGACGTAGGCGTAAAGATACGGACGTAGGCGTAAACACACTGACGTAGGCGTAAACACACTCTGACGTAGGCGTAAAGATACTGACGTAGGCGTAAAGACACTGACTTAGGCGTAAACACACTGACGTAGGCGTAAAGATACTGACTTAGGAGTAAACACACTCTGACGTAGGCGTAAACACACTGACGTAGGCGTAAACACACTGACGTAGGCGTAAACACACTCTGACGTAGGCGTAAACACACTCTGACGTAGGCGTAAAGATACTGACGTAGGCGTAAAGACACTGACTTAGGCGTAAACACACTGACGTAGGCGTAAAGATACTGACTTAGGAGTAAACACACTCTGACGTAGGCGTAAAGACACTGACGTAGGCGTAAACACACTCTGACGTAGGCGTAAAGATACTGACTTAGGCGTAAACACACACTGACGTAGGCGTAAACACACTCTGACGTAGGCGTAAAGACACTGACGTAGGCGTAAAGACACTGACGTAGGCGTAAACACACTCTGACGTAGGCGTAAAGATACTCTGACGTAGGCGTAAAGATACTGACGTAGGCGTAAACACACTCTGACGTAGGCGTAAAGATACTCTGACGTAGGCGTAAAGACACTGACGTAGGCGTAAACACACTCTGACGGAGGCGTAAAGACACTGACTTAGGCGTAAACACACACTGACGTAGGCGTAAAGACACTGACTTAGGCGTAAACACACTGACGTAGGCGTAAAGATACGGACGTAGGCGTAAAGATACGGACGTAGGCGTAAACACACTGACGTAGGCGTAAAGACACTGACGTAGGCGTAAACACACTCTGACGAAGGAATAAACACACTGACGTAGGCGTAAACACACTGACGTAGGCGTAAAGATACTCTGACTTAGGCGTAAAGACACTGACGTAGGCGTAAAGACACTGACGTAGGCGTAAACACTGACGTAGGCGTAAACACACTGACGTAGGCGTAAAGATACTCTGACGTAGGCGTTAAGATACTGACGTAGGCGTAAAGACACTGACGTAGGCGTAAACACTGACGTAGGCATAAAGACACTGACGTAGGCGTAAACACTGACGTAGGCGTAAAGACACTGACGTAGGCGTAAACACACTGACGTAGGCGTAAAGATACTGACGTAGGCGTAAACACACACTGACGTAGGCGTAAAGACACTGACTTAGGCGTAAACACACTGACGTAGGCGTAAAGATACTGACTTAGGCGTAAACACACTCTGACGTAGGTGTAAAGACACTGACGTAGGCGTAAACACACTCTGACGTAGGCGTAAAGATACTGACGTAGGCGTAAAGACACTCTGACGTAGGCGTAAAGATACTGACTTAGGCGTAAACACACTGACGTAGGTGTAAAGACACTGACGTAGGCGTAAACACACTCTGACGTAGGCGTAAAGATACTGACGTAGGTGTAAACACAATCTGACGTAGGCGTAAACACACTGACGTAGGCGTAAACACACTCTGACGTAGGCGTAAACACACTCTGACGTAGGCGTAAAGACACGGACGTAGGCGTAAAGATACGGACGTAGGCGTAAACACACTGACGTAGGCGTAAACACACTCTGACGTAGGCGTAAACACACTCTGACGTAGGCGTAAACACACTCTGACGTAGGCGTAAAGATACTGACTTAGGCGTAAACACACTCTGACGTAGGCGTAAAGATACGGACGTAGGCGTAAACACACTGACGTAGGCGTAAACACACTCTGACGTAGGCGTAAACACACTCTGACGTAGGCGTAAAGATACTGACGTAGGCGTAAAGACACTGACTTAGGCGTAAACACACTGACGTAGGCGTAAAGATACTGACTTAGGAGTAAACACACTCTGACGTAGGCGTAAAGACACTGACGTAGGCGTAAACACACTCTGACGTAGGCGTAAAGATACTGACTTAGGCGTAAACACACACTGACGTAGGCGTAAACACACTCTGACGTAGGCGTAAAGATACGGACGTAGACATAAACACACTCTGACGTAGGCGTAAACACACTCTGACGTAGGCGTAAACACACTGACGTAGGCGTAAACACACTGACGTAGGCGTAAAGATACTCTGACGTAGGCGTTAAGATACTGACGTAGGCGTAAAGACACTCTGACGTAGGCGTAAACACTGACGTAGGCATAAAGACACTGACGTAGGCGTAAACAATGACGTAGGCATAAAGACACTGACGTAGGCGTAAACACACTGACGTAGGCGTAAAGATACTGACGTAGGCGTAAACACACACTGACGTAGGCGTAAAGACACTGACTTAGGCGTAAACACACTGACGTAGGCGTAAAGATACTGACTTAGGCGTAAACACACTCTGACGTAGGTGTAAAGACACTGACGTAGGCGTAAACACACTCTGACGTAGGCGTAAAGATACTGACGTAGGCGTAAAGACACTGACTTAGGCGTAAACACACTGACGTAGGCGTAAAGATACTGACTTAGGCGTAAACACACTCTGACGTAGGCGTAAAGACACTGACGTAGACATAAACACACTCTGACGTAGGCGTAAAGATACTGACTTAGGCGTAAACACACACTGACGTTGGCGTAAACACACTGACGTAGGCGTAAAGATACTGACTTAGGCGTAAACACACTCTGACGTTGGCGTAAAGATACTGACTTAGGCGTAAACACACTCTGACGTAGGCGTAAAGACACTGACGTAGGCGTAAAGACACTGACGTAGGCGTAAACACACTGACGTAGGCGTAAACACACTGACGTAGGCGTAAAGATACTGACTTAGGCGTAAACACACTCTGACGTAGGCGTAAAGATACTGACTTAGGCATAAACACACTCTGACGTAGGCGTAAAGATACTGACTTAGGCGTAAACACACTCTGACGTAGGCGTAAAGATACTGACTTAGGCGTAAACACACTCTGACGTAGGCGTAAAGATACGGACGTAGGCGTAAACACACTCTGACGTAGGCGTAAAGACACTGACGTAGGCGTAAAGATACTGACTTAGGCGTAAACACACTCTGACGTAGGCGTAAAGATACTGACTTAGGCGTAAACACACACTGACGTTGGCGTAAACACACACTGACGTAGGCGTAAAGATACTGACTTAGGCGTAAACACACTCTGACGTAGGCGTAAAGATACTGACTTAGGCGTAAACACACTCTGACGTAGGCGTAAAGATACGGACGTAGGCGTAAACACACTCTGACGTAGGCGTAAAGACACTGACGTAGGCGTAAACACACTCTGACGTAGGCGTAAAGACACTGACGTAGGCGTAAACACACTGACGTAGGCGTAAAGACACTGACGTAAGCGTAAACACACTGACGTAGGCGTAAACACACTGACGTAGGCGTAAAGATACTGACTTAGGCGCAAACACACTCTGACGTAGGCGTAAAGATACTGACTTAGGCGTAAACACACTCTGATGTAGGCGTAAAGATACTGACTTAGGCGTAAACACACACTGACGTTGGCGTAAACACACTGACGTAGGCGTAAAAGATACTGACTTAGGCGTAAACACACTCTGACGTAGGCGTAAAGATACTGACTTAGGCGTAAACACACTGACGTAGGCGTAAAGACACTGACGTAGGCGTAAACACACTGACGTAGGCGTAAACACACTGACGTAGGCGTAAAGATACTGACTTAGGCGTAAACACACTCTGACGTAGGCGTAAAGATACTGACTTAGGCGTAAACACACTCTGACGTAGGCGTAAAGATACTGACTTAGGCGTAAACACACTCTGACGTAGGCGTAAAGATACGGACGTAGGCGTAAACACACTCTGACGTAGGCGTAAAGACACTGACGTAGGCGTAAACACACTCTGACATAGGCGTAAAGACACTGACGTAGGCGTAAAACACACTGACGTAGGCGTAAAGACACTGACGTAGGCGTAAACACACTGACGTAGGCGTAAACACACTGACGTAGGCGTAAAGATACTGACTTAGGCGTAAACACACTCTGACGTAGGCGTAAAGATACTGACTTAGGCGTAAACACACTCTGACGTAGGCGTAAAGATACTGACTTAGGCGTAAACACACTCTGACGTAGGCGTAAAGATACTGACTTAGGCGTAAACACACTCTGACGTAGGCGTAAAGATACGGACGTAGGCGTAAACACACTCTGACGTAGGCGTAAAGACACTGACGTAGGCGTAAAGATACTGACTTAGGCGTAAACACACTCTGACGTAGGCGTAAAGATACTGACTTAGGCGTAAACACACACTGACGTTGGCGTAAACACACTGACGTAGGCGTAAAGATACTGACTTAGGCGTAAACACACTCTGACGTAGGCGTAAAGACACTGACGTAGGCGTAAACACACTGACGTAGGCGTAAAGACACTGACGTAAGCGTAAACACACTGACGTAGGCGTAAACACACTGACGTAGGCGTAAAGATACTGACTTAGGCGCAAACACACTCTGACGTAGGCGTAAAGATACTGACTTAGGCGTAAACACACTCTGATGTAGGCGTAAAGATACTGACTTAGGCGTAAACACACACTGACGTTGGCGTAAACACACTGACGTAGGCGTAAAAGATACTGACTTAGGCGTAAACACACTCTGACGTAGGCGTAAAGATACTGACTTAGGCGTAAACACACTGACGTAGGCGTAAAGACACTGACGTAGGCGTAAACACACTGACGTAGGCGTAAACACACTGACGTAGGCGTAAAGATACTGACTTAGGCGTAAACACACTCTGACGTAGGCGTAAAGATACTGACTTAGGCGTAAACACACTCTGACGTAGGCGTAAAGATACTGACTTAGGCGTAAACACACTCTGACGTAGGCGTAAAGATACGGACGTAGGCGTAAACACACTCTGACGTAGGCGTAAAGACACTGACGTAGGCGTAAACACACTCTGACATAGGCGTAAAGACACTGACGTAGGCGTAAAACACACTGACGTAGGCGTAAAGACACTGACGTAGGCGTAAACACACTGACGTAGGCGTAAACACACTGACGTAGGCGTAAAGATACTGACTTAGGCGTAAACACACTCTGACGTAGGCGTAAAGATACTGACTTAGGCGTAAACACACTCTGACGTAGGCGTAAAGATACTGACTTAGGCGTAAACACACTCTGACGTAGGCGTAAAGATACTGACTTAGGCGTAAACACACTCTGACGTAGGCGTAAAGATACGGACGTAGGCGTAAACACACTCTGACGTAGGCGTAAAGACACTGACTTAGGCGTAAAGATACTGACTTAGGCGTAAACACACTCTGACGTAGGCGTAAAGATACTGACTTAGGCGTAAACACACACTGACGTTGGCGTAAACACACTGACGTAGGCGTAAAGATACTGACTTAGGCGTAAACACACTCTGACGTAGGCGTAAAGATACTGACTTAGGCGTAAACACACTCTGACGTAGGCGTAAAGACACTGACGTAGGCGTAAACACACTGACGTAGGCGTAAAGACACTGACGTAGGCGTAAACACACTGACGTAGGCGTAAACACTCTGACGTAGGCGTAAAGATACTGACTTAGGCGTAAACACACTCTGACGTAGGCGTAAAGATACTGACTTAGGCATAAACACACTCTGACGTAGGCGTAAAGATACTGACTTAGGCGTAAACACACTCTGACGTAGGCGTAAAGATACTGACTTAGGCGTAAACACACTCTGACGTAGGCGTAAAGATACGGACGTAGGCGTAAACACACTCTGACGTAGGCGTAAAGACACTGACGTAGGCGTAAAGATACTGACTTAGGCGTAAACACACTCTGACGTAGGCGTAAAGATACTGACTTAGGCGTAAACACACACTGACGTTGGCGTAAACACACTGACGTAGGCGTAAAGATACTGACTTAGGCGTAAACACACTCTGACGTAGGCGTAAAGATACTGACTTAGGCGTAAACACACTGACGTAGGCGTAAAGATACGGACGTAGGCGTAAACACACTCTGACGTAGGCGTAAAGACACTGACGTAGGCGTAAACACACTCTGACGTAGGCGTAAAGACACTGACGTAGGCGTAAAGACACTGACGTAGGCGTAAAGACACTGACGTAGGCGTAAAGACACTGACGTAGGCGTAAACACACTGACGTAGGCGTAAAGATACTGACTTAGGCGCAAACACACTCTGACGTAGGCGTAAAGATACTGACTTAGGCGTAAACACACTCTGATGTAGGCGTAAAGATACTGACTTAGGCGTAAACACACACTGACGTTGGCGTAAACACACTGACGTAGGCGTAAAAGATACTGACTTAGGCGTAAACACACTCTGACGTAGGCGTAAACACACTCTGACGTAGGCGTAAAGACACTGACGTAGGCGTAAAGACACTGACGTAGGCGTAAACACACTCTGACGTAGGCGTAAAGATACTGACTTAGGCGTAAACACACTCTGACGTAGGCGTAAAGATACTGACTTAGGCGTAAACACACACTGACGTAGGCGTAAAGACACTGACTTAGGCGTAAACACACTCTGACGTAGGCGTAAAGATACTGACGTAGGCGTAAACACACTCTGACGTAGGCGTAAAGATACTCTGACGTAGGCGTAAACACACTGACGTAGGCGTAAACACACTGACGTAGGCGTAAAGATACTCTGACGTAGGCGTAAAGACACTGACGTAGGCGTAAAGACACTGACTTAGGCGTAAACACACTCTGACGTAGGCGTAAAGATACTGACGTAGGCGTAAACACACTCTGACGTAGGCGTAAAGATACTCTGACGTAGGCGTAAAGACACTCTGACGTAGGCGTAAACACTGACGTAGGCATAAAGACACTGACGTAGGCGTAAACACACTCTGACGGAGGCGTAAAGATACTGACTTAGTCGTAAACACACTCTGACGTAGGCGTAAAGATACGGACGTAGGCGTAAAGATACGGACGTAGGCGTAAAGATACGGACGTAGGCGTAAACACACTCTGACGTAGGCGTAAAGACACTGACGTAGGCGTAAACACACTCTGACGTAGGCGTAAACACACTGACGTAGGCGTAAACACACTGTTGTAGGCGTAAAGATACTCTGACGTAGGCGTAAAGACACTGACTTAGGCGTAAACACACTCTGACGTAGGCGTAAACACACTGACGTAGGCGTAAAGATACTCTGACGTAGGCGTTAAGATACTGACGTAGGCGTAAAGACACTCTGACGTAGGCGTAAACATTGACGTAGGCATAAAGACACTGACGTAGGCGTAAACACTGACGTAGGCATAAAGACACTGACGTAGGCGTAAAGACACTGACGTAGGCGTAAACACACACTCACGTAGGCGTAAAGACACTGACTTAGGCGTAAACACACTGACGTAGGCGTAAAGATACTGACTTAGGCGTAAACACACTCTGACGTAGGTGTAAAGACACTGACGTAGGCGTAAACACACTCTGACGTAGGCGTAAAGATACTGACGTAGGCGTAAAGACACTGACTTAGGCGTAAACACACTGACGTAGGCGTAAAGATACTGACTTAGGCGTAAACACACTCTGACGTAGGCGTAAAGACACTGACGTAGACATAAACACACTCTGACGTAGGCGTAAAGATACTGACTTAGGCGTAAACACACACTGACGTAGGCGTAAAGACACTGACTTAGGAGTAAACACACTCTGACGTAGGCGTAAACACACTGACGTAGGCGTAAAGATACTCTGACGTAGGCGTTAAGATACTGACGTAGGCGTAAAGACACTCTGACGTAGGCGTAAACACTGACGTAGGCATAAAGACACTGACGTAGGCGTAAACACTGACGTAGGCATAAAGACACTGACGTAGGCGTAAACACACTGACGTAGGCGTAAAGATACTGACGTAGGCGTAAACACACACTGACGTAGGCGTAAAGACACTGACTTAGGCGTAAACACACTGACGTAGGCGTAAAGATACTGACTTAGGCGTAAACACACTCTGACGTAGGTGTAAAGACACTGACGTAGGCGTAAACACACTCTGACGTAGGCGTAAAGATACTGACGTAGGCGTAAAGACACTGACTTAGGCGTAAACACACTGACTTAGGCGTAAACACACTGACGTAGGCGTAAAGATACTGACTTAGGCGTAAACACACTCTGACGTAGGCGTAAAGACACTGACGTAGACGTAAACACACTCTGACGTAGGCGTAAAGATACTGACTTAGGCGTAAACACACACTGACGTTGGCGTAAACACACTGACGTAGGCGTAAAGATACTGACTTAGGCGTAAACACACTCTGACGTAGGCGTAAAGATACTGACTTAGGCGTAAACACACTCTGACGTAGGCGTAAAGACACTGACGTAGGCGTAAACACACTGACGTAGGCGTAAAGACACTGACGTAGGCGTAAACACACTGACGTAGGCGTAAACACACTGACGTAGGCGTAAACACACTGACGTAGGCGTAAACACACTCTGACGTAGGCGTAAAGATACTGACTTAGGCGTAAACACACTCTGACGTAGGCGTAAAGATACTGACTTAGGCGTAAACACACTCTGACGTAGGCGTAAAGATACTGACTTAGGCGTAAACACACTCTGACGTAGGCGTAAAGATACGGACGTAGGCGTAAACACACTCTGACGTAGGCGTAAAGACACTGACGTAGGCGTAAAGATACTGACTTAGGCGTAAACACACTCTGACGTAGGCGTAAAGATACTGACTTAGGCGTAAACACACACTGACGTTGGCGTAAACACACTGACGTAGGCGTAAAGATACTGACTTAGGCGTAAACACACTCTGACGTAGGCGTAAAGATACTGACTTAGGCGTAAACACACTCTGACGTAGGCGTAAAGACACTGACGTAGGCGTAAACACACTGACGTAGGCGTAAAGACACTGACGTAGGCGTAAACACACTGACGTAGGCGTAAACACACTGACGTAGGCGTAAAGATACTGACTTAGGCGTAAACACACTCTGACGTAGGCGTAAAGATACTGACTTAGGCGTAAACACACTCTGACGTAGGCGTAAAGATACTGACTTAGGCGTAAACACACTCTGACGTAGGCGTAAAGATACGGACGTAGGCGTAAACACACTCTGACGTAGGCGTAAAGACACTGACGTAGGCGTAAACACACTCTGACGTAGGCGTAAAGACACTGACGTAGGCGTAAACACACTGACGTAGGCGTAAAGACACTGACGTAGGCGTAAACACACTGACGTAGGCGTAAACACACTGACGTAGGCGTAAAGATACTGACTTAGGCGTAAACACACTCTGACGTAGGCGTAAAGATACTGACTTAGGCGTAAACACACTCTGACGTAGGCGTAAAGATACTGACTTAGGCGTAAACACACTCTGACGTAGGCGTAAAGATACTGACTTAGGCGTAAACACACTCTGACGTAGGCGTAAAGATACGGACGTAGGCGTAAACACACTCTGACGTAGGCGTAAAGACACTGACGTAGGCGTAAAGATACTGACTTAGGCGTAAACACACTCTGACGTAGGCGTAAAGATACTGACTTAGGCGTAAACACACACTGACGTTGGCGTAAACACACTGACGTAGGCGTAAAGATACTGACTTAGGCGTAAACACACTCTGACGTAGGCGTAAAGATACTGACTTAGGCGTAAACACACTCTGACGTAGGCGTAAAGACACTGACGTAGGCGTAAACACACTGACGTAGGCGTAAAGACACTGACGTAGGCGTAAACACACTGACGTAGGCGTAAACACACTCTGACGTAGGCGTAAAGATACTGACTTAGGCGTAAACACACTCTGACGTAGGCGTAAAGATACTGACTTAGGCGTAAACACACTCTGACGTAGGCGTAAAGATACTGACTTAGGCGTAAACACACTCTGACGTAGGCGTAAAGATACTGACGTAGGCGTAAACACACTCTGACGTAGGCGTAAAGATACTCTGACGTAGGCGTAAAGACACTCTGACGTAGGCGTAAACACTGACGTAGGCATAAAGACACTGACGTAGGCGTAAACACACTCTGACGGAGGCGTAAAGATACTGACTTAGTCGTAAACACACTCTGACGTAGGCGTAAAGATACGGACGTAGGCGTAAAGATACGGACGTAGGCGTAAAGATACGGACGTAGGCGTAAACACACTCTGACGTAGGCGTAAAGACACTGACGTAGGCGTAAACACACTGACGTAGGCGTAAACACACTCTGACGTAGGCGTAAACACACTGACGTAGGCGTAAACACACTGACGTAGGCGTAAAGATACTCTGACGTAGGCGTAAAGACACTGACTTAGGCGTAAACACACTCTGACGTAGGCGTAAACACACTGACGTAGGCGTAAAGATACTCTGACGTAGGCGTTAAGATACTGACGTAGGCGTAAAGACACTCTGACGTAGGAATAAACATTGACGTAGGCATAAAGACACTGACGTAGGCGTAAACACTGACGTAGGCATAAAGACACTGACGTAGGCGTAAAGACACTGACGTAGGCGTAAACACACTGACGTAGGCGTAAAGATACTGACGTAGGCGTAAACACACACTGACGTAGGCGTAAAGACACTGACTTAGGCGTAAACACACTGACGTAGGCGTAAAGATACTGACTTAGGCGTAAACACACTCTGACGTAGGTGTAAAGACACTGACGTAGGCGTAAACACACTCTGACGTAGGCGTAAAGATACTGACGTAGGCGTAAAGACACTGACTTAGGCGTAAACACACTGACGTAGGCGTAAAGATACTGACTTAGGCGTAAACACACACTGACGTAGGCGTAAAGACACTGACTTAGGCGTAAACACACTGACGTAGGCGTAAAGATACTGACTTAGGCGTAAACACACTCTGACGTAGGTGTAAAGACACTGACGTAGACGTAAACACACTCTGACATAGGCGTAAAGATACTGACGTAGGCGTAAAGACACTGACTTAGGCGTAAACACACTGACTTAGGCGTAAACACACTGACGTAGGCGTAAAGATACTGACTTAGGCGTAAACACACTCTGACGTAGGCGTAAAGACACTGACGTAGACGTAAACACACTCTGACGTAGGCGTAAAGATACTGACTTAGGCGTAAACACACACTGACGTTGGCGTAAACACACTGACGTAGGCGTAAAGATACTGACTTAGGCGTAAACACACTCTGACGTAGGCGTAAAGATACTGACTTAGGCGTAAACACACTCTGACGTAGGCGTAAAGACACTGACGTAGGCGTAAACACACTGACGTAGGCGTAAAGACACTGACGTAGGCGTAAACACACTGACGTAGGCGTAAACACACTGACGTAGGCGTAAACACACTCTGACGTAGGCGTAAAGATACTGACTTAGGCGTAAACACACTCTGACGTAGGCGTAAAGATACTGACTTAGGCGTAAACACACTCTGACGTAGGCGTAAAGATACTGACTTAGGCGTAAACACACTCTGACGTAGGCGTAAAGATACGGACGTAGGCGTAAACACACTCTGACGTAGGCGTAAAGACACTGACGTAGGCGTAAAGATACTGACTTAGGCGTAAACACACTCTGACGTAGGCGTAAAGATACTGACTTAGGCGTAAACACACACTGACGTTGGCGTAAACACACTGACTTAGGCGTAAAGATACTGACTTAGGCGTAAACACACTCTGACGTAGGCGTAAAGATACTGACTTAGGCGTAAACACACTCTGACGTAGGCGTAAAGACACTGACGTAGGCGTAAACACACTGACGTAGGCGTAAAGACACTGACGTAGGCGTAAACACACTGACGTAGGCGTAAACACACTGACGTAGGCGTAAAGATACTGACTTAGGCGTAAACACACTCTGACGTAGGCGTAAAGATACTGACTTAGGCGTAAACACACTCTGACGTAGGCGTAAAGATACTGACTTAGGCGTAAACACACTCTGACGTAGGCGTAAAGATACGGACGTAGGCGTAAACACACTCTGACGTAGGCGTAAAGACACTGACGTAGGCGTAAACACACTCTGACGTAGGCGTAAAGACACTGACGTAGGCGTAAAGACACTGACGTAGGCGTAAACACACTGACGTAGGCGTAAACACACTGACGTAGGGGTAAAGATACTGACTTAGGCGTAAACACACTCTGACGTAGGCGTAAAGATACTGACTTAGGCGTAAACACACTCTGACGTAGGCGTAAAGATACTGACTTAGGCGTAAACACACTCTGACGTAGGCGTAAAGATACTGACTTAGGCGTAAACACACTCTGACGTAGGCGTAAAGATACGGACGTAGGCGTAAACACACTCTGACGTAGGCGTAAAGACACTGACGTAGGCGTAAAGATACTGACTTAGGCGTAAACACACTCTGACGTAGGCGTAAAGATACTGACTTAGGCGTAAACACACACTGACGTTGGCGTAAACACACTGACGTAGGCGTAAAGATACTGACTTAGGCGTAAACACACTCTGACGTAGGCGTAAAGATACTGACTTAGGCGTAAACACACTCTGACGTAGGCGTAAAGATACTGACTTAGGCGTAAACACACTCTGACGTAGGCGTAAAGACACTGACGTAGGCGTAAACACACTGACGTAGGCGTAAAGACACTGACGTAGGCGTAAACACACTGACGTAGGCGTAAACACACTCTGACGTAGGCGTAAAGATACTGACTTAGGCGTAAACACACTCTGACGTAGGCGTAAAGATACTGACTTAGGCGTAAACACACTCTGACGTAGGCGTAAAGATACTGACTTAGGCGTAAACACACTCTGACGTAGGCGTAAAGATACGGACGTAGGCGTAAACACACTCTGACGTAGGCGTAAAGACACTGACGTAGGCGTAAAGATACTGACTTAGGCGTAAACACACGCTGACGTAGGCGTAAAGATACTGACTTAGGCGTAAACACACTCTGACGTAGGCGTAAAGACACTGACGTAGGCGTAAACACACTGACGTAGGCGTAAAGACACTGACGTAGGCGTAAACACACTGACGTAGGCGTAAACACACTGACGTAGGCGTAAAGATACTGACTTAGGCGTAAACACACTCTGACGTAGGCGTAAAGATACTGACTTAGGCGTAAACACACTCTGACGTAGGCGTAAAGATACTGACTTAGGCGTAAACACACTCTGACGTAGGCGTAAAGATACGGACGTAGGCGTAAACACACTCTGACGTAGGCGTAAAGACACTGACGTAGGCGTAAACACACTCTGACGTAGGCGTAAAGACACTGACGTAGGCGTAAACACACTGACGTAGGCGTAAAGACACTGACGTAGGCGTAAACACACTGACGTAGGCGTAAACACACTGACGTAGGCGTAAAGATACTGACTTAGGCGTAAACACACTCTGACGTAGGCGTAAAGATACTGACTTAGGCGTAAACACACTCTGACGTAGGCGTAAAGATACTGACTTAGGCGTAAACACACTCTGACGTAGGCGTAAAGATACTGACTTAGGCGTAAACACACTCTGACGTAGGCGTAAAGATACGGACGTAGGCGTAAACACACTCTGACGTAGGCGTAAAGACACTGACGTAGGCGTAAAGATACTGACTTAGGCGTAAACACACTCTGACGTAGGCGTAAAGATACTGACTTAGGCGTAAACACACACTGACGTAGGCGTAAAGACACTGACGTAGGCGTAAAGACACTGACGTAGGCGTAAAGACACTGACGTAGGCGTAAACACACTGACGTAGGCGTAAACACACTGACTTAGGCGTAAACACACTCTGACGTAGGCGTAAAGATACGGACGTAGGCGTAAACACACTCTGACGTAGGCGTAAAGACACTGACGTAGGCGTAAAGATACTGACTTAGGCGTAAACACACTCTGACGTAGGCGTAAAGATACTGACTTAGGCGTAAACACACACTGACGTTGGCGTAAACACACTGACGTAGGCGTAAAGATACTGACTTAGGCGTAAACACACTCTGACGTAGGCGTAAAGATACTGACTTAGGCGTAAACACACTCTGACGTAGGCGTAAAGACACTGACGTAGGCGTAAACACACTGACGTAGGCGTAAAGACACTGACGTAGGCGTAAACACACTGACGTAGGCGTAAACACACTCTGACGTAGGCGTAAAGATACTGACTTAGGCGTAAACACACTCTGACGTAGGCGTAAAGATACTGACTTAGGCGTAAACACAATCTGACGTAGGCGTAAAGATACTGACTTAGGCGTAAACACACTCTGACGTAGGCGTAAAGATACGGACGTAGGCGTAAACACACTCTGACGTAGGCGTAAAGACACTGACGTAGGCATAAAGATACTGACTTAGGCGTAAACACACTCTGACGTAGGCGTAAAGATACTGACTTAGGCGTAAACACACACTGACGTTGGCGTAAACACACTGACGTAGGCGTAAAGATACTGACTTAGGCGTAAACACACTCTGACGTAGGCGTAAAGATACTGACTTAGGCGTAAACACACTCTGACGTAGGCGTAAAGACACTGACGTAGGCGTAAACACACTGACGTAGGCGTAAAGACACTGACGTAGGCGTAAACACACTGACGTAGGCGTAAACACACTGACGTAGGCGTAAAGATACTGACTTAGGCGTAAACACACTCTGACGTAGGCGTAAAGATACTGACTTAGGCGTAAACACACTCTGACGTAGGCGTAAAGATACGGACGTAGGCGTAAACACACTCTGACGTAGGCGTAAAGACACTGACGTAGGCGTAAACACACTCTGACGTAGGCGTAAAGACACTGACGTAGGCGTAAACACACTGACGTAGGCGTAAAGACACTGACGTAGGCGTAAACACACTGACGTAGGCGTAAACACACTGACGTAGGCGTAAAGATACTGACTTAGGCGTAAACACACTCTGACGTAGGCGTAAAGATACTGACTTAGGCGTAAACACACTCTGACGTAGGCGTAAAGATACTGACTTAGGCGTAAACACACTCTGACGTAGGCGTAAAGATACTGACTTAGGCGTAAACACACTCTGACGTAGGCGTAAAGATACGGACGTAGGCGTAAACACACTCTGACGTAGGCGTAAAGACACTGACGTAGGCGTAAAGATACTGACTTAGGCGTAAACACACTCTGACTTAGGCGTAAACACACACTGACGTAGGCGTAAAGACACTGACGTAGGCGTAAAGACACTGACGTAGGCGTAAAGACACTGACGTAGGCGTAAACACACTGACGTAGGCGTAAACACACTGACTTAGGCGTAAACACACTCTGACGTAGGCGTAAAGATACTGACTTAGGCGTAAACACACACTGACGTAGGCGTAAAGATACTGACTTAGGCGTAAACACACTCTGAAGTAGGCGTAAAGATACGGACGTAGGCGTAAACACACTCTGACGTAGGCGTAAAAACACTGACTTAGGCGTAAACACACACTGACGTAGGCGTAAACACACTCTGACGTAGGCGTAAAGATACGGACGTAGGCGTAAAGACACTGACGTAGGCGTAAACACACTCTGACGTAGGCGTAAAGATACGGACGTAGGCGTAAACACACTCTGACGTAGGCGTAAAGACACTGACGTAGGCGTAAACACACTCTGACGTAGGCGTAAAGATACTGACTTAGGCGTAAACACACTCTGACGTAGGCGTAAAGATACTGACTTAGGCGTAAACACACTCTGACGTAGGCGTAAAGACACTGACGTAGGCGTAAACACACTCTGACGTAGGCGTAAACACACTCTGACGTAGGCGTAAAGATACTGACTTAGGCGTAAACACACTCTGACGTAGGCGTAAAGATACTGACTTAGGCGTAAACACACACTGACGTAGGCGTAAAGACACTGACTTAGGCGTAAACACACTCTGACGTAGGCGTAAAGATACTGACGTAGGCGTAAACACACTGACGTAGGCGTAAACACACTGACGTAGGCGTAAACACACTGACGTAGGCGTAAAGATACTCTGACGTAGGCGTAAAGACACTGACGTAGGCGTAAAGACACTGACGTAGGCGTAAAGACACTGACTTAGGCGTAAACACACTCTGACGTAGGCGTAAAGATACTGACGTAGGCGTAAACACACTCTGACGTAGGCGTAAAGATACTCTGACGTAGGCGTAAAGACACTCTGACGTAGGCGTAAACACTGACGTAGGCATAAAGACACTGACGTAGGCGTAAACACACTCTGACGGAGGCGTAAAGATACTGACTTAGTCGTAAACACACTCTGACGTAGGCGTAAAGATACGGACGTAGGCGTAAAGATACGGACGTAGGCGTAAAGATACGGACGTAGGCGTAAACACACTCTGACGTAGGCGTAAAGACACTGACGTAGGCGTAAACACACTCTGACGTAGGCGTAAACACACTGACGTAGGCGTAAACACACTGACGTAGGCGTAAAGATACTCTGACGTAGGCGTAAAGACACTGACTTAGGCGTAAACACACTCTGACGTAGGCGTAAACACACTGACGTAGGCGTAAAGATACTCTGACGTAGGCGTTAAGATACTGACGTAGGCGTAAAGACACTCTGACGTAGGCGTAAACATTGACGTAGGCATAAAGACACTGACGTAGGCGTAAACACTGACGTAGGCATAAAGACACTGACGTAGGCGTAAAGACACTGACGTAGGCGTAAACACACTGACGTAGGCGTAAAGATACTGACGTAGGCGTAAACACACACTGACGTAGGCGTAAAGACACTGACTTAGGCGTAAACACACTGACGTAGGCGTAAAGATACTGACTTAGGCGTAAACACACTCTGACGTAGGTGTAAAGACACTGACGTAGGCGTAAACACACTCTGACGTAGGCGTAAAGATACTGACTTAGGCGTAAACACACACTGACGTAGGCGTAAAGATACTGACTTAGGCGTAAACACACTCTGAAGTAGGCGTAAAGATACGGACGTAGGCGTAAACACACTCTGACGTAGGCGTAAAAACACTGACGTAGGCGTAAACACACTCTGACGTAGGCGTAAAGATACTGACTTAGGCGTAAACACACTCTGACGTAGGCGTAAAGACACTGACGTAGGCGTAAACACACTCTGACGTAGGCGTAAAGATACTGACTTAGGCGTAAACACACTCTGACGTAGGCGTAAAGATACTGACTTAGGCGTAAACACACACTGACGTAGGCGTAAACACACTCTGACGTAGGCGTAAAGATACGGACGTAGGCGTAAAGACACTGACGTAGGCGTAAACACACTCTGACGTAGGCGTAAAGATACGGACGTAGGCGTAAACACACTCTGACGTAGGCGTAAAGACACTGACGTAGGCGTAAACACACTCTGACGTAGGCGTAAAGATACTGACTTAGGCGTAAACACACTCTGACGTAGGCGTAAAGATACTGACTTAGGCGTAAACACACTCTGACGTAGGCGTAAAGACACTGACGTAGGCGTAAACACACTCTGACGTAGGCGTAAACACACTCTGACGTAGGCGTAAAGATACTGACTTAGGCGTAAACACACTCTGACGTAGGCGTAAAGATACTGACTTAGGCGTAAACACACACTGACGTAGGCGTAAAGACACTGACTTAGGCGTAAACACACTCTGACGTAGGCGTAAAGATACTGACGTAGGCGTAAACACACTCTGACGTAGGCGTAAAGATACTCTGACGTAGGCGTAAACACACTGACGTAGGCGTAAACACACTGACGTAGGCGTAAAGATACTCTGACGTAGGCGTAAAGACACTGACGTAGGCGTAAAGACACTGACGTAGGCGTAAAGACACTGACTTAGGCGTAAACACACTCTGACGTAGGCGTAAAGATACTGACGTAGGCGTAAACACACTCTGACGTAGGCGTAAAGATACTCTGACGTAGGCGTAAAGACACTCTGACGTAGGCGTAAACACTGACGTAGGCATAAAGACACTGACGTAGGCGTAAACACACTCTGACGGAGGCGTAAAGATACTGACTTAGTCGTAAACACACTCTGACGTAGGCGTAAAGATACGGACGTAGGCGTAAAGATACGGACGTAGGCGTAAACACACTCTGACGTAGGCTTAAAGACACTGACGTAGGCGTAAACACACTCTGACGTAGGCGTAAACACACTGACGTAGGCGTAAACACACTGACGTAGGCGTAAAGATACTCTGACGTAGGCGTAAAGACACTGACTTAGGCGTAAACACACTCTGACGTAGGCGTAAACACACTGACGTAGGCGTAAAGATACTCTGACGTAGGCGTTAAGATACTGACGTAGGCGTAAAGACACTCTGACGTAGGCGTAAACATTGACGTAGGCATAAAGACACTGACGTAGGCGTAAACACTGACGTAGGCATAAAGACACTGACGTAGGCGTAAAGACACTGACGTAGGCGTAAACACACTGACGTAGGCGTAAAGATACTGACGTAGGCGTAAACACACACTGACGTAGGCGTAAAGACACTGACTTAGGCGTAAACACACTGACGTAGGCGTAAAGATACTGACTTAGGCGTAAACACACTCTGACGTAGGTGTAAAGACACTGACGTAGGCGTAAACACACTCTGACGTAGGCGTAAAGATACTGACGTAGGCGTAAAGACACTGACTTAGGCGTAAACACACTGACGTAGGCGTAAAGATACTGACTTAGGCGTAAACACACTCTGACGTAGGCGTAAAGACACTGACGTAGACATAAACACACTCTGACGTAGGCGTAAAGATACTGACTTAGGCGTAAACACACACTGACGTAGGCGTAAAGATACTCTGACGTAGGCGTTAAGATACTGACGTAGGCGTAAAGACACTCTGACGTAGGCGTAAACACTGACGTAGGCATAAAGACACTGACGTAGGCGTAAACACTGACGTAGGCATAAAGACACTGACGTAGGCGTAAACACACTGACGTAGGCGTAAAGATACTGACGTAGGCGTAAACACACACTGACGTAGGCGTAAACACACACTGACGTTGGCGTAAACACACTGACGTAGGCGTAAAGATACTGACTTAGGCGTAAACACACTCTGACGTAGGCGTAAAGATACTGACTTAGGCGTAAACACACTCTGACGTAGGCGTAAAGACACTGACGTAGGCGTAAACACACTCTGACGTAGGCGTAAACACACTCTGACGTAGGCGTAAAGATACTGACTTAGGCGTAAACACACTCTGACGTAGGCGTAAAGATACGGACGTAGGCGTAAAGACACTGACGTAGGCGTAAACACACTCTGACGTAGGCGTAAAGATACGGACGTAGGCGTAAACACACTCTGACGTAGGCGTAAAGACACTGACGTAGGCGTAAACACACTCTGACGTAGGCGTAAAGATGCTGACTTAGGCGTAAACACACTCTGACGTAGGCGTAAAGATACTGACTTAGGCGTAAACACACTCTGACGTAGGCGTAAAGACACTGACGTAGGCGTAAACACACTCTGACGTAGGCGTAAACACACTCTGACGTAGGCGTAAAGATACTGACTTAGGCGTAAACACACTCTGACGTAGGCGTAAAGATACTGACTTAGGCGTAAACACACACTGACGTAGGCGTAAAGACACTGACTTAGGCGTAAACACACTCTGACGTAGGCGTAAAGATACTGACGTAGGCGTAAACACACTCTGACGTAGGCGTAAAGATACTCTGACGTAGGCGTAAACACACTGACGTAGGCGTAAACACACTGACGTAGGCGTAAAGATACTCTGACGTAGGCGTAAAGACACTGACGTAGGCGTAAAGACACTGACGTAGGCGTAAAGACACTGACTTAGGCGTAAACACACTCTGACGTAGGCGTAAAGATACTGACGTAGGCGTAAACACACTCTGACGTAGGCGTAAAGATACTCTGACGTAGGCGTAAAGACACTCTGACGTAGGCGTAAACACTGACGTAGGCATAAAGACACTGACGTAGGCGTAAACACACTCTGACGGAGGCGTAAAGATACTGACTTAGTCGTAAACACACTCTGACGTAGGCGTAAAGATACGGACGTAGGCGTAAAGATACGGACGTAGGCGTAAACACACTCTGACGTAGGCGTAAAGACACTGACGTAGGCGTAAACACACTCTGACGTAGGCGTAAACACACTGACGTAGGCGTAAACACACTGACGTAGGCGTAAAGATACTCTGACGTAGGCGTAAAGACACTGACTTAGGCGTAAACACACTCTGACGTAGGCGTAAACACACTGACGTAGGCGTAAAGATACTCTGACGTAGGCGTTAAGATACTGACGTAGGCGTAAAGACACTCTGACGTAGGCGTAAACATTGACGTAGGCATAAAGACACTGACGTAGGCGTAAACACTGACGTAGGCATAAAGACACTGACGTAGGCGTAAAGACACTGACGTAGGCGTAAACACACTGACGTAGGCGTAAAGATACTGACGTAGGCGTAAACACACACTGACGTAGGCGTAAAGACACTGACTTAGGCGTAAACACACTGACGTAGGCGTAAAGATACTGACTTAGGCGTAAACACACTCTGACGTAGGTGTAAAGACACTGACGTAGGCGTAAACACACTCTGACGTAGGCGTAAAGATACTGACTTAGGCGTAAACACACACTGACGTAGGCGTAAAGATACTGACTTAGGCGTAAACACACTCTGAAGTAGGCGTAAAGATACGGACGTAGGCGTAAACACACTCTGACGTAGGCGTAAAAACACTGACGTAGGCGTAAACACACTCTGACGTAGGCGTAAAGATACTGACTTAGGCGTAAACACACTCTGACGTAGGCGTAAAGACACTGACGTAGGCGTAAACACACTCTGACGTAGGCGTAAAGATACTGACTTAGGCGTAAACACACTCTGACGTAGGCGTAAAGATACTGACTTAGGCGTAAACACACACTGACGTAGGCGTAAACACACTCTGACGTAGGCGTAAAGATACGGACGTAGGCGTAAAGACACTGACGTAGGCGTAAACACACTCTGACGTAGGCGTAAAGATACGGACGTAGGCGTAAACACACTCTGACGTAGGCGTAAAGACACTGACGTAGGCGTAAACACACTCTGACGTAGGCGTAAAGATACTGACTTAGGCGTAAACACACTCTGACGTAGGCGTAAAGATACTGACTTAGGCGTAAACACACTCTGACGTAGGCGTAAAGACACTGACGTAGGCGTAAACACACTCTGACGTAGGCGTAAACACACTCTGACGTAGGCGTAAAGATACTGACTTAGGCGTAAACACACTCTGACGTAGGCGTAAAGATACTGACTTAGGCGTAAACACACACTGACGTAGGCGTAAAGACACTGACTTAGGCGTAAACACACTCTGACGTAGGCGTAAAGATACTGACGTAGGCGTAAACACACTCTGACGTAGGCGTAAAGATACTCTGACGTAGGCGTAAACACACTGACGTAGGCGTAAACACACTGACGTAGGCGTAAAGATACTCTGACGTAGGCGTAAAGACACTGACGTAGGCGTAAAGACACTGACGTAGGCGTAAAGACACTGACTTAGGCGTAAACACACTCTGACGTAGGCGTAAAGATACTGACGTAGGCGTAAACACACTCTGACGTAGGCGTAAAGATACTCTGACGTAGGCGTAAAGACACTCTGACGTAGGCGTAAACACTGACGTAGGCATAAAGACACTGACGTAGGCGTAAACACACTCTGACGGAGGCGTAAAGATACTGACTTAGTCGTAAACACACTCTGACGTAGGCGTAAAGATACGGACGTAGGCGTAAAGATACGGACGTAGGCGTAAAGATACGGACGTAGGCGTAAACACACTCTGACGTAGGCGTAAACACACTCTGACGTAGGCGTAAACACACTGACGTAGGCGTAAACACACTGACGTAGGCGTAAAGATACTCTGACGTAGGCGTAAAGACACTGACTTAGGCGTAAACACACTCTGACGTAGGCGTAAACA
This sequence comes from Telmatherina bonti, assembly GCF_933228915.1. NCBI lineage: Eukaryota > Metazoa > Chordata > Actinopteri > Atheriniformes > Telmatherinidae > Telmatherina > Telmatherina bonti. The sequence continues at coordinate 32,916,721 of NC_136632.1, forward strand.
CACTGACGTAGGCGTAAAGATACTCTGACGTAGGCGTTAAGATACTGACGTAGGCGTAAAGACACTCTGACGTAGGCGTAAACATTGACGTAGGCATAAAGACACTGACGTAGGCGTAAACACTGACGTAGGCATAAAGACACTGACGTAGGCGTAAAGACACTGACGTAGGCGTAAACACACTGACGTAGGCGTAAAGATACTGACGTAGGCGTAAACACACACTGACGTAGGCGTAAAGACACTGACTTAGGCGTAAACACACTGACGTAGGCGTAAAGATACTGACTTAGGCGTAAACACACTCTGACGTAGGTGTAAAGACACTGACGTAGGCGTAAACACACTCTGACGTAGGCGTAAAGATACTGACGTAGGCGTAAAGACACTGACTTAGGCGTAAACACACTGACGTAGGCGTAAAGATACTGACTTAGGCGTAAACACACTCTGACGTAGGCGTAAAGACACTGACGTAGACATAAACACACTCTGACGTAGGCGTAAAGATACTGACTTAGGCGTAAACACACACTGACGTAGGCGTAAAGACACTGACTTAGGCGTAAACACACTCTGACGTAGGCGTAAACACACTGACGTAGGCGTAAAGATACTCTGACGTAGGCGTTAAGATACTGACGTAGGCGTAAAGACACTCTGACGTAGGCGTAAACACTGACGTAGGCATAAAGACACTGACGTAGGCGTAAACACTGACGTAGGCATAAAGACACTGACGTAGGCGTAAACACACTGACGTAGGCGTAAAGATACTGACGTAGGCGTAAACACACACTGACGTAGGCGTAAAGACACTGACTTAGGCGTAAACACACTGACGTAGGCGTAAAGATACTGACTTAGGCGTAAACACATTCTGACGTAGGTGTAAAGACACTGACGTAGGCGTAAACACACTCTGACGTAGGCGTAAAGATACTGACGTAGGCGTAAAGACACTGACTTAGGCGTAAACACACTGACTTAGGCGTAAACACACTGACGTAGGCGTAAAGATACTGACTTAGGCGTAAACACACTCTGACGTAGGCGTAAAGACACTGACGTAGACGTAAACACACTCTGACGTAGGCGTAAAGATACTGACTTAGGCGTAAACACACACTGACGTTGGCGTAAACACACTGACGTAGGCGTAAAGATACTGACTTAGGCGTAAACACACTCTGACGTAGGCGTAAAGATACTGACTTAGGCGTAAACACACTCTGACGTAGGCGTAAAGACACTGACGTAGGCGTAAACACACTGACGTAGGCGTAAAGACACTGACGTAGGCGTAAACACACTGACGTAGGCGTAAACACACTGACGTAGGCGTAAACACACTCTGACGTAGGCGTAAAGATACTGACTTAGGCGTAAACACACTCTGACGTAGGCGTAAAGATACTGACTTAGGCGTAAACACACTCTGACGTAGGCGTAAAGATACTGACTTAGGCGTAAACACACTCTGACGTAGGCGTAAAGATACGGACGTAGGCGTAAACACACTCTGACGTAGGCGTAAAGACACTGACGTAGGCGTAAAGATACTGACTTAGGCGTAAACACACTCTGACGTAGGCGTAAAGATACTGACTTAGGCGTAAACACACACTGACGTTGGCGTAAACACACTGACGTAGGCGTAAAGATACTGACTTAGGCGTAAACACACTCTGACGTAGGCGTAAAGATACTGACTTAGGCGTAAACACACTCTGACGTAGGCGTAAAGACACTGACGTAGGCGTAAACACACTGACGTAGGCGTAAAGACACTGACGTAGGCGTAAACACACTGACGTAGGCGTAAACACACTGATGTAGGCGTAAAGATACTGACTTAGGCGTAAACACACTCTGACGTAGGCGTAAAGATACTGACTTAGGCGTAAACACACTCTGACGTAGGCGTAAAGATACTGACTTAGGCGTAAACACACTCTGACGTAGGCGTAAAGATACGGACGTAGGCGTAAACACACTCTGACGTAGGCGTAAAGACACTGACGTAGGCGTAAACACACTCTGACGTAGGCGTAAAGACACTGACGTAGGCGTAAACACACTGACGTAGGCGTAAAGACACTGACGTAGGCGTAAACACACTGACGTAGGCGTAAACACACTGACGTAGGCGTAAAGATACTGACTTAGGCGTAAACACACTCTGACGTAGGCGTAAAGATACTGACTTAGGCGTAAACACACTCTGACGTAGGCGTAAAGATACTGACTTAGGCGTAAACACACTCTGACGTAGGCGTAAAGATACTGACTTAGGCGTAAACACACTCTGACGTATGCGTAAAGATACTGACTTAGGCGTAAACACACTCTGACGTAGGCGTAAAGATACGGACGTAGGCGTAAACACACTCTGACGTAGGCGTAAAGACACTGACGTAGGCGTAAATATACTGACTTAGGCGTAAACACACTGACGTAGGCGTAAAGATACTGACTTAGGCGTAAACACACACTGACGTTGGCGTAAACACACTGACGTAGGCGTAAAGATACTGACTTAGGCGTAAACACACTCTGACGAAGGCGTAAAGATACTGACTTAGGCGTAAACACACTCTGACGTAGGCGTAAAGACACTGACGTAGGCGTAAACACACTGACGTAGGCGTAAAGACACTGACGTAGGCGTAAACACACTGACGTAGGCGTAAACACTCTGACGTAGGCGTAAAGATACTGACTTAGGCGTAAACACACTCTGACGTAGGCGTAAAGATACTGACTTAGGCGTAAACACACTCTGACGTAGGCGTAAAGATACGGACGTAGGCGTAAACACACTCTGACGTAGGCGTAAAGACACTGACGTAGGCGTAAAGATACTGACTTAGGCGTAAACACACTCTGACGTAGGCGTAAAGATACTGACTTAGGCGTAAACACACACTGACGTTGGCGTAAACACACTGACGTAGGCGTAAAGATACTGACTTAGGCGTAAACACACTCTGACGTAGGCGTAAAGATACTGACTTAGGCGTAAACACACTCTGACGTAGGCGTAAAGACACTGACGTAGGCGTAAACACACTGACGTAGGCGTAAAGACACTGACGTAGGCGTAAACACACTGACGTAGGCGTAAACACTCTGACGTAGGCGTAAACACTCTGACGTAGGCGTAAACACACTCTGACGTAGGCGTAAAGATACTGACTTAGGCGTAAACACACTCTGACGTAGGCGTAAAGATACGGACGTAGGCGTAAACACACTCTGACGTAAGCGTAAAGACACTGACGTAGGCGTAAACACACTGACGTAGGCGTAAAGATACTGACTTAGGCGTAAACACACTCTGACGTAGGCGTAAAGATACTGACTTAGGCGTAAACACACTCTGACGTAGGCGTAAAGACACTGACGTAGGCGTAAACACACTCTGACGTAGGCGTAAAGATACTGACTTAGGCGTAAACACACTCTGACGTAGGCGTAAACACACACTGACGTAGGCGTAAACACACTCTGACGTAGGCGTAAACACACTCTGACGTAGGCGTAAACACACTCTGACGTAGGCGTAAAGATACGGACGTAGGCGTAAAGATACGGACGTAGGCGTAAACACACTCTGACGTAGGCGTAAACACACTCTGACGTAGGCGTAAAGATACGGACGTAGGCGTAAAGATACGGACGTAGGCGTAAACACACTCTGACGTAGGCGTAAAGACACTGACGTAGGCGTAAACACACTGACGTAGGCGTAAAGACACTAACGTAGGCGTAAACACACTCTGACTTAGGCGTAAAGATACTGACTTAGGCGTAAACACACTCTGACGTAGGCGTAAAGATACTGACGTAGGCGTAAACACACTCTGACGTAGGCGTAAAGATACTCTGACGTAGGCGTAAAGACACTGACGTAGGCGTAAACACACTCTGACGTAGGCGTAAAGACACTGACGTAGGCGTAAACACACTCTGACGTAGGCGTGAAGACAAGGACGTAGGCGTAAACACACTCTGACGTAGGCGTAAAGATACTGACTTAGGCGTAAACACACTCTGACGTAGGCGTAAAGATACTGACGTAGGCGTAAACACACTCTGACGTAGGCATAAAGATACTCTGACGTAGGCGTAAAGACACTGACGTAGGCGTAAACACACTCTGACGTAGGCGTAAAGACACTGACGTAGGCGTAAACACACTGACGTAGGCGTAAACACACTGACGTAGGCGTAAACACACTCTGACGTAGGCGTAAACACACTCTGACGTAGGCGTAAAGATACGGACGTAGGCGTAAAGATACGGACGTAGGCGTAAACACACTCTGACGTAGGCGTAAAGACACTGACGTAGGCGTAAACACACTGACGTAGGCGTAAAGACACTAACGTAGGCGTAAAGACAATGACTTAGGCGTAAACACACTCTGACGTAGGCGTAAAGATACTGACGTAGGCGTAAACACACTCTGACGTAGGCGTAAAGACACTGACGTAGGCGTAAACACACTCTGACGGAGGCGTAAAGATACTGACTTAGGCGTAAACACACTGACGTAGGCGTAAAGACACTGACGTAGGCGTAAACACACTCTGACGTAGGCGTAAAGACACTGACGTAGGCGTAAACACACTCTGACGTAGGCGTAAAGACACTGACGTAGGCGTAAACACACTCTGACGTAGGCGTAAAGATACTGACTTAGGCGTAAACACACTCTGACGTAGGCGTAAAGATACTGACGTAGGCGTAAACACACTCTGACGTAGGCGTAAAGATACTCTGACGTAGGCGTAAAGACACTGACGTAGGCGTAAACACACTCTGACGGAGGCGTAAAGATACTGACTTAGGCGTAAACACACTCTGACGTAGGCGTAAAGATACTCTGACGTAGGCGTAAAGACACTGACGTAGGCGTAAAGACACTGACTTAGGCGTAAACACACTCTGACGTAGGCGTAAAGATACGGACGTAGGCGTAAACACACTCTGACGTAGGCGTAAACACACTCTGACGTAGGCGTAAAGATACGGACGTAGGCGTAAAGATACGGACGTAGGCGTAAACACACTCTGACGTAGGCGTAAAGACACTGACGTAGGCGTAAACACACTGACGTAGGCGTAAAGATACTGACTTAGGCGTAAACACACTCTGACGTAGGCGTAAAGATACTGACTTAGGTGTAAACACACACTGACGTAGGCGTAAAGACACTGACTTAGGCGTGAAGATACGGACTTAGGCGTAAACACACTCTGACGTAGGCGTAAACACACTCTGACGTAGGCGTAAAGATACTGACTTAGGCGTAAACACACTCTGACGTAGGCGTAAAGATACTGACTTAGGCGTAAACACACACTGACGTAGGCGTAAAGACACTGACGTAGGCGTAAACACACTGTGACGTAGGCGTAAAGACACTGACGTAGGCGTAAAGACACTGACGAAGGCGTAAAGACACTGACGTAGGCGTAAACACACTCTGACGTAGGCGTAAAGATACTGACGTAGGCGTAAACACACTCTGACGTAGGCGTAAAGATACTGACGTAGGCGTAAACACACACTGACGTAGGCGTAAAGACACTGACTTAGGCGTAAACACACTCTGACGTAGGCGTAAAGATACGGACGTAGGCGTAAAGATACGGACGTAGGCGTAAACACACTCTGACGTAGGCGTAAAGACACTTACGTAGGCGTAAAAACACTCTGACGTAGGCGTAAAGATACTGACTTAGGCGTAAACACACTCTGACATAGGCGTAAAGACACTGACGTAGGCGTAAACACACTGACGGAGGCGTAAAGATACTGACTTAGGCGTAAACACACTATCTGACGTAGGCGTAAAGATACTCTGACGTAGGTGTAAAGACACTGACGTAGGCGTAAACACACTCTGACGTAGGCGTAAACACACTCTGACGTAGGCGTAAACACACTCTGACGTAGGCGTAAAGATACTCTGACGTAGGCATAAAGACACTGACGTAGGCGTAAACACACTGACGTAGTCGTAAAGATACTGACGTAGGCGTAAAGATACTGACGTAGGCGTAAAGACACTCTGACGTAGGCATAAAGACACTGACGTAGGTGTAAACACTGACGTAGGCATAAAGACACTGACGTAGGCGTAAACACACTGACGTAGGCGTAAAGATACGGACGTAGGCGTAAACACACTCTGACGTAGGCGTAAAGATACTGACTTAGGCGTAAACACACACTGACGTAGGCGTAAAGACACTGACTTAGGCGTGAAGATACGGACTTAGGCGTAAACACACTCTGACGTAGGTGTAAAGACACTGACGTAGGCGTAAACACACTCTGACGTAGGCGTAAAGATACTGACTTAGGCGTAAACACACTCTGACGTAGGCGTAAAGATACTGACTTAGGCAAAAACACACTCTGACGTAGGCGTAAACACACTCTGACGTAGGCGTAAAGATACTGACTTAGGCGTAAACACACTCTGACGTAGGCGTAAAGATACTGACTTAGGCGTAAACACACACTGACGTAGGCGTAAACACACTGTGACGTAGGCGTAAAGACACTGACGAAGGCGTAAAGACACTGACGTAGGCGTAAACACACTCTGACGTAGGCGTAAAGATACTGACGTAGGCGTAAACACACTCTGACGTAGGCGTAAAGATACTGACGTAGGCGTAAACACACACTGACGTAGGCGTAAAGACACTGACTTAGGCGTAAACACACTCTGACGTAGGCGTAAAGATACGGACGTAGGCGTAAAGATACGGACGTAGGCGTAAACACACTCTGACGTAGGCGTAAAGACACTTACGTAGGCGTAAAAACACTCTGACGTAGGCGTAAAGATACTGACTTAGGCGTAAACACACTCTGACATAGGCGTAAAGACACTGACGTAGGCGTAAACACACTGACGGAGGCGTAAAGATACTGACTTAGGCGTAAACACACTCTGACGTAGGCGTAAAGATACTCTGACGTAGGTGTAAAGACACTGACGTAGGCGTAAACACACTCTGACGTAGGCGTAAACACACTCTGACGTAGGCGTAAACACACTGACGTAGGCGTAAAGATAGCCTGACGTAGGCGTAAAGATACTGACGTAGGCGTAAAGACACTCTGACGTAGGCATAAAGACACTGACGTAGGCATAAAGACACTGACGTAGGCGTAAAGACACTGACGTAGGCGTAAAGACACTGACGTAGGCGTAAACACACTCTGACGTAGGCGTAAACACACTCTGACGTAGGCGTAAAGATACTCTGACGTAGGCATAAAGACACTGACGTAGGCGTAAACACACTGACGTAGTCGTAAAGATACTGACGTAGGCGTAAAGATACTGACGTAGGCGTAAAGACACTCTGACGTAGGCATAAAGACACTGACGTAGGTGTAAACACTGACGTAGGCAAAAAGACACTGACGTAGGCGTAAAGATACGGACGTAGGCGTAAACACACTCTGACGTAGGCGTAAAGACACTGACGTAGGCGTAAACACACTGACGTAGGCGTAAAGACACTAACGTAGGCGTAAACACACTCTGACTTAGGCGTAAAGATACTGACTTAGGCGTAAACACACTCTGACGTAGGCGTAAAGATACTGACGTAGGCGTAAACACACTCTGACGTAGGCGTAAAGATACTCTGACGTAGGCGTAAAGACACTGACGTAGGCGTAAACACACTCTGACCTAGGCGTAAAGATACTGACTTAGGCGTAAACACACTCTGATGTAGGCGTAAAGATACTGACTTAGGCGTAAACACACTCTGAGGTAGGCGTAAAGATACTGATGTAGGCGTAAACACACTCTGACGTAGGCATAAAGATACTCTGACGTAGGCGTAAAGACACTGACGTAGGCGTAAAGACACTGACGTAGGCGTAAAGACACTGACGTAGGCGTAAACACACTCTGACGTAGGCGTAAAGATACTGACTTAGGCGTAAACACACTCTGACGTAGGCGTAAACACACTCTGACGTAGGCGTAAAGATACGGACGTAGGCGTAAAGATACGGACGTAGGCGTAAACACACTCTGACGTAGGCGTAAACACACTGACGTAGGCGTAAAGACACTAACGTAGGCGTAAAGACACTAACGTAGGCGTAAAGACACTGACTTAGGCGTAAACACACTCTGACGTAGGCGTAAAGATACTGACGTAGGCGTAAACACACTCTGACGTAGGCGTAAAGACACTGACGTAGGCGTAAACACACTGACGGAGGCGTAAAGATACTGACTTAGGCGTAAACACACTCTGACGTAGGCGTAAAGACACTGACGTAGGCGTAAACACACTCTGACGTAGGCGTAAAGACACTGACGTAGGCGTAAACACACTCTGACGTAGGCGTAAAGACACTGACGTAGGCGTAAACACACTCTGACGTAGGTGTAAAGATACTGACTTAGGCGTAAACACACTCTGACGTAGGCGTAAAGATACTGACGTAGGCGTAAACACACTCTGACGTAGGCGTAAAGATACTCTGACGTAGGCGTAAAGACACTGACGTAGGCGTAAACACACTCTGACGGAGGCGTAAAGATACTGACTTAGGCGTAAACACACACTGACGTAGGCGTAAAGACACTGACGTAGGCGTAAACACACTGTGACGTAGGCGTAAAGACACTGACGTAGGCGTAAAGACACTGACGAAGGCGTAAAGACACTGACGTAGGCGTAAACACACTCTGACGTAGGCGTAAAGATACTGACGTAGGCGTAAACACACTCTGACGTAGGCGTAAAGATACTGACGTAGGCGTAAACACACACTGACGTAGGCGTAAAGACACTGACTTAGGCGTAAACACACTCTGACGTAGGCGTAAAGATACGGACGTAGGCGTAAAGATACGGACGTAGGCGTAAACACACTCTGACGTAGGCGTAAAGACACTTACGTAGGCGTAAAGATACTGACTTAGGCGTAAACACACTCTGACATAGGCGTAAAGACACTGACGTAGGCGTAAACACACTGACGGAGGCGTAAAGATACTGACTTAGGCGTAAACACACTCTGACGTAGGCGTAAAGATACTCTGACGTAGGTGTAAAGACACTGACGTAGGCGTAAACACACTCTGACGTAGGCGTAAACACACTCTGACGTAGGCGTAAACACACTGACGTAGGCGTAAAGATACCCTGACGTAGGCGTAAAGATACTGACGTAGGCGTAAAGACACTCTGACGTAGGCATAAAGACACTGACGTAGGCATAAAGACACTGACGTAGGCGTAAAGACACTGACGTAGGCGTAAAGACACTGACGTAGGCGTAAACACACTCTGACGTAGGCGTAAACACACTCTGACGTAGGCGTAAAGATACTCTGACGTAGGCATAAAGACACTGACGTAGGCGTAAACACACTGACGTAGTCGTAAAGATACTGACGTAGGCGTAAAGATACTGACGTAGGCGTAAAGACACTCTGACGTAGGCATAAAGACACTGACGTAGGTGTAAACACTGACGTAGGCAAAAAGACACTGACGTAGGCGTAAACACACTCTGACGTAGGCGTAAAGATACGGACGTAGGCGTAAAGATACGGACGTAGGCGTAAACACACTCTGACGTAGGCGTAAAGACACTGACGTAGGCGTAAACACACTGACGTAGGCGTAAAGACACTAACGTAGGCGTAAACACACTCTGCGTTAGGCGTAAAGATACTGACTTAGGCGTAAACACACTCTGACGTAGGCATAAAGATACTGACGTAGGCGTAAACACACTCTGACGTAGGCGTAAAGATACTGACGTAGGCGTAAACACACTCTGACGTAGGCGTAAAGATACTCTGACGTAGGCGTAAAGACACTGACGTAGGCGTAAACACACTCTGACGTAGGCGTAAAGATACTGACTTAGGCGTAAACACACTCTGACGTAGGCGTAAAGATACTGACTTAGGCGTAAACACACTCTGAGGTAGGTGTAAAGATACTGACGTAGGCGTAAACACACTCTGACGTAGGCATAAAGATACTCTGACGTAGGCGTAAAGACACTGACGTAGGCGTAAACACACTGACGTAGGCGTAAAGACACTAACGTAGGCGTAAACACACTCTGACTTAGGCGTAAAGATACTGACTTAGGCGTAAACACACTCTGACGTAGGCGTAAAGATACTGACGTAGGCGTAAACACACTCTGAGGTAGGCGTAAAGATACTGACGTAGGCGTAAACACACTCTGACGTAGGCATAAAGATACTCTGACGTAGGCGTAAAGACACTGACGTAGGCGTAAACACACTGACGTAGGCGTAAAGACACTGACGTAGGCGTAAACACACTCTGACGTAGGCGTAAAGATACTGACTTAGGCGTAAACACACTCTGACGTAGGCGTAAACACACTCTGACGTAGGCGTAAAGATACGGACGTAGGCGTAAAGATACGGACGTAGGCGTAAACACACTCTGACGTAGGCGTAAAGACACTGACGTAGGCGTAAAGACACTAACGTAGGCGTAAAGACACTGACTTAGGCGTAAACACACTCTGACGGAGGCGTAAAGATACTGACTTAGGCGTAAACACACTCTGACGTAGGCGTAAAGACACTGACGTAGGCGTAAACACACTCTGACGTAGGCGTAAAGACACTGACGTAGGCGTAAACACACTCTGACGTAGGCGTAAAGACACTGACGTAGGCGTAAACACACTGACGTAGGCGTAAAGATACTGACTTAGGCGTAAACACACTCTGACGTAGGCGTAAAGATACTGACGTAGGCGTAAACACACTCTGACGTAGGCGTAAAGATACTCTGACGTAGGCGTAAAGACACTGACGTAGGCGTAAACACACTCTGACGGAGGCGTAAAGATACTGACTTAGGCGTAAACACACTCTGACGTAGGCGTAAAGACACTCTGACGTAGGCGTAAAGACACTGACGTAGGCGTAAAGACACTGACTTAGGCGTAAACACACTCTGACGTAGGCGTAAAGATACGGACGTAGGCGTAAACACACTCTGACGTAGGCGTAAACACACTCTGACGTAGGCGTAAAGATACGGACGTAGGCGTAAAGATACGGACGTAGGCGTAAACACACTCTGACGTAGGCGTAAAGACACTGACGTAGGCGTAAACACACTGACGTAGGCGTAAAGATACTGACTTAGGCGTAAATACACTCTGACGTAGGCGTAAAGATACTGACTTAGGTGTAAACACACACTGACGTAGGCGTAAAGACACTGACTTAGGCGTGAAGATACGGACTTAGGCGTAAACACACTCTGACGTAGGCGTAAAGATACTGACTTAGGCGTAAACACACTCTGACGTAGGCGTAAAGATACTGACTTAGGCAAAAACACACTCTGACGTAGGCGTAAAGATACTGACTTAGGCGTAAACACACACTGACGTAGGCGTAAAGACACTGACGTAGGCGTAAACACACTGTGACGTAGGCGTAAAGACACTGACGTAGGCGTAAAGACACTGACGAAGGCGTAAAGACACTGACGTAGGCGTAAACACACTCTGACGTAGGCGTAAAGATACTGACGTAGGCGTAAACACACTCTGACGTAGGCGTAAAGATACTGACGTAGGCGTAAACACACACTGACGTAGGCGTAAAGACACTGACTTAGGTGTAAACACACTCTGACGTAGGCGTAAAGATACGGACGTAGGCGTAAAGATACGGACGTAGGCGTAAACACACTCTGACGTAGGCGTAAAGACACTTACGTAGGCGTAAAAACACTCTGACGTAGGCGTAAAGATACTGACTTAGGCGTAAACACACTCTGACATAGGCGTAAAGACACTGACGTAGGCGTAAACACACTGACGGAGGCGTAAAGATACTGACTTAGGCGTAAACACACTCTGACGTAGGCGTAAAGATACTCTGACGTAGGTGTAAAGACACTGACGTAGGCGTAAACACACTCTGACGTAGGCGTAAACACACTCTGACGTAGGCGTAAAGATACTCTGACGTAGGCATAAAGACACTGACGTAGGCGTAAACACACTGACGTAGTCGTAAAGATACTGACGTAGGCGTAAAGATACTGACGTAGGCGTAAAGACACTCTGACGTAGGCATAAAGACACTGACGTAGGTGTAAACACTGACGTAGGCATAAAGACACTGACGTAGGCGTAAACACACTGACGTAGGCGTAAAGATACGGACGTAGGCGTAAACACACTCTGACGTAGGCGTAAAGATACTGACTTAGGCGTAAACACACACTGACGTAGGCGTAAAGACACTGACTTAGGCGTGAAGATACGGACTTAGGCGTAAACACACTCTGACGTAGGTGTAAAGACACTGACGTAGGCGTAAACACACTCTGACGTAGGCGTAAAGATACTGACTTAGGCGTAAACACACTCTGACGTAGGCGTAAAGATACTGACTTAGGCAAAAACACACTCTGACGTAGGCGTAAAAACACTCTGACGTAGGCGTAAAGATACTGACTTAGGCGTAAACACACTGACATAGGCGTAAAGACACTGACGTAGGCGTAAACACACTGACGGAGGCGTAAAGATACTGACTTAGGCGTAAACACACACTGACGTAGGCGTAAAGATACTCTGACGTAGGTGTAAAGACACTGACGTAGGCGTAAACACACTCTGACGTAGGCGTAAACACACTCTGACGTAGGCGTAAACACACTGACGTAGGCGTAAAGATAGCCTGACGTAGGCGTAAAGATACTGACGTAGGCGTAAAGACACTCTGACGTAGGCATAAAGACACTGACGTAGGCATAAAGACACTGACGTAGGCGTAAAGACACTGACGTAGGCGTAAAGACACTGACGTAGGCGTAAACACACTCTGACGTAGGCGTAAACACACTGACGTAGGCGTAAAGATAGCCTGACGTAGGCGTAAAGATAGCCTGACGTAGGCGTAAAGACACTCTGACGTAGGCATAAAGACACTGACGTAGGCATAAAGACACTGACGTAGGCGTAAAGACACTGACGTAGGCGTAAAGACACTGACGTAGGCGTAAACACACTCTGACGTAGGCGTAAACACACTCTGACGTAGGCGTAAAGATACTCTGACGTAGGCATAAAGACACTGACGTAGGCGTAAACACACTGACGTAGTCGTAAAGATACTGACGTAGGCGTAAAGATACTGACGTAGGCGTAAAGACACTCTGACGTAGGCATAAAGACACTGACGTAGGTGTAAACACTGACGTAGGCAAAAAGACACTGACGTAGGCGTAAACACACTCTGACGTAGGCGTAAAGATACGGACGTAGGCGTAAAGATACGGACGTAGGCGTAAACACACTCTGACGTAGGCGTAAAGACACTGACGTAGGCGTAAACACACTCTGACGTAGGCGTAAAGATACTGACGTAGGCGTAAACACACTCTGACGTAGGCGTAAAGACACTGACGTAGGCGTAAACACACTCTGACGTAGGCGTAAAGATACTGACGTAGGCGTAAACACACTCTGACGTAGGCGTAAAGATACTCTGACGTAGGCGTAAAGACACTGACGTAGGCGTGAACACACTCTGACGTAGGCGTAAAGATACTGACTCAGGCGTAAACACACTCTGACGTAGGCGTAAAGATACTGACTTAGGCGTAAACACACTCTGAGGTAGGCGTAAAGATACTGACGTAGGCGTAAACACACTCTGACGTAGGCATAAAGATACTCTGACGTAGGCGTAAAGACACTGACGTAGGCGTAAACACACTGACGTAGGCGTAAAGACACTGACGTAGGCGTAAACACACTCTGACGTAGGCGTAAAGATACTGACTTAGGCGTAAACACACTCTGACGTAGGCGTAAACACACTCTGACGTAGGCGTAAAGATACGGACGTAGGCGTAAAGATACGGACGTAGGCGTAAACACACTCTGACGTAGGCGTAAAGACACTGACGTAGGCGTAAACACACTGACGTAGGCGTAAAGACACTAACGTAGGCGTAAAGACACTGACTTAGGCGTAAACACACTCTGACGTAGGCGTAAAGATACTGACGTAGGCGTAAACACACTCTGACGTAGGCGTAAAGACACTGACGTAGGCGTAAACACACTCTGACGGAGGCGTAAAGATACTGACTTAGGCGTAAACACACTCTGACGTAGGCGTAAAGACACTGACGTAGGCGTAAACACACTCTGACGTAGGCGTAAAGACACTGACGTAGGCGTAAACACACTCTGACGTAGGCGTAAACACACTCTGACGTAGGCGTAAAGACACTGACGTAGGCGTAAACACACTCTGACGTAGGCGTAAAGATACTGACTTAGGCGTAAACACACTCTGACGTAGGCGTAAAGATACTGACGTAGGCGTAAACACACTCTGACGTAGGCGTAAAGATACTCTGACGTAGGCGTAAAGACACTGACGTAGGCGTAAACACACTCTGACGGAGGCGTAAAGATACTGACTTAGGCGTAAACACACTCTGACGTAGGCGTAAAGATACTCTGACGTAGGCGTAAAGACACTGACGTAGGCGTAAAGACACTGACTTAGGCGTAAACACACTCTGACATAGGCGTAAAGATACGGACGTAGGCGTAAACACACTCTGACGTAGGCGTAAACACACTCTGACGTAGGCGTAAAGATACGGACGTAGGCGTAAAGATACGGACGTAGGAGTAAACACACTCTGACGTAGGCGTAAAGACACTGACGTAGGCGTAAACACACTGACGTAGGCGTAAAGATACTGACTTAGGCGTAAACACACTCTGACGTAGGCGTAAAGATACTGACTTAGGCGTAAACACACACTGACGTAGGCGTAAAGACACTGACTTAGGCGTGAAGATACGGAATTAGGCGTAAACACACTCTGACGTAGGTGTAAAGACACTGACGTAGGCGTAAACACACTCTGACGTAGGCGTAAAGATACTGACTTAGGCGTAAACACACTCTGACGTAGGCGTAAAGATACTGACTTAGGCAAAAACACACTCTGACGTAGGCGTAAACACACTCTGACGTAGGCGTAAAGACACTGACGTAGGCGTAAAGACACTGACGTAGGCGTAAACACACTGACGTAGGCGTAAAGATACTGACTTAGGCGTAAACACACTCTGACGTAGGCGTAAAGATACTGACTTAGGCGTAAACACACACTGACGTAGGCGTAAAGACACTGACGTAGGCGTAAACACACTGTGACGTAGGCGTAAAGACACTGACGTAGGCGTAAAGACACTGACGAAGGCGTAAAGACACTGACGTAGGCGTAAACACACTCTGACGTAGGCGTAAAGATACTGACGTAGGCGTAAACACACTCTGACGTAGGCGTAAAGATACTGACGTAGGCGTAAACACACACTGACGTAGGCGTAAAGACACTGACTTAGGCGTAAACACACTCTGACGTAGGCGTAAAGATACGGACGTAGGCGTAAAGATACGGACGTAGGCGTAAACACACTCTGACGTAGGCGTAAAGACACTGACGTAGGCGTAAACACACTGACGGAGGCGTAAAGATACTGACTTAGGCGTAAACACACTCTGACGTAGGCGTAAAGATACTCTGACGTAGGTGTAAAGACACTGACGTAGGCGTAAACACACTCTGACGTAGGCGTAAACACACTCTGACGTAGGCGTAAACACACTGACGTAGGCGTAAAGATACCCTGACGTAGGCGTAAAGATACTGACGTAGGCGTAAAGACACTCTGACGTAGGCATAAAGACACTGACGTAGGCATAAAGACACTGACGTAGGCGTAAAGACACTGACGTAGGCGTAAAGACACTGACGTAGGCGTAAACACACTCTGACGTAGGCGTAAACACACTCTGACGTAGGCGTAAAGATACTCTGACGTAGGCATAAAGACACTGACGTAGGCGTAAACACACTGACGTAGTCGTAAAGATACTGACGTAGGCGTAAAGATACTGACGTAGGCGTAAAGATACTGACGTAGGCGTAAAGACACTCTGACGTAGGCATAAAGACACTGACGTAGGTGTAAACACTGACGTAGGCATAAAGACACTGACGTAGGCGTAAACACACTGACGTAGGCGTGAAGACACTGACGTAGGCGTGAAGACACTGACGTAGGCGTAAACACACTCTGACGTAGGCGTAAAGACACTCTGACGTAGGCGTAAAGACACTGACGTAGGCATAAAGACACTGACGTAGGCATAAAGACACTGACGTAGACGTAATACCACTGACGTAGGCGTGAAGACACTCTGACGTAGGCGTAAGCACACTCTGACGTAGGCGTAAGCACACTCCGACGTAGGCGTGAAGATCCTGACGTAGGCGTAATCACTCTGACGTAGGTGTAAACACACACAGACGTAGGCGTAAAGACACTGACGTAGGCGTAAAGATACTCTGACGTAGGCGTAAAGATACTCTGACGTAGGCGTAAAGACACTGACTTAGGCGTAAACACACTCTGACGTAGGCGTAAAGATACTGACGTAGGCGTAAACACACTCTGACGTAGGCGTAAAGATACTCTGACGTAGGCGTAAAGATACTCTGACGTAGGCGTAAAGACACTGACGTAGGCGTAAACACACTGACGGAGGCGTAAAGATACTGACTTAGGCGTAAACACACTCTGACGTAGGCGTAAAGATACGCTGACGTAGGCGTAGAGACTCTGACGTTGGCGTAAAGACACTGACGTTGGCGTAAACACACTCTGACGTAGGCGTAAAGACACTCTGACGTAGGCGTAAAGACACTCTGACGTAGGCCTAAAGACACTGATGTAGGCGTAAAGAAACTGACCTAGGCGTAAACGCACTCTGATGTAGGCGTAAAGACACTCTGACGTAGGCATAAAGACACTTACGTAGGCGTAAACACTGTGACGTAGGCGTAAACACTGACGTAGGCGTAAACACACTCTGACGTAGGCGTAAGCACACTCTGACGTAGGCGTAAGCACACTCCGACGTAGGCGTGAAGATCCTGACGTAGGCGTAATCACTCTGACGTAGGTGTAAACACACACAGACGTAGGCGTAAAGACACTGACGTAGGAGTAAAGATACTCTGACGTAGGCGTAAAGACACTGACGTAGGCGTAAAGACACTGACTTAGGCGTAAACACACTCTGACGTAGGCGTAAACACACTGACGTAGGCGTAAAGATACTCTGACGTAGGCGTAAAGACACTAACGTAGGCGTAAACACACTGACGGAGGCGTAAAGATACTGACTTAGGCGTAAAAATACTCTGACGTAGGCGTAAAGACACTGACGTAGGCGTAAAGACACTGCCGTTGGCGTAAACACACTCTGACGTAGGCGTAAAGACACTGACGTAGGCGTAAACACACAGACGAAGCCGTAAACACACACTGACGTAGGCATAAAGACACTGACGTACGCGTAAAGACACTGACGTAGGCGTAAAGACACTGACGTAGGCGTGAAGACACTGACGTAGGCGTAAAGACACTGATGTTGGCGTAAACACACTCTGACGTAGGCGTAAAGACACTCTGACGTAGGCCTAAAGACACTGATGTAGGCGTAAAGACACTGACGTAGGCGTAAACACACTCTGATGTAGGCGTAAAGACACTGACGTAGGCGTAAAGACACTGACGTAGGCGTAAACACACTCTGAGGTAGGCGTAAAGACACTCTGACGTAGGCGTAAAGACACTCTGACGTAGGCGTAAAGACACTGACGTAGGCGTAAACACACTCTGACGTAGGCGTAAAGACACACAGACGTAGGCGTAAACACACAAAGAAGTAGGCGTAAACACACACAGACGTAGGCGTAAAGACACACTGACGTAGGCGTAAACACACTGACGTAGGCGTAAACAGTGTGACGTAGGCGTAGACACTGTGACGTAGGCGTAAACACACTCTGACGTAGGCGTAAAGACACTGTGACGTAGGCGTAAACACACTCTGACGTAGGCGTAATCACTCTGACGTAGGCGTAATCACTCTGACGTAGGCGTAAACACACACAGACGTAGGCGTAAAGACACTGACGTAGGCGTAAAGACACTGATGTAGGCGTAAAGACACTGACTTAGGCGCAAACACACTCTGACGTAGGCGTAAACACATTGACGTAGGCGTAAAGATACTCTGACGTAGGCGTAAAGATACTCTGACGTAGGCGTAAAGACACTCTGACGTAGGCGTAAACACTGACGTAGGCGTAAACACTGACGTAGGCGTAAAGACACTGACGTAGGCGTAAACACACTGACGTAGTCGTAAAGATACTGACGTAGGCGTAAAGATACTGACGTAGGCGTAAACACTGACGTAGGCGTAAACACTGACGTAGGCGTAAAGACACTGACGTAGGCGTAAACACACTGACGTAGGCCTAAAGACACTGATCTGGGTAAAAACACACTGACGTAGGCGTAAACACACTGACGTAGGCCTAAAGACACTGATGTAGGTAAAAACACACTGACGTAGGCGTAAACACTCTGACATAGGCGTAAAAACACTCTGACGTAGAGGTAAACCCACACTGACATAGGCGTAAAAACACTCTGACGTAGAGGTAAACCCACACTGACGTAGGCGTAAACACACTCTGACGTAGAGGTAAACCCACACTGACGTAGGCGTAAACACACTCTGACGTAGAGGTAAACCCACACTGACGTAGGCGTAAACACACTCTGACGTAGAGGTAAACCCACACTGACGTAGGCGTAAAAACACTCTGACGTAGAGGTAAACCCACACTGACATAGGCTTAAACACACACTGACGTAGAGGTAAACCCACTCTGACGTAGGCGTAAAGACACTGTGACATAGGCGTAAATACACTGACGTAGGCGTAAAGACACTGACGTAGGCGTAAAAATACTCTGACGCAGGCGTAAAGACACTGACGTAGGCGTAAAGACACTCTGACGTAGGCGTAAACACACTCTGACGTAGGCGTAAACACACTGACGTAGGCGTAAACACACTCTGACGTAGGCGTAAAGACACTGACGTAGGCGTAAAGACACTGACGTACACGTAAACTCTGACGTAGGCGTAAAGACATTGACGTAGGCGTAAAGACACTGACGCAGGCGTAAACACACACTGACGCAGGAATAAAGACACTGACGTAGGCGTAAACACACACTGACGTAGGCGTAAAGACACTGACGTAGGCGTAAACACACTGACGTAGGCGTAAACACACTGACGTAGGCGTAAAGACACTGACGTAGGCGTAAACACTCTGACGTAGGCGTAAAGACACACTGACGTAGGCGTAAAAACACTGACGTAGGCGTAAAAACACTGACGTAGGCGTAAACACTGTGAAGTAGGCGTAAACACTGACGTAGGCGTAAAGACACTGTGACGTAGGCGTAAACACACTGACGTAAGCGTAAACACACTGACGTAGGTGTAAACACACACAGACGTAGGCGTAAAGACACTGACGTAGGCGTAAAGACAATGACGTAGGCGTAAACACAATCTGACGTAGGCGTAAACACTGACGTAGGCGTAAAGACACTGACGTAGGCGTAAACACACTGACATAGGCGTAAACACACTGACGTAGGCGTAAACACACTCTGACGTAGGCCTAAAGACACTGATGTAGGTAAAAAGACACTGACGTAGGAGTAAAGACACTGACTTAGGCGTAAAGACACTCTGACGTAGCAGTAAAGACACACTGACGTAGGCGTAAACACTCTGACGTAAGCATAAACACACTGACGTAGGCGTAAACACACTGACGTAGGCGTAAAGATACTGACGTAGGCATAATCACTCTGACGTAGGGCGTAAAGACACTGACGTAGGCGTAAACACACTCTGACGTAAGCCTAAAGACACTGATGTAGGTAAAAAGACACTGACGTAGGCGTAAATACTCTGACGTAGGCGTAAAGACTCTGACGTAGGCGTAAAGACAATGACGTAGGCGTAAACACACTGACGTAGGCGTAAACATACTGACGTAGGCGTAAACACACTCTGACGTAGGCGTAAAGACTGACGTAGGCGTAAACATACTGACGTAGGCGTAAACACACTGACGTAGGCGTAAAGACACTGACGTAGGCGTAAACACACTCTGACGTAGGCCTAAAGACACTGATGTAGGTAAAAAGACACTGACGTAGGCGTAAAGACACTGACTTAGGCGTAAAGACACTGACGTAGGCGTAAACACACTCTGACGTAGGCGTAAAGATACTGACGTAGACGTAATCACTCTGACGTAGGCGTAAACACACTCTGACGTAGGCGTAAACACACTCTGACGTAGGCGTAAACACTCTGACGTAGGCGTAAACACACTCTGACCTAGGCGTAAACACACTCTGACGTAGGCCTAAATACACTGATGTAGGTAAAAAGACACTGACGTAGGCGTAAAAACACACTGACGTAGGCGTAAATACTCTGACGTAGGCGTAAAGACTCTGACGTAGGCGTAAACACACTGACGTAGGCGTAAACACACTGACGTAGGCGTAAACACACTCTGACGTAGGCGTAAAGACACTGACTTAGGCGTAAAGACACTCTGACGTAGGCGTAAACACACTCTGACGTAGGCGTAAAGATACTGACGTAGACGTAATCACTCTGACGTAGGCGTAAAGACACTGACGTAGGCGTAAAGACACTGACGTAGGCGTAAACACACTCTGACGTAGGCGTAAAGACACTTACGTAGGCGTAAAGACACTTACGTAGGCGTAAAGACACTAACGTAGCCGTAAAAATACTCTGACGTAGGCGTAAAGACACTCTGACATAGGCGTAAAGACACTGACGTAGGCGTAAAGACAGTGACGTAGGGCGTAAAGACACTGATGTAGGCGTAAACACACTCTGACGTAGGCGTAAAGACACTCTGAGGTAGGCCTAAAGACACTGACGTAGGCGTAAAGACACTGCCGTAGGCGTAAAGACACTGACGTAGGGCGTAAAGACACTGACGTAGGCGTAAACACACTCTGACGTAGGCCTAAAGACACTGATGTAGGCGAAAAGACACTGACGTACACGTAAACTCTGACATAGGCGCAAAGACACTGACGTAGGCGTAAAGACACTAACGTAGCCGTAAAAATACTCTGACGTAGGCGTAAAGACACTGACGTAGGCGTAAAGACACTGCCGTAGGCGTAAACACACTGACGTAGGCGTAAAGACACTGCCGTAGGCGTAAACACACTGACGTAGGCGTAAACACACTGACGTAGGCGTAAAGATACTGCCGTAGGCGTAAACACACTGACGTAGGCGTAAAGACACTGACGTAGGCGTAAACACACTCTGACGTAGGCGTAAAGACACTGACGTAGGCGTAAACACACTCTGACGTAGGCGTAAAGATACGGACGTAGGCGTAAAGATACGGACGTAGGCGTAAACACACTCTGACGTAGGCGTAAAGACACTGACGTAGGCGTAAACACACTGACGTAGGCGTAAAGACACTAACGTAGGCGTAAAGACACTGACTTAGGCGTAAACACACTCTGACGTAGGCGTAAAGATACTGACGTAGGCGTAAACACACTCTGACGTAGGCGTAAAGACACTGACGTAGGCGTAAACACACTCTGACGGAGGCGTAAAGATACTGACTTAGGCGTAAACACACTCTGACGTAGGCGTAAAGACACTGACGTAGGCGTAAACACACTCTGACGTAGGCGTAAAGACACTGACGTAGGCGTAAACACACTCTGACGTAGGCGTAAACACACTCTGACGTAGGCGTAAAGACACTGACGTAGGCGTAAACACACTCTGACGTAGGCGTAAAGATACTGACTTAGGCGTAAACACACTCTGACGTAGGCGTAAAGATACTGACGTAGGCGTAAACACACTCTGACGTAGGCGTAAAGATACTCTGACGTAGGCGTAAAGACACTGACGTAGGCGTAAACACACTCTGACGGAGGCGTAAAGATACTGACTTAGGCGTAAACACACTCTGACGTAGGCGTAAAGATACTCTGACGTAGGCGTAAAGACACTGACGTAGGCGTAAAGACACTGACTTAGGCGTAAACACACTCTGACATAGGCGTAAAGATACGGACGTAGGCGTAAACACACTCTGACGTAGGCGTAAACACACTCTGACGTAGGCGTAAAGATACGGACGTAGGCGTAAAGATACGGACGTAGGAGTAAACACACTCTGACGTAGGCGTAAAGACACTGACGTAGGCGTAAACACACTGACGTAGGCGTAAAGATACTGACTTAGGCGTAAACACACTCTGACGTAGGCGTAAAGATACTGACTTAGGCGTAAACACACACTGACGTAGGCGTAAAGACACTGACTTAGGCGTGAAGATACGGAATTAGGCGTAAACACACTCTGACGTAGGTGTAAAGACACTGACGTAGGCGTAAACACACTCTGACGTAGGCGTAAAGATACTGACTTAGGCGTAAACACACTCTGACGTAGGCGTAA
This sequence comes from Telmatherina bonti, assembly GCF_933228915.1. NCBI lineage: Eukaryota > Metazoa > Chordata > Actinopteri > Atheriniformes > Telmatherinidae > Telmatherina > Telmatherina bonti. Next base: position 32,939,281 of record NC_136632.1, read on the forward strand.
AGATACTGACTTAGGCAAAAACACACTCTGACGTAGGCGTAAACACACTCTGACGTAGGCGTAAAGACACTGACGTAGGCGTAAAGACACTGACGTAGGCGTAAACACACTGACGTAGGCGTAAAGATACTGACTTAGGCGTAAACACACTCTGACGTAGGCGTAAAGATACTGACTTAGGCGTAAACACACACTGACGTAGGCGTAAAGACACTGACGTAGGCGTAAACACACTGTGACGTAGGCGTAAAGACACTGACGTAGGCGTAAAGACACTGACGAAGGCGTAAAGACACTGACGTAGGCGTAAACACACTCTGACGTAGGCGTAAAGATACTGACGTAGGCGTAAACACACTCTGACGTAGGCGTAAAGATACTGACGTAGGCGTAAACACACACTGACGTAGGCGTAAAGACACTGACTTAGGCGTAAACACACTCTGACGTAGGCGTAAAGATACGGACGTAGGCGTAAAGATACGGACGTAGGCGTAAACACACTCTGACGTAGGCGTAAAGACACTGACGTAGGCGTAAACACACTGACGGAGGCGTAAAGATACTGACTTAGGCGTAAACACACTCTGACGTAGGCGTAAAGATACTCTGACGTAGGTGTAAAGACACTGACGTAGGCGTAAACACACTCTGACGTAGGCGTAAACACACTCTGACGTAGGCGTAAACACACTGACGTAGGCGTAAAGATACCCTGACGTAGGCGTAAAGATACTGACGTAGGCGTAAAGACACTCTGACGTAGGCATAAAGACACTGACGTAGGCATAAAGACACTGACGTAGGCGTAAAGACACTGACGTAGGCGTAAAGACACTGACGTAGGCGTAAACACACTCTGACGTAGGCGTAAACACACTCTGACGTAGGCGTAAAGATACTCTGACGTAGGCATAAAGACACTGACGTAGGCGTAAACACACTGACGTAGTCGTAAAGATACTGACGTAGGCGTAAAGATACTGACGTAGGCGTAAAGATACTGACGTAGGCGTAAAGACACTCTGACGTAGGCATAAAGACACTGACGTAGGTGTAAACACTGACGTAGGCATAAAGACACTGACGTAGGCGTAAACACACTGACGTAGGCGTGAAGACACTGACGTAGGCGTGAAGACACTGACGTAGGCGTAAACACACTCTGACGTAGGCGTAAAGACACTCTGACGTAGGCGTAAAGACACTGACGTAGGCATAAAGACACTGACGTAGGCATAAAGACACTGACGTAGACGTAAACACACTGACGTAGGCGTGAAGACACTCTGACGTAGGCGTAAGCACACTCTGACGTAGGCGTAAGCACACTCCGACGTAGGCGTGAAGATCCTGACGTAGGCGTAATCACTCTGACGTAGGTGTAAACACACACAGACGTAGGCGTAAAGACACTGACGTAGGCGTAAAGATACTCTGACGTAGGCGTAAAGATACTCTGACGTAGGCGTAAAGACACTGACTTAGGCGTAAACACACTCTGACGTAGGCGTAAAGATACTGACGTAGGCGTAAACACACTCTGACGTAGGCGTAAAGATACTCTGACGTAGGCGTAAAGATACTCTGACGTAGGCGTAAAGACACTGACGTAGGCGTAAACACACTGACGGAGGCGTAAAGATACTGACTTAGGCGTAAACACACTCTGACGTAGGCGTAAAGATACGCTGACGTAGGCGTAGAGACTCTGACGTTGGCGTAAAGACACTGACGTTGGCGTAAACACACTCTGACGTAGGCGTAAAGACACTCTGACGTAGGCGTAAAGACACTCTGACGTAGGCCTAAAGACACTGATGTAGGCGTAAAGAAACTGACCTAGGCGTAAACGCACTCTGATGTAGGCGTAAAGACACTCTGACGTAGGCATAAAGACACTTACGTAGGCGTAAACACTGTGACGTAGGCGTAAACACTGACGTAGGCGTAAACACACTCTGACGTAGGCGTAAGCACACTCTGACGTAGGCGTAAGCACACTCCGACGTAGGCGTGAAGATCCTGACGTAGGCGTAATCACTCTGACGTAGGTGTAAACACACACAGACGTAGGCGTAAAGACACTGACGTAGGAGTAAAGATACTCTGACGTAGGCGTAAAGACACTGACGTAGGCGTAAAGACACTGACTTAGGCGTAAACACACTCTGACGTAGGCGTAAACACACTGACGTAGGCGTAAAGATACTCTGACGTAGGCGTAAAGACACTAACGTAGGCGTAAACACACTGACGGAGGCGTAAAGATACTGACTTAGGCGTAAAAATACTCTGACGTAGGCGTAAAGACACTGACGTAGGCGTAAAGACACTGCCGTTGGCGTAAACACACTCTGACGTAGGCGTAAAGACACTGACGTAGGCGTAAACACACAGACGAAGCCGTAAACACACACTGACGTAGGCATAAAGACACTGACGTACGCGTAAAGACACTGACGTAGGCGTAAAGACACTGACGTAGGCGTGAAGACACTGACGTAGGCGTAAAGACACTGATGTTGGCGTAAACACACTCTGACGTAGGCGTAAAGACACTCTGACGTAGGCCTAAAGACACTGATGTAGGCGTAAAGACACTGACGTAGGCGTAAACACACTCTGATGTAGGCGTAAAGACACTGACGTAGGCGTAAAGACACTGACGTAGGCGTAAACACACTCTGAGGTAGGCGTAAAGACACTCTGACGTAGGCGTAAAGACACTCTGACGTAGGCGTAAAGACACTGACGTAGGCGTAAACACACTCTGACGTAGGCGTAAAGACACACAGACGTAGGCGTAAACACACACAGACGTAGGCGTAAACACACAAAGAAGTAGGCGTAAACACACACAGACGTAGGCGTAAAGACACACTGACGTAGGCGTAAACACACTGACGTAGGCGTAAACAGTGTGACGTAGGCGTAGACACTGTGACGTAGGCGTAAACACACTCTGACGTAGGCGTAAAGACACTGTGACGTAGGCGTAAACACACTCTGACGTAGGCGTAATCACTCTGACGTAGGCGTAAAGACACTCTGACGTAGGCGTAAAGACACTGACGTAGGCATAAAGACACTGACGTAGGCATAAAGACACTGACGTAGACGTAAACACACTGACGTAGGCGTGAAGACACTCTGACGTAGGCGTAAGCACACTCTGACGTAGGCGTAAGCACACTCCGACGTAGGCGTGAAGATCCTGACGTAGGCGTAATCACTCTGACGTAGGTGTAAACACACACAGACGTAGGCGTAAAGACACTGACGTAGGCGTAAAGATACTCTGACGTAGGCGTAAAGATACTCTGACGTAGGCGTAAAGACACTGACTTAGGCGTAAACACACTCTGACGTAGGCGTAAAGATACTGACGTAGGCGTAAACACACTCTGACGTAGGCGTAAAGATACTCTGACGTAGGCGTAAAGATACTCTGACGTAGGCGTAAAGACACTGACGTAGGCGTAAACACACTGACGGAGGCGTAAAGATACTGACTTAGGCGTAAACACACTCTGACGTAGGCGTAAAGATACGCTGACGTAGGCGTAGAGACTCTGACGTTGGCGTAAAGACACTGACGTTGGCGTAAACACACTCTGACGTAGGCGTAAAGACACTCTGACGTAGGCGTAAAGACACTCTGACGTAGGCCTAAAGACACTGATGTAGGCGTAAAGAAACTGACCTAGGCGTAAACGCACTCTGATGTAGGCGTAAAGACACTCTGACGTAGGCATAAAGACACTTACGTAGGCGTAAACACTGTGACGTAGGCGTAAACACTGACGTAGGCGTAAACACACTCTGACGTAGGCGTAAGCACACTCTGACGTAGGCGTAAGCACACTCCGACGTAGGCGTGAAGATCCTGACGTAGGCGTAATCACTCTGACGTAGGTGTAAACACACACAGACGTAGGCGTAAAGACACTGACGTAGGAGTAAAGATACTCTGACGTAGGCGTAAAGACACTGACGTAGGCGTAAAGACACTGACTTAGGCGTAAACACACTCTGACGTAGGCGTAAACACACTGACGTAGGCGTAAAGATACTCTGACGTAGGCGTAAAGACACTAACGTAGGCGTAAACACACTGACGGAGGCGTAAAGATACTGACTTAGGCGTAAAAATACTCTGACGTAGGCGTAAAGACACTGACGTAGGCGTAAAGACACTGCCGTTGGCGTAAACACACTCTGACGTAGGCGTAAAGACACTGACGTAGGCGTAAACACACAGACGAAGCCGTAAACACACACTGACGTAGGCATAAAGACACTGACGTACGCGTAAAGACACTGACGTAGGCGTAAAGACACTGACGTAGGCGTGAAGACACTGACGTAGGCGTAAAGACACTGATGTTGGCGTAAACACACTCTGACGTAGGCGTAAAGACACTCTGACGTAGGCCTAAAGACACTGATGTAGGCGTAAAGACACTGACGTAGGCGTAAACACACTCTGATGTAGGCGTAAAGACACTGACGTAGGCGTAAAGACACTGACGTAGGCGTAAACACACTCTGAGGTAGGCGTAAAGACACTCTGACGTAGGCGTAAAGACACTCTGACGTAGGCGTAAAGACACTGACGTAGGCGTAAACACACTCTGACGTAGGCGTAAAGACACACAGACGTAGGCGTAAACACACAAAGAAGTAGGCGTAAACACACACAGACGTAGGCGTAAAGACACACTGACGTAGGCGTAAACACACTGACGTAGGCGTAAACAGTGTGACGTAGGCGTAGACACTGTGACGTAGGCGTAAACACACTCTGACGTAGGCGTAAAGACACTGTGACGTAGGCGTAAACACACTCTGACGTAGGCGTAATCACTCTGACGTAGGCGTAATCACTCTGACGTAGGCGTAAACACACACAGACGTAGGCGTAAAGACACTGACGTAGGCGTAAAGACACTGATGTAGGCGTAAAGACACTGACTTAGGCGCAAACACACTCTGACGTAGGCGTAAACACATTGACGTAGGCGTAAAGATACTCTGACGTAGGCGTAAAGATACTCTGACGTAGGCGTAAAGACACTCTGACGTAGGCGTAAACACTGACGTAGGCGTAAACACTGACGTAGGCGTAAAGACACTGACGTAGGCGTAAACACACTGACGTAGTCGTAAAGATACTGACGTAGGCGTAAAGATACTGACGTAGGCGTAAACACTGACGTAGGCGTAAACACTGACGTAGGCGTAAAGACACTGACGTAGGCGTAAACACACTGACGTAGGCCTAAAGACACTGATCTGGGTAAAAACACACTGACGTAGGCGTAAACACACTGACGTAGGCCTAAAGACACTGATGTAGGTAAAAACACACTGACGTAGGCGTAAACACTCTGACATAGGCGTAAAAACACTCTGACGTAGAGGTAAACCCACACTGACATAGGCGTAAAAACACTCTGACGTAGAGGTAAACCCACACTGACGTAGGCGTAAACACACTCTGACGTAGAGGTAAACCCACACTGACGTAGGCGTAAACACACTCTGACGTAGAGGTAAACCCACACTGACGTAGGCGTAAACACACTCTGACGTAGAGGTAAACCCACACTGACGTAGGCGTAAAAACACTCTGACGTAGAGGTAAACCCACACTGACATAGGCTTAAACACACACTGACGTAGAGGTAAACCCACTCTGACGTAGGCGTAAAGACACTGTGACATAGGCGTAAATACACTGACGTAGGCGTAAAGACACTGACGTAGGCGTAAAAATACTCTGACGCAGGCGTAAAGACACTGACGTAGGCGTAAAGACACTCTGACGTAGGCGTAAACACACTCTGACGTAGGCGTAAACACACTGACGTAGGCGTAAACACACTCTGACGTAGGCGTAAAGACACTGACGTAGGCGTAAAGACACTGACGTACACGTAAACTCTGACGTAGGCGTAAAGACATTGACGTAGGCGTAAAGACACTGACGCAGGCGTAAACACACACTGACGCAGGAATAAAGACACTGACGTAGGCGTAAACACACACTGACGTAGGCGTAAAGACACTGACGTAGGCGTAAACACACTGACGTAGGCGTAAACACACTGACGTAGGCGTAAAGACACTGACGTAGGCGTAAACACTCTGACGTAGGCGTAAAGACACACTGACGTAGGCGTAAAAACACTGACGTAGGCGTAAAAACACTGACGTAGGCGTAAACACTGTGAAGTAGGCGTAAACACTGACGTAGGCGTAAAGACACTGTGACGTAGGCGTAAACACACTGACGTAAGCGTAAACACACTGACGTAGGTGTAAACACACACAGACGTAGGCGTAAAGACACTGACGTAGGCGTAAAGACAATGACGTAGGCGTAAACACAATCTGACGTAGGCGTAAACACTGACGTAGGCGTAAAGACACTGACGTAGGCGTAAACACACTGACATAGGCGTAAACACACTGACGTAGGCGTAAACACACTCTGACGTAGGCCTAAAGACACTGATGTAGGTAAAAAGACACTGACGTAGGAGTAAAGACACTGACTTAGGCGTAAAGACACTCTGACGTAGCAGTAAAGACACACTGACGTAGGCGTAAACACTCTGACGTAAGCATAAACACACTGACGTAGGCGTAAACACACTGACGTAGGCGTAAAGATACTGACGTAGGCATAATCACTCTGACGTAGGGCGTAAAGACACTGACGTAGGCGTAAACACACTCTGACGTAAGCCTAAAGACACTGATGTAGGTAAAAAGACACTGACGTAGGCGTAAATACTCTGACGTAGGCGTAAAGACTCTGACGTAGGCGTAAAGACAATGACGTAGGCGTAAACACACTGACGTAGGCGTAAACATACTGACGTAGGCGTAAACACACTCTGACGTAGGCGTAAAGACTGACGTAGGCGTAAACATACTGACGTAGGCGTAAACACACTGACGTAGGCGTAAAGACACTGACGTAGGCGTAAACACACTCTGACGTAGGCCTAAAGACACTGATGTAGGTAAAAAGACACTGACGTAGGCGTAAAGACACTGACTTAGGCGTAAAGACACTGACGTAGGCGTAAACACACTCTGACGTAGGCGTAAAGATACTGACGTAGACGTAATCACTCTGACGTAGGCGTAAACACACTCTGACGTAGGCGTAAACACACTCTGACGTAGGCGTAAACACACTCTGACCTAGGCGTAAACACACTCTGACGTAGGCCTAAATACACTGATGTAGGTAAAAAGACACTGACGTAGGCGTAAAAACACACTGACGTAGGCGTAAATACTCTGACGTAGGCGTAAAGACTCTGACGTAGGCGTAAACACACTGACGTAGGCGTAAACACACTGACGTAGGCGTAAACACACTCTGACGTAGGCGTAAAGACACTGACTTAGGCGTAAAGACACTCTGACGTAGGCGTAAACACACTCTGACGTAGGCGTAAAGATACTGACGTAGACGTAATCACTCTGACGTAGGCGTAAAGACACTGACGTAGGCGTAAAGACACTGACGTAGGCGTAAACACACTCTGACGTAGGCGTAAAGACACTTACGTAGGCGTAAAGACACTTACGTAGGCGTAAAGACACTAACGTAGCCGTAAAAATACTCTGACGTAGGCGTAAAGACACTCTGACATAGGCGTAAAGACACTGACGTAGGCGTAAAGACACTGACGTAGGGCGTAAAGACACTGATGTAGGCGTAAACACACTCTGACGTAGGCGTAAAGACACTCTGAGGTAGGCCTAAAGACACTGACGTAGGCGTAAAGACACTGCCGTAGGCGTAAAGACACTGACGTAGGGCGTAAAGACACTGACGTAGGCGTAAACACACTCTGACGTAGGCCTAAAGACACTGATGTAGGCGAAAAGACACTGACGTACACGTAAACTCTGACATAGGCGCAAAGACACTGACGTAGGCGTAAAGACACTAACGTAGCCGTAAAAATACTCTGACGTAGGCGTAAAGACACTGACGTAGGCGTAAAGACACTGCCGTAGGCGTAAACACACTGACGTAGGCGTAAAGACACTGCCGTAGGCGTAAACACACTGACGTAGGCGTAAACACACTGACGTAGGCGTAAAGATACTGCCGTAGGCGTAAACACACTGACGTAGGCGTAAAGACACTGACGTAGGCGTAAACACACTCTGACGTAGGCGTAAAGACACTGACGTAGGCGTAAACACACTCTGACGTAGGCGTAAACACACTCTGACGTAGGCGTAAACACTGACGTAGGCGTAAACACACACAGACGTAGGCGTAAAGACACTGACGTAGGTGTAAAGACACTGACGTAGCCGTAAAAATACTCTGACGTAGGCGTAAAGACACTGACGTAGGCGTAAACACACTGACGTAGGCGTAAACACACTGACGTAGGAGTTAAGACACTGACGTTGGCGTAAAGACACTGACGTAGGCGTAAAGACACTCTGACGTAGCTAACGCAGGTAACGCAGCCGAACAGCCGTCTACTTACGGGTCGGTTGAACAGCATGACTTCCCACAGCACTTCGGCCACGTCGGGCAGCGTGTACGGCGGCAGGCAGAAACAACAGGAGTGCATCAGCTGACTGACCAGCTGCTGGCCGTGTTGTTCCATGGCCTGACCAATCAGACGCTTCCTCACCTCAAAGTCCTCCTCGTGCTGCAAGACAGAATGGCTTGAGTTGATGAGGAATAGGGGTTTCCCTGCTGCAACGCACCTGACTCGCACCAAACTGGAGTTTATTATCTGCAGCAGTCTGCCCAGTCTGATGCCAGTCAGGTGCGTTGCAGCAGGGAAATATCAGCAGGACGGGAGACGTAGAAGCTTCTACTCCACTACTGGTCAGCTGACTCACATCGTTGGACACACCGGTGTGGATCAGGTCCCGCATGAACTTCATCACGCTGCAGTTGGCGTCCCGGTGGTCCAAAGAGGTGGCGGCAATGGCGCACTGGATGATGTGGATGATGATGCTGCTGCTGAGTAGCGTGATGGGACTCCTCTGGACGAACCTGGAGACGGGATGGAGACGTCATGGGACGGACATGTCATGGGACAGGGGGACGGAGACTTCATGGGACAGGGGGACGGAGTCGTCATGGGACGGAGTCGTCATGAGACGGAGACGTCATGAGACGGAGTCGTCATGAGACAGGGGGACGGAGACGTCATGGGACGGAGTCGTCATGAGACAAGGGGACGGAGACGTCATGGGACGGAGACGTCATGAGACGGGGACGGAGACGTCATGGGACGGAGACGTCATGAGACAGGGGGACGGAGACGTCATGGGACGGAGACGTCAGGGGACGGAGACGTCTTGAGACAGGGGGACGGAGTCGTCAGGGGACTGAGACGTCAGGGGACGGAGACATCTTGAGACAGGGGGACGGAGACGTCTTGAGACGGAGTCGTCAGGAGACGGAGACGTCTTGAGACGGAGTCGTCAGGAGACGGAGACGTCATCGGACGGAGACGGAGTCGTCAGGAGACGGAGACGTCTTGAGACGGAGACGTCTTGAGACGGAGTCGTCAGGAGACGGAGACGTCATCGGACGGAGACGTCATCGGACGGAGACGTCATGGGACGGAGACGTCATCGGACGGAGACGTCATGAGACAGGAGGACGGAGACGTCATGGGACGGAGTCGTCGGGGACGGAGACGTCATGGGACGGAGTCGTCGGGGACGGAGACGTCATCGGACGGAGACGTCAGGGGACGGAGACGTCTTGAGACAGGGGGACGGAGACGTCATGAGACGGAGACGTCATGGGACGGAGTCGTCAGGGGACAGAGACGTCATGGGACGGAGACGTCATGGGACAGAGTCGTCATGGGACGGAGTCGTCAGGGGACGGAGACGTCATGGGACAGAGTCGTCATGGGACGGAGTCGTCAGGGGACGGAGACGTAATGGGACGGAGACGTCATGGGACGGAGTCGTCAGGGGACGGAGACGTCATGGGACAGAGACGTCATGGGACGGAGACGTCATGGGACAGAGACGTCATGGGACAGAGACGTCATGGGACGGAGTCGTCATGGGACGGAGTCGTCAGGGGACGGAGACGTCATGGGACGGAGACGTCATAGGACAGAGTCGTCATGGGACAGAGTCGTCATGGGACAGAGTCGTCAGGGGACGGAGACGTCATGGGACAGAGTCGTCATGGGACAGAGTCGTCATGGGACGGAGTCGTCATGGGACAGAGTCGTCAGGGGACGGAGACGTAATGGGACGGAGACGTCATGAGACAGAGTCGTCATGGGACAGAGTCGTCATGGGACAGAGTCGTCATGGGACGGAGTCGTCATGGGACGGAGTCGTCATGGGACGGAGTCGTCATGGGACGGAGTCGTCAGGGGACAGAGTCGTCATGGGATGGAGTCGTCAGGGGACAGAGACGTCATGGGACAGAGTCGTCATGGGACGGAGACGTCATGAGACAGGGGGACGGAGACGTCATGAGACAAGGGGACGGAGACGTCATGAGACAGGGGGACGGAGACTTCATGGGACAGGGGGACGGAGACTTCATGGGACGGAGTCGTCATGGGACGGAGACGTCATGAGACGGAGACGTCATGAGACGGAGTCGTCATGAGACGGAGTCGTCATGAGACAGGGGGACGGAGACGTCATGGGACGGAGTCGTCATGAGACAAGGGGACGGAGACGTCATGAGACAGGGGTACGGAGACGTCATGAGATGGAGACGTCAGGGGACGGAGACGTCTTGAGACAGGGGGACGGAGTCGTCAGGGGACTGAGACGTCAGGGGACGGAGACGTCTTGAGACAGGGGGACGGAGTCGTCAGGGGACTGAGACGTCAGGGGACGGAGACGTCTTGAGACAGGGGGACGGAGTCGTCAGGGGACTGAGACGTCAGGGGACGGAGACGTCTTGAGACAGGGGGACGGAGTCGTCAGGGGACTGAGACGTCAGGGGACGGAGACGTCTTGAGACAGGGGGACGGAGACGTCTTGAGACGGAGTCGTCAGGAGACGGAGACATCATCGGACGGAGACGTCATCGGACGGAGACGTCATGGGACGGAGTCGTCATGAGACAGGAGGACGGAGACGTCATCGGACGGAGTCGTCGGGGACGGAGACGTCATCGGACGGAGTCGTCGGGGACGGAGACGTCATCGGACGGAGACGTCAGGGGACGGAGACGTCTTGAGACAGGGGGACGGAGTCGTCAGGGGACTGAGACGTCAGGGGACGGAGATGTCTTGAGACAGGGGGACGGAGACGTCTTGAGACGGAGTCGTCAGGAGACGGAGACATCATGAGACGGAGTCGTCATCGGACGGAGACGTCATGGGACGGAGACGTCATGGGACGGAGTCGTCGGGGACGGAGACGTCATGGGACGGAGACGTCATGGGACGGAGTCGTCATGGGACGGGGACGGAGACGTCATGAGACGGAGTCGTCAGGGGACGGAGACGTCATGAGACGGAGACGTCATGAGACGGGGACGGAGACGTCATGGGACGGAGTCGTCATGAGACGGAGTCGTCAGGGGACGGAGTCGTCAGGGGACGGAGACGTCATGAGACGGAGACGTCATGAGACGGGGACGGAGACGTCAGGGGACGGAGTCGTCATGAGACGGGGACGGAGACGTCAGGGGACGGAGTCGTCATGAGACGGGGACGGAGACGTCAGGGGACGGAGTCGTCATGAGACGGGGACGGAGACGTCAGGGGACGGAGTCGTCATGAGACAGGGGGACGGAGACGTCAGGGGACGGAGTCGTCATGAGACGGAGACGTCATGGGACAGGGGGACGGAGACGTCAGGGGACGGAGACGTCAGGGGACGGAGTCGTCATGAGACGGGGACGGAGACGTCAGGGGACGGAGTCGTCATGAGACAGGGGGACGGAGACGTCAGGGGACGGAGTCGTCATGAGACGGAGTCGTCATGGGACGGAGTCGTCATGGGACAGTCGTCATGGGACGGAGTCGTCATGGGACAGAGTCGTCATGGGACGGAGTCGTCAGAGGACGGAGACGTAATGGGACGGAGATGTCATGAGACGGAGACGTCTTGAGACAGGGGGATGGAGACGTCATGAGACGGAGACGTCATGGGACGGAGACGTCATCGGACGGAGAAGTCATGGGACGGAGACGTCATCGGACGGAGACGTCATGGGACGGAGACGTCATCGGACGGAGACGTCATGGGACGGAGACGTCATCGGACGGAGACGTCATGAGACGGAGACGTCATGAGACGGAGACGTCATGAGACGGAGACGTCATCGGGGACGGAGACGTCATCGGGGACGGAGACGTCATCGGGGACGGAGACGTCATGGGACGGAGACGTCATCGGGGACGGAGACGTCATGGGACGGAGTCGTCGGGGACGGAGACGTCATGGGACGGAGTCGTCATGAGACGGGGACGGAGACGTCATGGGACGGAGTCGTCATGAGACGGAGACGTCATGGGACGGAGTCGTCATGAGACGGGGACGGAGACGTCATGGGACGGAGTCGTCATGAGACGGAGACGTCATGAGACGGAGACGTCATGAGACGGGGACGGAGACGTCATGGGACGGAGTCGTCATGAGACAGGGGGACGGAGACGTCATGGGACGGAGTCGTCATGGGACGGAGTCGTCAGGGGACAGAGTCGTCAGGGGACGGAGACGTAATGGGACGGAGATGTCATGAGACGGAGACGTCATGAGACGGGGACGGAGACGTCATGGGACGGAGTCGTCATGAGACAGGGGGACGGAGACGTCATGGGACGGAGTCGTCATGAGACGGAGACGTCATGGGACGGAGACGTCATGAGACGGAGACGTCATGGGACGGAGACGTCATGAGACGGAGACGTCATGGGACGGAGACGTCATGGGACAGGGGGAGGGAGACGTCATGAGACGGAGTCGTCAGGGGACGGAGACGTCATGGGACAGGGGGAGGGAGACGTCATGAGACGGAGTCGTCAGGGGACGGAGACGTCATGGGACAGGGGGAGGGAGACGTCATGAGACGGAGTCGTCAGGGGACAGAGACGTCATGGGACGGAGTCGTCATGAGACGGAGTCGTCAGGGGACGGAGACGTCATGGGACAGGGGGAGGGAGACGTCATGAGACGGAGTCGTCAGGGGACAGAGACGTCATGGGACGGAGTCGTCATGAGACGGAGTCGTCAGGGGACGGAGACGTCATGGGACAGGGGGAGGGAGACGTCATGAGACGGAGTCGTCAGGGGACGGAGACGTCATGGGACAGGGGGAGGGAGACGTCATGAGACGGAGTCGTCAGGGGACAGAGACGTCAGGGGACGGAGTCGTCAGGGGACAGAGACGTCAGGGGACAGAGACGTCAGGGGACGGAGTCGTCAGGGGACGGAGACGTAATGAGACGGAGACGTCATGAGACAGGGGGACGGAGACGTCATGAGACGGAGACGTCAGGGGACGGAGACGTCATGAGACGGAGACGTCAGGGGACAGAGATGTCATGGGACGGAGACGTCATGAGACGAGGATGGAGACGTCATGGGACGGAGACGTCATGAGACAGGGGGACGGAGACGTCATGGGACGGAGACGTCGGGGACGGAGACGTCGGGGACGGAGTCGTCGGGGACGGAGACATAATGGGACGGAGATGTCATGAGACGAGGATGGAGACGTCATGGGACGGAGTCGTCATGAGACGAGGATGGAGACGTCATGGGACGGAGACGTCGGGGACGGAGACGTCATGGGACGGAGTCGTCAGGGGACGGAGACGTCATGGGACGGAGTCGTCATGAGACGGGGACGGAGACGTCATGGGACGGAGTCGTCAGGGGACAGAGTCGTAATGGGACGGAGATGTCATGAGACGGAGATGTCATGAGACGGAGACCTCATGAGACAGGGGGACGGAGACGTCATGGGACGGAGTCGTCATGAGACGTCATGGGACGGAGACGTCATGTGACGGAGACGTCATGGGACGGAGACGTCATGGGACGTAGACGTCAGGGGACAGAGTCGTCAGGGGACGGAGTCGTCATGAGACGAGGATGGAGACGTCATGGGACGGAGACGTCGGGGACGGAGTCGTCATGAGACGGGGACGGAGACGTCATGGGACGGAGTCGTCAGGGGACGGAGACGTCATGGGACGGAGTCGTCATGAGACGGGGACGGAGACGTCATGGGACGGAGTCGTCAGGGGACAGAGTCGTAATGGGACGGAGATGTCATGAGACGGAGATGTCATGAGACGGAGACCTCATGAGACAGGGGGACGGAGACGTCATGGGACGGAGTCGTCATGGGACGGAGACGTCATGTGACGGAGACGTCATGGGACGGAGACGTCATGGGACGTAGACGTCAGGGGACAGAGTCGTCAGGGGACGGAGACATAATGGGACGGAGATGTCATGAGACGGAGACGTCATGGGACGGAGACGTCATGGGACGTAGACGTCAGGGGACAGAGTCGTCAGGGGACGGAGACATAATGGGACGGAGATGTCATGAGACGGAGACGTCATGAGAGGGGGACGGAGACGTCATGGGACAGAGTCGTCATGAGACAGGGGGACGGAGACGTCATGAGACGGGGACGGAGTCGTCATGGGACGGAGACGTCAGGGGACGGAGACGTCATGGGACGGAGACGTCGGGAAAGAGACGTCATGGGACGGAGACGTCATGGGACGGAGTCGTCATGAGACGGAGACGTCATGAGACGGAGTCGTCGGGACAGAGACGTCATGGGACGGAGTCGTCATGGGACGGAGTCGTCATGAGACGGAGACGTCATGGGACGGAGACGTCATGGGACGGAGTCGTCATGGGACGGAGACGTCATGGGACGGAGTCGTCATGGGACGGAGACGTCATGGGACGGAGTCGTCATGGGACGGAGACGTCATGAGACGGAGTCGTCAGGGGACAGAGACGTCATGAGACGGAGTCGTCAGGGGACAGAGACGTCATGAGACGGAGTCGTCAGGGGACAGAGACGTCAGGGGACAGAGACGTCAGGGGACGGAGTCGTCAGGGGACAGAGACGTCAGGGGACAGAGACGTCAGGGGACGGAGTCGTCATGGGACGGAGACGTCATGGGACGGAGTCGTCATGGGACGGAGTCGTCATGGGACGGAGTCGTCATGGGACGGAGGGAAGTAGACCTATCGACCTGCTGTCGATCTGGGTCTGGTCTCCTGCTGTAGACCTGCTGTAGACCTGGGTCTGGTCTCCTGCTGTAGACCAGGGTCTGGTCTCCTGCTGTAGACCTGCTGTAGACCTGGGTCTGGTCTCCTGCTGTAGACCTGGGTCTGGTCTCCTGCTGTAGACCTGGGTCTGGTCTCCTGCTGTAGACCTGGGTCTGGTCTCCTGCTGTAGACCTGGGTCTGGTCTCCTGCTGTAGACCTGGGTCTGGTCTGCTGCTGTAGACCTGGGTCTGGTCTCCTGCTGTAGACCTGCTGTAGACCTGGGTCTGGTCTCCTGCTGTAGACCTGGGTCTGGTCTCCTGCTGTAGACCTGGGTCTGGTCTCCTGCTGTAGACCTGGGTCTGGTCTCCTGCTGTAGACCTGCTGTAGACCTGGGTCTGGTCTCCTGCTGTAGACCTGGGTCTGGTCTCCTGCTGTAGACCTGGGTCTGGTCTCCTGCTGTAGACCTGCTGTAGACCTGGGTCTGGTCACCTGCTGTAGACCTGGGTCTGGTCTCCTGCTGTAGACCTGGGTCTGGTCTCCTGCTGTAGACCTGGGTCTGGTCTCCTGCTGTAGACCTGGGTCTGGTCTCCTGCTGTAGACCTGGGTCTGGTCTCCTGCTGTAGACCTGCTGTAGACCTGGGTCTGGTCTCCTGCTGTAGACCTGCTGTAGACCTGGGTCGGGTCACATGCTGTAGACCTGGGTCTGGTCTCCTGCTGTAGACCTGGGTCTGGTCTCCTGCTGAAGCTTCAGATCCAACAGGAAATGACTGATGGACGGATATGGAGGTCATACGGGGGTTCTGGATTTAATCCCATGATCCAGGCCTCCAGAAATCCTGATCAGAACCTTCCTGCTCACCCAGCTGACTTGCTGTCTGTGTGTGTGCACAGAACCAATCAGGACTCAGAAGAACCTAACAAGGAACCTCATCAGAGCATGGAGAAAACCAATGATGGTGGTGAAAGTCTGCCCCCTGGTGGCAGAACTATCTCAACACCAATGATCCTTCCAGATGAGTGTTGACTCGTCTCTGGACACAGAAGCTACTGAGCTCACTGCTGCCATGGCGAAGAGCTGCAGGCTCACCTGGTGGCCAGTCTGAACAGGTCGTCCACGGTGTCGGGGTGATTCCTCAGTCCGTTGGGCTGCTCTAACAGCTGGAAGGTCGGCATACACAGAGCCTGCAGGAGGATGAAATCATCATCACTGTCGTCCTCATCGTCATTATCATCACCGTGGTTATTATCATTGTTATAATCATCGTCATTAATGTACTCATGACCGCGGTCATTATCGTCATCATCATTACTGCCATCATACAACACAATCCAGTCCGTCAATCCTCTAGACGGAAACGTTACCTGACAACATCGACAACGTCCACAAACCACAACAGAACATTGATCCATTTCTTTATCACAGAAACTTTCCAAAACTAAAACATGAACGGACCGAGATTCACCCATTTCAGTCCGGGAGCTCCATGAAGCTCTCCAGCACAGGGCCAACAGTAAAGCACCGGGACCACCAAGACCACTGGGACCACCACGACCACTGGGACCACTAGGACCACCGGGACCACTAAGAACACCGAGACCACCGGGACCACTACGAGCACCAGGACCATTAAGACCACTAGGACCACCGGGACCACTAGGACCACCGAGACCACCACGACCACTGGGACCACTAGGACCACTGGGACCACTAGGACCACCAGGACCACCGAGCTCACCGGGACCACCGGGACCACTAGGAGCACCGGGACCACTAAGAACACCGAGACCACCGGGACCACTAGGAGCACCAGGACCATTAAGACCACTAGGACCACCGGGACCACTAGGACCACCGAGACCACCGGGACGACTACTAGGACAACTGGGACGACCACTAGGACCACCGAGACCACCAGGAGCACCGGGACCACTAAGAACACAAGGACCACCAGGACCACCAGGACCACTAAGACCACCGGGACCACTAAGAACACCGGGACCACCAGGACCAATAGGAGCACCAGGACCACTAAGACCACTAGGACCACCGGGACCACTAGGACCACCGAGACCACCGGGACGACTACTAGGACAACTGGGACGACCACTAGGACCACCGAGACCACCAGGAGCACCGGGACCACTAAGAACACAGGGACCACCAGGACCACTAGGACCACCGGGACCACTAAGACCACCGGGACCACTAAGACCACCGGGACCACTAAGACCACCGGGACCACTAAGAACACCGGGACCACTAAGAACAACGGGACCACCAGGACCACTAGGACCACTAGGAGCACCGGGACCACTAAGAACACCGGGACCACTAGGACCACCGGGACCACTAAGAACACTGGGACCACTAAGAACACTGGGACCACCAGGACCACTAGGACCACCGGGACCACTAGGACTACTAGGAGCACCGGGACCACTAAGAACGCCAGGAACACCAGGACCACTAGGACCACTGGGAGCACCGGGACCACTAAGAACACCGGGACTACCAGGACCACTAGGACCACCGGGACCACTAAGAACGCCATGAACACCAGGACCACTAGGAGCACCGGGACCAGTAAGAACACCGGGACCACCAGGACCACCGGGACCACTAGGATCACTAGGAACACCGGGACCACTAAGAACACCGGGACCACCAGGACCATTAGGACCACCGGGACCACCAGGACCACAAGGACCACCGGGACCACTAAGGACACCGGGACCACCAGGACCACTAGGAGCACCGGGACCACTAAGAACACCGGGACCACCAGGACCACTAGGAGCACCGGGACCACTAAGAACACCGGGACCACCAGGACCACCGGGACCACTAGGACCATTACGACCACCGGGACCACCAGGATCACTAGGACCACCGAGACCACTAAGAACACCGGGACCACCAGGACCACTAGGACCACCGGGACCACTAGGACCACCAGGACCACTAGGAGCACCGGGACCACTAGGACCACTAGGAGCACCGGGACCAGTAAGAACACCGGGACCACCAGGACCACCGGGACCACTAGGACCACCGGGACCACTAGGATCACTAGGACCACAGGGACCACTAAGACCACCAGGACCACCAGGACCACCGGGACCACTAAGAACACCGGGACCACCAGGACCACTAGGACCACCGGGACCACTAGGACCACCGGGACCACTAAGAACACCGGGACCACCAGGACCACCGGGACCACTAGGACCATTACGACCACTGGGACCACCAGGACCACTAGGACCCCCGGGACCACTAGGACCACCAGGACCACTAGGAGCACCGGGAACACTAAGAACACCGGGACCACCAGGACCACTAGGAGCACCGGGACCACCAAGAACACCGGGACCACCAGGAGCACCGGGACCACTAAGAACACCGGGACCACCGGGACCACTAGGATCTCTAGGAGCACCGGGACCACTAAGAACACCGGGACCACCAGGACCACTAGGACCACCGGGACCACTAAGAACACCGGGACCACCAGGACCACTGGGACCACTAAGAACACTGGGACCACTAAGAACACTGGGACCACCAGGACCACTAGGACCACCGGGACCACCAGGACCACTAGGACTACTAGGAGCACCGGGACCACTAAGAACGCCAGGAACACCAGGACCACTAGGAGCACCGGGACCACTAAGAACACCGGGACCAATAGGACCACTACGACCACCGGGACCACTAGGATCACTGGGACCACTAAGAACACTGGGACCACTAAGAACACTGGGACCACCAGGACCACTAGGACCACCGGGACCACCAGGACCACTGGGACCACTAAGAACGCCAGGAACACCAGGACCACTAGGAGCACCGGGACCACTAAGAACACCGGGACCAATAGGACCACTACGACCACCGGGACCACTAGGATCACTAGGACCACCGGGACCGCTAAGAACACCGGGACCACCAGGACCATTAGGACCACCGGGACCACTAGGAGCACCGGGACCACTAAGAACACCGGGACCACCAGGACCACTAGGAGCACCGGGACCACTAAGAACACCGGGACCACCAGGACCACTAGGAGCACAGGGACCACTAAGAACACCGGGACCACCAGGACCACCGGGACCACTAGGACCATTACGACCACCGGGACCACTAGGATCACTAGGACCACCGAGACCACTAAGAACACCGGGACCACCAGGACCACTAGGACCACCGGGACCACTAGGACCACCAGGACCACTAGGAGCACCGGGACCACTAGGACCACTAGGACCACTAGGAGCACCGGGACCAGTAAGAACACCGGGACCACCAGGACCACCGGGACCACTAGGATCACTAGGAGCACCGGGACCACTAAGAACGCCAGGAACACCAGGACCACTAGGAGCACCGGGACCACTAAGAACACCGGGACCACCAGGACCACTAGGACCACTAGGAGCACCGGGACCACTAAGAACACCGGGACCACTAGGACTTCTAGGAGCACCGGGACCACTAAGAACACCGGGACCACCGGGACCACTAGGACCTCTAGGAGCACCGGGACCACTAAGAACACCGGGACCACTAGGACCTCTAGGAGCACAGGGACCACTAAGAACACCGGGACCACTAGGAGCACCAGGACCAGCAAGTCCAGGTGCTACTTTCACCACTAGGATGGTGATGATGATGGTGCTACAGCACCATCATCATCACCATTATAATCAGCACCAGCATCCTCATCATCACCATTATCATCATCACCATCATCATCAATATCAACATTATCATCAGCAGCACCATTATCATCATCATCACCATTATCATCATCATCATCAACATTATCATCATCACCAGCACCATCATCATCACCGCCATTATCATCATCATCATCACCATTATCATCACCATTATCATCATCATCAACATTATCATCAGCAGCACCATTATCATCACCATCATCATCAACATCAACATTATCATCATCACCATCATCATCATCAGAACCATCATCATTACCGCAATTATCATCATCATCATTACCATTATCATCATCACCATCATTATTATAATTAGCACCATCATCATCACCATCATCATCATCACCATTATCATAATCAGTACCATCATTATCATCACCATTATCATCACCGCCATTATCATCATCATCATCATCATCATTATCATAATCAGCACCATCATCATCATCACCATGATCATTATCATCACCACAATTATCATCATCACCAATAGGTCTGTTAACCAGCTGGTTCAGATCAGCTGCCTTAACAGGTGAATGAGAGAAACGCGCTGCAGCCTCACAGCCGTTGTTTGGCATAAAACGTACATCCAGGCCAACGTAGAATAGTTCCTATATAAGCAGTAAAAATGGATTGAACAACTCGGAACCGTGCATTAGACGGTAATAATGCACAACACGGAGTCTAGAACACCATGATGCGCAGCGTTGTTTAAAAATACTGGATAATTGTGTTAAATAATCGATATCTCTATTTCAGTCAAAATAATGGAGATTTTCCATTTTTGTCATTATCGAGCAGCTCTAATTACCAATTATCATCACCAATTTTATCATCATCACCATTGTCATCAATATCAATATTATTGTTGTCATGATTATTGTCATCACCATTATTATCATCCTCATTCTGTTACAATGATTTTGAAATCGTATGACGTCACTACAGGTCTAAAGGAAAGGCAGAGACCATCGAGGACCTGAGTCCTCCTTCAGAACCTCAGACTGTCCACGCCTCTATACGAGCAGGTTTTTGTTCTAGTCCTGACCCAACCCACCAAGTAAGGCCTTACCTGTAACATGTCCAGCAGTCCCTGCCTGCAGCCCTCCTCCATTCCGTACTCGTCCACCAGGATGCTGCCCAGGTACAGGAAGCAGGAGTGCGGATACACCTGGTACACATTCACCATCTGAGGACAGTAAATAGGTAGTCAGGGTTTCCATGGTAATGGATGAAGATTGATGTCAGTGGTCAGAATAGATGATCATTGATTGGTCATCAGACGGCTCAGATGGAACTCACCTGAGTGACAAGAGGTTGCAGCAAGGAGGCGGAGCCTTTTCCAACACATCGAACAGCAAACCTGAGACAGCGGCAGCATCGCTCCACAATCCGGTTGTCAGCCTGGTGAGTGTTCAGCGTCTCCGACAAAACCGGCCAGATCTACAGGTGAGTCGGGTTTATTCCTACTCTATAAATATTCAAATGAGTCTTCCAGGTAAGTTCAGAATTTTTACCTCCTGGATGACTTTCTGACAAGGATGAGTCTGTCCGTTCTCGACAATGGGGTTTGTATGTCTAAGAACAAAACCAAAGAAATCAGCAGCTTTATTTACACACGCCAGTGAAAAAGCAGGTATAAAGGCAGGTAAACACACAGGTAAAGACAAATAAAAACACAGGTAAACACACAGGTAAAGACAGATAAAAACACAGGTAAACACACAGATAAAGACGCAGATAAAAAGGTAGGTAAACACGAAGGTAAATACAGAGGTATAGACGCAAGTAAACAGGCAGGTAAACACGCAGATAAACACTCATTTATACACGCAGGTAAACACGCACATATACACGAGGGTAAATACACGTATACAGGAAGGTAAACACGCAGTTATACACGCAAGTATATGCGCTGGTATACAGACAGGTAAATAGGCAAGTAAATACAGGTAAAGATGTAGGTATACACACAGGTAAAAAGGCAGGTAAACACGCAGGTATACAGGAAGGTAAACACACAAGTATACATGCAGGTAAACACGCAGGTAAACACACAGATATACATGCAGGTAAACACACAGGTATACAGGAAGGTAAACACACAGGTAAACTTGCTGGTAAACACGGAGGTATACAGGCAGGTAAACACAGGTATATGTACAGGTATACAGAAAGGTAAACACGCAGGTAAACACACAGGTATACATGCAGGTAAAAATGGAGTATACAGGCAGGTAAACACGTAGTTAAACACACAGGTAAACACGGAGGTATACAGGAAGGTAAACACGTAGTTATACAGGCAGGTAAACACACAGGTAAACACAGATAAACATGGAGGTATACAGACAGGTAAACACACAGGTATATGTGCAGGTAGACAGGCAGGTAAACACAGTTATACAGGCAGGTAAACACACAGGTAAACACAGATAAACATGGAGGTATACAGGCAGGAAAACACACAGGTATATGTACAGGTATACAGAAAGGTAAACACGCAGGTAAACACACAGGTATACATGCAGGTAAAAATGGAGTATACAGGCAGGTATACAGGCAGGTAAACACGTAGTTAAACACACAGGTAAACACGGAGGTATACAGGAAGGTAAACACGTAGTTATACAGGCAGGTAAACACACAGGTAAACACAGATAAACATGGAGGTATACAGGCAGGTAAACACACAGGTATATGTGCAGGTAGACAGGCAGGTAAACACAGTTATACAGGCAG
>NC_136632.1:33567021-33754521 GCF_933228915.1 Telmatherina bonti
ATCAGTGTGAATGTGATTCATTATCAGTGTGAATATGATTCATTGTCAGTGTTTATGCGATTCATTATCAGACTGAATTTGATTCATTATCAGAGTGAATGTGATTTATTATCAGCATGAATGTGATTAATTATCAGTGTAAATGTTATTCATTGTCAGTGTGAATTCGATGCATTATCAGTGTGAATGTCATCCGTTATCAGTGTGAATGTGATTCATTATCAGCGTGAATTTCATTCATTATCAGCGTGAATGTGATTCATTATCAACGTGAATTCGATTCATTATCAGTGTGAATTTGATTCATTATCAGCCTGAATATGATTCATTATCAGCATGAATGTGATTAATTATTAGCGTGAATCTGATTCATTGTCAGCGTGAATGTGATTAATTGTCAGCGTGAATGTGATTCATTATCCGCGTGAAATCGATTCATTATCAGTGTGAATTCGAATCATTATCAGTGTGAATGTGATTCATTATCAGTGTGAATATGATTCATTGTCAGTGTTTATGCGATTCATTATCAGACTGAATTTGATTCATTATCAGCGTGAATATGATTCATTGTCAGCGTGAATGTGATTCATTATCAACGTGAATTCGATTCATTATCAGTGTGAATGTGATTAATTGTCAGCATGAATGTGATTCATTGTCAGCGTGAATGTTATTCATTATCAGCGTGAATATGATTCATTATCAGCATGAATGTGATTAATTATTAGTGTGAATCTGATTCGTCAGCGTGAATGTGATTAATTGTCAGCGTGAATTCCATTAATTATCAGTGTGAATTTGATTCATTATCTGCGTGAAATCGATTCATTATCAGTGTGAATTCGATTCATTATCAGTGTGAATGTGATTCATTATCAGTGTGAATATGATTCATTCAGGGTTTATGCGATTCATTATCAGAGTGAATTTGATTCATTATCAGAGTGAATGTGATTTATTATCAGCATGAATGTGATTAATTATCAGTGTGAATGTTATTCATTGTCCGTGTGAAATCGATGCATTATCAGTGTGAATTTAATTCATTATCAGCGTGAATGTGATTCATTATCAACGTGAATTCGATTCATTATCAGTGTGAATTAGATTCATTATCAGTGTGAATGTGATTCATTATCAGTGTGAATGTGATTCATTATCAGCGTGAATTTGATTCATTATCGGTAGGTATGTGATTCATTATCAGTGTGAATTCGATTCATTATCAGTGTGAATGTGATTCATTATAAGTGTGAATTCGATAAATTATCAATGTGAATTCGATTCATTATCAGTGTGAATGTGATTCAATATCAGTGTGAATGTGATTCAATATTAGTGTGAATGTGATTCATTATCAGCGTGAACGTGATCCAACATCAGCGTGAAGTCGATTCATTATCAGTGTGAATGTGATTCAAAATCCGTGTGAATGTGATTTATTATCAGCGTGAATTTGATTCATTATCAGTGTGAACGTGATTCATTATCCGCATGAATTTGACTCATTATCAATGTGAATGTGATTCATTATCAGTGTGAACGTGATTCATTATCAGTGTGAATATGATTCAATATCAGTGTGAATGTGATTCATTATCAGCGTGAACGTGATCCAACATCAGCGTGAAGTCGATTCATTATCAGTGTGAATGTGATTCAAAATCCGTGTGAATGTGATTTATTATCAGCGTGAATTTGATTCATTATCAGTGTGAACGTGATTCATTATCCGCATGAATTTGACTCATTATCAATGTGAATGTGATTCATTATCAGTGTGAACGTGATTCATTATCAGTGTGAATATGATTCATTGTCAGTGCTTATGTGATTCATTATCAGACTGTATTTGATTCATTATCAGAGTGAATGTGATTTATTATCAGCATGAATGTGATTAATTATCAGTGTAAATGTTATTCATTGTCAGTGTGAATTCGATGCATTATCAGTGTGAATGTCATCCGTTATCAGTGTGAATGTGATTCATTATCAGCGTGAATTTCATTCATTATCAGCGTGAATGTGATTCATTATCAACGTGAATTCGATTCATTATCAGTGTGAATGTGATTAATTGTCAGCATGAATGTGATTCATTGTCAGCGTGAATGTTATTCATTATCAGCGTGAATATGATTCATTATCAGCATGAATGTGATTAATTATTAGCGTGAATCTGATTCATTGTCAGCGTGAATGTGATTAATTGTCAGCGTGAATGTGATTCATTATCAGCGTGAATTCCATTAATTATCAGTGTGAATTTGATTCATTATCTGCGTGAAATCGATTCATTATCAGTGTGAGTTCGATTCATTATCAGTGTGAATGTGATTCATTATCAGTGTGAATATGATTCATTCAGGGTTTATGCGATTCATTATCAGAGTGAATTTGATTCATTATCAGAGTGAATGTGATTTATTATCAGCATGAATGTGATTAATTATCAGTGTGAATGTTATTCATTGTCCGTGTGAAATCGATGCATTATCAGTGTGAATTTAATTCATTATCAGCGTGAATGTGATTCATTATCAACGTGAATTCGATTCATTATCAGTGTGAATTAGATTCATTATCAGTGTGAATGTGATTCATTATCAGTGTGAATGTGATTCATTATCAGCGTAAATTTGGTTCATTATCAGTAGGTATGTGATTCATTATCAGTGTGAATTCGATTCATTATCAGTGTGAATGTGATTCATTATAAGTGTGAATTCGATAAATTATCAATGTGAATTCGATTCATTATCAGTGTGAATGTGATTCAATATCAGTGTGAATGTGATTCAATATTAGTGTGAATGTGATTCATTATCAGCGTGAACGTGATCCATCATCAGCGTGAAGTCGATTCATTATCAGTGTGAATGTGATTCAAAATCCGTGTGAATGTGATTTATTATCAGCGTGAATGTGATTCATTATCAGTGTGAATGTTATTCATTATCAGTGTGAATATGATTCATTGTCAGTGTTTATGTGATTCATTATCAGACTGAATTTGATTAATTATCAGAGTGAATGTGATTTATTATCAGCATGAATGTGATTAATTATCAGTGTAAATGTTATTCATTGTCAGTGTGAATTCGATGCATTATCAGTGTGAATGTCATCCGTTATCAGTGTGAATGTGATTCATTATCAGCGTGAATTTCATTCATTATCAGCGTGAATGTGATTCATTATCAACGTGAATTCGATACATTATCAGTGTGAATTTGAATCATTATCAGCCTGAATATGATTCATTATCAGCATGAATGTGATTAATTATTAGCGTGAATCGGATTCATTGTCAGCGTGAATGTGATTAATTGTCAGCGTGAATGTGATTCATTATCCGCGTGAAATCGATTCATTATCAGTGTGAATTCGATTCATTATCAGTGTGAATGTGATTCATTATCAGTGTGAATATGATTCATTGTCAGTGTTTATGCGATTCATTATCAGACTGAATTTGATTCATTATCAGCGTGAATATGATTCATTGTCAGCGTGAATATGATTCATTATCAGCGTGAATTCCATTCATTATCAGCGTAAATGTGATTCATTATCAGCGTGAATTCGATCATTTGTCAGTGTGAATGCGATTCATTATCAGCGTGAATGTGATTCATTATCAGTGTGAATATGATTCATTCAGTGTTTATGCGATTCATTATCAGAGTGAATTTGATTCATTATCAGTGTGAATGTGATTCATTATCAGCGTGAATTTGATTCATTATCGGTAGGTATGTGATTCATTATCAGTGTGAATTCGATTCATTATCAGTGTGAATGTGATTCATTATAAGTGTGAATTCGATAAATTATCAATGTGAATTCGATTCATTATCAGTGTGAATGTGATTCAATATCAGTGTGAATGTGATTCAATATTAGTGTGAATGTGATTCATTATCAGCGTGAACGTGATCCAACATCAGCGTGAAGTCGATTCATTATCAGTGTGAATGTGATTCAAAATCCGTGTGAATGTGATTTATTATCAGCGTGAATTTGATTCATTATCAGTGTGAACGTGATTCATTATCCGCATGAATTTGACTCATTATCAATGTGAATGTGATTCATTATCAGTGTGAACGTGATTCATTATCAGTGTGAATATGATTCAATATCAGTGTGAATGTGATTCATTATCAGCGTGAACGTGATCCAACATCAGCGTGAAGTCGATTCATTATCAGTGTGAATGTGATTCAAAATCCGTGTGAATGTGATTTATTATCAGCGTGAATTTGATTCATTATCAGTGTGAACGTGATTCATTATCCGCATGAATTTGACTCATTATCAATGTGAATGTGATTCATTATCAGTGTGAACGTGATTCATTATCAGTGTGAATATGATTCATTGTCAGTGCTTATGTGATTCATTATCAGACTGTATTTGATTCATTATCAGAGTGAATGTGATTTATTATCAGCATGAATGTGATTAATTATCAGTGTAAATGTTATTCATTGTCAGTGTGAATTCGATGCATTATCAGTGTGAATGTCATCCGTTATCAGTGTGAATGTGATTCATTATCAGCGTGAATTTCATTCATTATCAGCGTGAATGTGATTCATTATCAACGTGAATTCGATTCATTATCAGTGTGAATGTGATTAATTGTCAGCATGAATGTGATTCATTGTCAGCGTGAATGTTATTCATTATCAGCGTGAATATGATTCATTATCAGCATGAATGTGATTAATTATTAGCGTGAATCTGATTCATTGTCAGCGTGAATGTGATTAATTGTCAGCGTGAATGTGATTCATTATCAGCGTGAATTCCATTAATTATCAGTGTGAATTTGATTCATTATCTGCGTGAAATCGATTCATTATCAGTGTGAGTTCGATTCATTATCAGTGTGAATGTGATTCATTATCAGTGTGAATATGATTCATTCAGGGTTTATGCGATTCATTATCAGAGTGAATTTGATTCATTATCAGAGTGAATGTGATTTATTATCAGCATGAATGTGATTAATTATCAGTGTGAATGTTATTCATTGTCCGTGTGAAATCGATGCATTATCAGTGTGAATTTAATTCATTATCAGCGTGAATGTGATTCATTATCAACGTGAATTCGATTCATTATCAGTGTGAATTAGATTCATTATCAGTGTGAATGTGATTCATTATCAGTGTGAATGTGATTCATTATCAGCGTAAATTTGGTTCATTATCAGTAGGTATGTGATTCATTATCAGTGTGAATTCGATTCATTATCAGTGTGAATGTGATTCATTATAAGTGTGAATTCGATAAATTATCAATGTGAATTCGATTCATTATCAGTGTGAATGTGATTCAATATCAGTGTGAATGTGATTCAATATTAGTGTGAATGTGATTCATTATCAGCGTGAACGTGATCCATCATCAGCGTGAAGTCGATTCATTATCAGTGTGAATGTGATTCAAAATCCGTGTGAATGTGATTTATTATCAGCGTGAATGTGATTCATTATCAGTGTGAATGTTATTCATTATCAGTGTGAATATGATTCATTGTCAGTGTTTATGTGATTCATTATCAGACTGAATTTGATTAATTATCAGAGTGAATGTGATTTATTATCAGCATGAATGTGATTAATTATCAGTGTAAATGTTATTCATTGTCAGTGTGAATTCGATGCATTATCAGTGTGAATGTCATCCGTTATCAGTGTGAATGTGATTCATTATCAGCGTGAATTTCATTCATTATCAGCGTGAATGTGATTCATTATCAACGTGAATTCGATACATTATCAGTGTGAATTTGAATCATTATCAGCCTGAATATGATTCATTATCAGCATGAATGTGATTAATTATTAGCGTGAATCGGATTCATTGTCAGCGTGAATGTGATTAATTGTCAGCGTGAATGTGATTCATTATCCGCGTGAAATCGATTCATTATCAGTGTGAATTCGATTCATTATCAGTGTGAATGTGATTCATTATCAGTGTGAATATGATTCATTGTCAGTGTTTATGCGATTCATTATCAGACTGAATTTGATTCATTATCAGCGTGAATATGATTCATTGTCAGCGTGAATATGATTCATTATCAGCGTGAATTCCATTCATTATCAGCGTAAATGTGATTCATTATCAGCGTGAATTCGATCATTTGTCAGTGTGAATGCGATTCATTATCAGCGTGAATGTGATTCATTATCAGTGTGAATATGATTCATTCAGTGTTTATGCGATTCATTATCAGAGTGAATTTGATTCATTATCAGAGTGAATGTGATTTATTATCAGCATGAATGTGATTAATTATCAGTGGGATTGTTATTTTATTGTCCGTGTGAAATCAATGCATTATCAGTGTGAATTTAATTCATCAGCGTGAATGTGATTCATTATCAACGTGCATTCGATTCATTATCAGTGTGAATTCGATTCATTATCAGTGTGAATGTGATTCATTATCAGTGTGAATGTGATTCATTATCAGCGTGAATATGATTCATTATCATCGTGAATTTGATTCATTATCAGTGTGTATGCGATTCATTATCAGTGTGAATTTGATTCATTATCAGTGTGAATGTGATTCATTATAAGTGTGAATTCGATTAATTATCAATGTGAATTCGATTCATTATCAGTGTGAATGTGATTCAATATCAGTGTGAATGTGATTCAATATTAGTGTGAATGTGATTCATTATCAGCGTGAACGTGATCCATCATCAGCGTGAAGTCGATTCATTATCAGTGTGAATGTGATTCAAAATCCGTGTGAATGTGATTCAATATTAGTGTGAATGTGATTCATTATCAACGTGAATTCGATTCATTATCAGTGTGAATTTGATTCATTATCAGCCTGAATATGATTCATTATCAGCATGAATGTGATTAATTATTAGCGTTAATCTGATTCATTGTCAGCGTGAATGTGATTAATTGTCAGCGTTAATGTGATTCATTATCAGCATGAATTCCATTAATTATCAGTGTGAATGTGATTCATTATCGGCGTGAAATCGATTCATTATCAGTGTGAATTCGATTCATTATCAGCATGAATGTGATTAATTATCAGTGTAAATGTTATTCATTGTCAGTGTGAATTCGAATCATTATCAGTGTGAATGTGATACGTTATCAGTGTGAATGTGATTCATTATCAGCGTGAATTTCATTCATTATCAGCGTGACTGTGATTCATTATCAACGTGAATTCGATTCATTATGAGTGTGAATTTGATTCATTATCATTTTGAATATGATTCATTATCATCGTGAATTTGATTCATTATCAGTGTGAATGTGATTCATTGTCAGCGTGAATATGATTCATTATCAGTGTGAATGTGATTCATTGTAGGCGTGAATATGATTCATTATCAGTGTGAATGTGATTAATTGTCAGCGTGAATGTGATTCATTCTCAGCGTGAATTTCATTAATTATCAGTGTGAATTTGATTCATTATCTGCGTGAAATCGATTCATTATCAGTGTGAATTCGATTCATTATCAGTGTGAATGTGATTCATTATCAGTGTGAATATTATTCATTCAGGGTTTATGCGATTCATTATCAGATTGAATTTGATTCATTATCAGAGTGAATGTGATTTATTATCAACATGAATGTGATTAATTATCAGTGTGAATGTTATTCATTGTCCGTGTGAAATCGATGCATTATCAGTGTGAATGTGATTCATTATAAGTGTGAATTCGATAAATTATCAATGTGAATTCGATTCATTATCAGTGTGAATGTGATTCAATATCAGTGTGAATGTGATTCAATATTAGTGTGAATGTGATTCATTATCAGCGTGAACGTGATCCAACATCAGCGTGAAGTCGATTCATTATCAGTGTGAATGTGATTCAAAATCTGTGTGAATGTGATTTATTATCAGCGTGAATTTGATTCATTATCAGTGTGAACGTGATTCATTATCCGCATGAATTTGACTCATTATCAATGTGAATGTGATTCATTATCAGTGTGAATGTGATTCATTATCAGTGTGAATATGATTCATTGTCAGTGTTTATGCGATTCATTATCAGACTGTATTTGATTCATTATCAGAGTGAATGTGATTTATTATCAGCATGAATGTGATTAATTATCAGTGTAAATGTTATTCATTGTCAGTGTGAATTCGATGCATTATCAGTGTGAATGTCATCCGTTATCAGTGTGAATGTGATTCATTATCAGCGTGAATTTCATTCATTATCAGCGTGAATGTGATTCATTATCAACGTGAATTCGATTCATTATCAGTGTGAATGTGATTAATTGTCAGCATGAATGTGATTCATTGTCAGCGTGAATGTTATTCATTATCAGCGTGAATATGATTCATTATCAGCATGAATGTGATTAATTATTAGTGTGAATCTGATTCGTCAGCGTGAATGTGATTAATTGTCAGCGTGAATTCCATTAATTATCAGTGTGAATTTGATTCATTATCTGCGTGAAATCGATTCATTATCAGTGTGAATTCGATTCATTCTCAGTGTGAATGTGATTCATTATCAGTGTGAATATGATTCATTCAGGGTTTATGCGATTCATTATCAGAGTGAATTTGATTCATTATCAGAGTGAATGTGATTTATTATCAGCATGAATGTGATTAATTATCAGTGTGAATGTTATTCATTGTCCGTGTGAAATCGATGCATTATCAGTGTGAATTTAATTCATTATCAGCGTGAATGTGATTCATTATCAACGTGAATTCGATTCATTATCAGTGTGAATTAGATTCATTATCAGTGTGAATGTGATTCATTATCAGTGTGAATGTGATTCATTATCAGCGTGAATTTGATTCATTATCGGTAGGTATGTGATTCATTATCAGTGTGAATTCGATTCATTATCAGTGTGAATGTGATTCATTATAAGTGTGAATTCGATAAATTATCAATGTGAATTCGATTCATTATCAGTGTGAATGTGATTCAATATCAGTGTGAATGTGATTCAATATTAGTGTGAATGTGATTCATTATCAGCGTGAACGTGATCCAACATCAGCGTGAAGTCGATTCATTATCAGTGTGAATGTGATTCAAAATCCGTGTGAATGTGATTTATTATCAGCGTGAATTTGATTCATTATCAGTGTGAACGTGATTCATTATCCGCATGAATTTGACTCATTATCAATGTGAATGTGATTCATTATCAGTGTGAACGTGATTCATTATCAGTGTGAATATGATTCAATATCAGTGTGAATGTGATTCATTATCAGCGTGAACGTGATCCAACATCAGCGTGAAGTCGATTCATTATCAGTGTGAATGTGATTCAAAATCCGTGTGAATGTGATTTATTATCAGCGTGAATTTGATTCATTATCAGTGTGAACGTGATTCATTATCCGCATGAATTTGACTCATTATCAATGTGAATGTGATTCATTATCAGTGTGAACGTGATTCATTATCAGTGTGAATATGATTCATTGTCAGTGCTTATGTGATTCATTATCAGACTGTATTTGATTCATTATCAGAGTGAATGTGATTTATTATCAGCATGAATGTGATTAATTATCAGTGTAAATGTTATTCATTGTCAGTGTGAATTCGATGCATTATCAGTGTGAATGTCATCCGTTATCAGTGTGAATGTGATTCATTATCAGCGTGAATTTCATTCATTATCAGCGTGAATGTGATTCATTATCAACGTGAATTCGATTCATTATCAGTGTGAATGTGATTAATTGTCAGCATGAATGTGATTCATTGTCAGCGTGAATGTTATTCATTATCAGCGTGAATATGATTCATTATCAGCATGAATGTGATTAATTATTAGCGTGAATCTGATTCATTGTCAGCGTGAATGTGATTAATTGTCAGCGTGAATGTGATTCATTATCAGCGTGAATTCCATTAATTATCAGTGTGAATTTGATTCATTATCTGCGTGAAATCGATTCATTATCAGTGTGAGTTCGATTCATTATCAGTGTGAATGTGATTCATTATCAGTGTGAATATGATTCATTCAGGGTTTATGCGATTCATTATCAGAGTGAATTTGATTCATTATCAGAGTGAATGTGATTTATTATCAGCATGAATGTGATTAATTATCAGTGTGAATGTTATTCATTGTCCGTGTGAAATCGATGCATTATCAGTGTGAATTTAATTCATTATCAGCGTGAATGTGATTCATTATCAACGTGAATTCGATTCATTATCAGTGTGAATTAGATTCATTATCAGTGTGAATGTGATTCATTATCAGTGTGAATGTGATTCATTATCAGCGTAAATTTGGTTCATTATCAGTAGGTATGTGATTCATTATCAGTGTGAATTCGATTCATTATCAGTGTGAATGTGATTCATTATAAGTGTGAATTCGATAAATTATCAATGTGAATTCGATTCATTATCAGTGTGAATGTGATTCAATATCAGTGTGAATGTGATTCAATATTAGTGTGAATGATTCATTATCAGCGTGAACGTGATCCATCATCAGCGTGAAGTCGATTCATTATCAGTGTGAATGTGATTCAAAATCCGTGTGAATGTGATTTATTATCAGCGTGAATGTGATTCATTATCAGTGTGAATGTTATTCATTATCAGTGTGAATATGATTCATTGTCAGTGTTTATGTGATTCATTATCAGACTGAATTTGATTAATTATCAGAGTGAATGTGATTTATTATCAGCATGAATGTGATTAATTATCAGTGTAAATGTTATTCATTGTCAGTGTGAATTCGATGCATTATCAGTGTGAATGTCATCCGTTATCAGTGTGAATGTGATTCATTATCAGCGTGAATTTCATTCATTATCAGCGTGAATGTGATTCATTATCAACGTGAATTCGATACATTATCAGTGTGAATTTGAATCATTATCAGCCTGAATATGATTCATTATCAGCATGAATGTGATTAATTATTAGCGTGAATCGGATTCATTGTCAGCGTGAATGTGATTAATTGTCAGCGTGAATGTGATTCATTATCCGCGTGAAATCGATTCATTATCAGTGTGAATTCGATTCATTATCAGTGTGAATGTGATTCATTATCAGTGTGAATATGATTCATTGTCAGTGTTTATGCGATTCATTATCAGACTGAATTTGATTCATTATCAGCGTGAATATGATTCATTGTCAGCGTGAATATGATTCATTATCAGCGTGAATTCCATTCATTATCAGCGTAAATGTGATTCATTATCAGCGTGAATTCGATCATTTGTCAGTGTGAATGCGATTCATTATCAGCGTGAATGTGATTCATTATCAGTGTGAATATGATTCATTCAGTGTTTATGCGATTCATTATCAGAGTGAATTTGATTCATTATCAGAGTGAATGTGATTTATTATCAGCATGAATGTGATTAATTATCAGTGGGATTGTTATTTTATTGTCCGTGTGAAATCAATGCATTATCAGTGTGAATTTAATTCATCAGCGTGAATGTGATTCATTATCAACGTGCATTCGATTCATTATCAGTGTGAATTCGATTCATTATCAGTGTGAATGTGATTCATTATCAGTGTGAATGTGATTCATTATCAGCGTGAATATGATTCATTATCATTGTGAATTTGATTCATTATCAGTGTGTATGCGATTCATTATCAGTGTGAATTTGATTCATTATCAGTGTGAATGTGATTCATTATAAGTGTGAATTCGATTAATTATCAATGTGAATTCGATTCATTATCAGTGTGAATGTGATTCAATATCAGTGTGAATGTGATTCAATATTAGTGTGAAT
The DNA here is from genome assembly GCF_933228915.1 of Telmatherina bonti. Taxonomy (NCBI): domain Eukaryota; kingdom Metazoa; phylum Chordata; class Actinopteri; order Atheriniformes; family Telmatherinidae; genus Telmatherina; species Telmatherina bonti. The sequence continues at coordinate 33,578,840 of NC_136632.1, forward strand.
GTGATTCATTATCAGCGTGAACGTGATCCATCATCAGCGTGAAGTCGATTCATTATCAGTGTGAATGTGATTCAAAATCCGTGTGAATGTGATTCAATATTAGTGTGAATGTGATTCATTATCAACGTGAATTCGATTCATTATCAGTGTGAATTTGATTCATTATCAGCCTGAATATGATTCATTATCAGCATGAATGTGATTAATTATTAGCGTTAATCTGATTCATTGTCAGCGTGAATGTGATTAATTGTCAGCGTGAATGTGATTCATTATCAGCATGAATTCCATTCATTATCAGTGTGAATGTGATTCATTATCGGCGTGAAATCGATTCATTATCAGTGTGAATTCGATTCATTATCAGCATGAATGTGATTAATTATCAGTGTAAATGTTATTCATTGTCAGTGTGAATTCGATGCATTATCAGTGTGAATGTGATACATTATCAGTGTGAATGTGATTCATTATCAGCGTGAATTTCATTCATTATCAGCGTGACTGTGATTCATTATCAACGTGAATTCGATTCATTATGAGTGTGAATTTGATTCATTATCATTTTGAATATGATTCATTATCATCGTGAATTTGATTCATTATCAGTGTGAATGTGATTCATTGTCAGCGTGAATATGATTCATTGTCAGGGTGAATATGATTCATTATCAGCGCGAATTCCATTCACTATCAGCGTGAATGTGATTCATTATCAGCGTGAATATAATTCATTTTTAGCGTGAATGTGATTCATTATCAGCCTGAATTCGATTCATTATCATTGTCAATATGATTCATTATCAGCGCGAATTCCATTCATTATCAGCGTGAATATAATTCATTTTTAGCGTGAATGTGATTCATTATCAGCCTGAATTCGATTCATTATCAATGTGAATTCCATTCATTATCGGTGTGAATGTGATTCATTATCAGCGCGAATTCCATTCATTATCAGCGTGAATGTGATTCATTATCAGCGCGAATTCCATTCATTATCAGCGTGAATGTGATTCATTATCAGCGTGAATATGATTCATTGTCAGCGTGAATATGATTCATTATCAGCGTGAATTCAATTCATTATCAGCGTAAATGTGATTCATTATCAGCGTGAATGTGATTCATTATCAGTGTGAATATGATTCATTCAGTGTTTATGCGATTCATTATCAGAGTGAATTTGATTCATTATCAGAGTGAATGTGATTTATTATCAGCATGAATGTGATTAATTATCAGTGGGAATGTTATTCATTGTCCGTGTGAAATCAATGCATTATCAGTGTGAATTTAATTCATCAGCGTGAATGTGATTCATTATCAACGTGCATTCGATTCATTATCAGTGTGGATTCGATTCATTATCAGTGTGAATGTGATTCATTATCAGTGTGAATGTGATTCATTATCAGCGTGAATATGATTCATTATCATCGTGAATTTGATTCATTATCAGTGTGTATGCGATTCATTATCAGTGTGAATTTGATTCATTATCAGTGTGAATGTGATTCATTATAAGTGTGAATTCGATTAATTATCAATGTGAATTCGATTCATTATCAGTGTGAATGTGATTCAATATCAGTGTGAATGTGATTCAATATTAGTGTGAATGTGATTCATTATCAGCGTGAACGTGATCCATCATCAGCGTGAAGTCGATTCATTATCAGTGTGAATGTGATTCAAAATCCGTGTGAATGTGATTCAATATTAGTGTGAATGTGATTCATTATCAACGTGAATTCGATTCATTATCAGTGTGAATTTGATTCATTATCAGCCTGAATATGATTCATTATCAGCATGAATGTGATTAATTATTAGCGTTAATCTGATTCATTGTCAGCGTGAATGTGATTAATTGTCAGCGTGAATGTGATTCATTATCAGCATGAATTCCATTAATTATCAGTGTGAATGTGATTCATTATCGGCATGAAATCGATTCATTATCAGTGTGAATTCGATTCATTATCAGCATGAATGTGATTAATTATCAGTGTAAATGTTATTCATTGTCAGTGTGAATTCGATGCATTATCAGTGTGAATGTGATACGTTATCAGTGTGAATGTGATTCATTATCAGCGTGAATTTCATTCATTATCAGCGTGACTGTGATTCATTATCAACGTGAATTCGATTCATTATGAGTGTGAATTTGATTCATTATCATTTTGAATATGATTCATTATCATCGTGAATTTGATTCATTATCAGTGTGAATGTGATTCATTGTCAGCGTGAATATGATTCATTATCAGTGTGAATGTGATTCATTGTCCGTGTGAAATCGATGCATTATCAATGTGAATGTGATTCATTATAAGTGTGAATTCGATAAATTATCAATGTGAATTCGATTCATTATCAGTGTGAATGTGATTCAATATCAGTGTGAATGTGATTCAATATTAGTGTGAATGTGATTCATTATCAGCGTGAACGTGATCCAACATCAGCGTGAAGTCGATTCATTATCAGTGTGAATGTGATTCAAAATCCGTGTGAATGTGATTTATTATCAGCGTGAATTTGATTCATTATCAGTGTGAACGTGATTCATTATCCGCATGAATTTGACTCATTATCAATGTGAATGTGATTCATTATCAGTGTGAATGTGATTCATTATCAGTGTGAATATGATTCATTGTCAGTGTTTATGCGATTCATTATCAGACTGTATTTGATTCATTATCAGAGTGAATGTGATTTATTATCAGCATGAATGTGAATAATTATCAGTGTAAATGTTATTCATTGTCACTGTGAATTCGATGCATTATCAGTGTGAATGTCATCCGTTATCAGTGTGAATGTGATTCATTATCAGCGTGAATTTCATTCATTATCAGCGTGAATGTGATTCATTATCAACGTGAATTCGATTCATTATCAGTGTGAATGTGATTAATTGTCAGCATGAATGTGATTCATTGTCAGCGTGAATGTTATTCATTATCAGCGTGAATATGATTCATTATCAGCATGAATGTGATTAATTATTAGCGTGAATCTGATTCATTGTCAGCGTGAATGTGATTAATTGTCAGCGTGAATTCCATTAATTATCAGTGTGAATTTGATTCATTATCTGCGTGAAATCGATTCATTATCAGTGTGAATTCGATTCATTATCAGTGTGAATGTGATTCATTATCAGTGTGAATATGATTCATTCAGGGTTTATGCGATTCATTATCAGAGTGAATTTGATTCATTATCAGAGTGAATGTGATTTATTATCAGCATGAATGTGATTAATTATCAGTGTGAATGTTATTCATTGTCCGTGTGAAATCGATGCATTATCAGTGTGAATTTAATTCATTATCAGCGTGAATGTGATTCATTATCAACGTGAATTCGATTCATTATCAGTGTGAATTAGATTCATTATCAGTGTGAATGTGATTCATTATCAGTGTGAATGTGATTCATTATCAGCGTGAATTTGATTCATTATCGGTAGGTATGTGATTCATTATCAGTGTGAATTCGATTCATTATCAGTGTGAATGTGATTCATTATAAGTGTGAATTCGATAAATTATCAATGTGAATTCGATTCATTATCAGTGTGAATGTGATTCAACATCAGTGTGAATGTGATTCAATATTAGTGTGAATGTGATTCATTATCAGCGTGAACGTGATCCAACATCAGCGTGAAGTCGATTCATTATCAGTGTGAATGTGATTCAAAATCCGTGTGAATGTGATTTATTATCAGCGTGAATTTGATTCATTATCAGTGTGAACGTGATTCATTATCCGCATGAATTTGACTCATTATCAATGTGAATGTGATTCATTATCAGTGTGAACGTGATTCATTATCAGTGTGAATATGATTCATTGTCAGTGTTTATGCGATTCATTATCAGACTGTATTTGATTCATTATCAGAGTGAATTTGATTTATTATCAGCATGAATGTGATTAATTATCAGTGTAAATGTTATTCATTGTCAGTGTGAATTCGATGCATTATCAGTGTGAATGTCATCCGTTATCAGTGTGAATGTGATTCATTATCAGCGTGAATTTCATTCATTATCAGCGTGAATGTGATTCATTATCAACGTGAATTCGATTCATTATCAGTGTGAATGTGATTAATTGTCAGCATGAATGTGATTCATTGTCAGCGTGAATGTTATTCATTATCAGCGTGAAAATGATTCATTATCAGCATGAATGTGATTAATTATTAGCGTGAATCTGGTTCATTGTCAGCGTGAATGTGATTAGTTGTCAGCGTGAATGTATTTCATTATCAGCGTGAATTCCATTAATTATCAGTGTGAATTTGATTCATTATCTGCGTGAAATCGATTCATTATCAGTGTGAGTTCGATTCATTATCAGTGTGAATGTGATTCATTATCAGTGTGAATATGATTCATTCAGGGTTTATGCGATTCATTATCAGAGTGAATTTGATTCATTATCAGAGTGAATGTGATTTATTATCAGCATGAATGTGATTAATTATCAGTGTGAATGTTATTCATTGTCCGTTTGAAATCGATGCATTATCAGTGTGAATTTAATTCATTATCAGCGTGAATGTGATTCATTATCAACGTGAATTAGATTCATTATCAGTGTGAATTCGATTCATTATCAGTGTGAATGTGATTCATTATCAGTGTGAATGTGATTCATTATCAGTGTGAATGTGATTCATTATCAGCGTAAATTTGGTTCATTATCAGTAGGTATGTGATTCATTATCAGTGTGAATTCGATAAATTATCAATGTGAATTCGATTCATTATCAGTGTGAATGTGATTCAATATCAGTGTGAATGTGATTCAATATTAGTGTGAATGTGATTCATTATCAGCGTGAACGTGATCCATCATCAGCGTGAAGTCGATTCATTATCAGTGTGAATGTGATTCAAAATCCGTGTGAATGTGGTTTATTATCAGCGTGAATGTGATTCATTATCAGTGTGAATGTGATTCATTATCAGTGTGAATATGATTCATTGTCAGTGTTTATGCGATTCATTATCAGACTGAATTTGATTCATTATCAGAGTGAATGTGATTTATTATCAGCATGAATGTGATTAATTATCAGTGTAAATGTTATTCATTGTCAGTGTGAATTCGATGCATTATCAGTGTGAATGTCATCCGTTATCAGTGTGAATGTGATTCATTATCAGCGTGAATTTCATTCATTATCAGCGTGAATGTGATTCATTATCAACGTGAATTCGATTAATTATCAGTGTGAATTTGATTCATTATCAGCCTGAATATGATTCATTATCAGCATGAATGTGATTAATTATTAGCGTGAATCTGATTCATTGTCAGCGTGAATGTGATAAATTGTCAGGGTGAATGAGATTCATTATCCGCGTGAAATCGATTCATTATCAGTGTGAATTCGATTCATTATCAGTGTGAATGTGATTCATTATCAGTGTGAATATGATTCATTGTCAGTGTTTATGCGATTCATTATCAGACTGAATTTGATTCATTATCAGCGTGAATATGATTCATTGTCAGCGTGAATATGAGTAATTATCATCGCGAATTCCATTCATTATCAGCGTGAATGTGATTCATTATCAGCGTGAATGTGATTCATTATCAGCGTGAATTCGATTCATTATCATTGTGAATATGATTCATTATCAGCGCGAATTCCATTCATTATCAGCGTGAATATAATTCATTTTTAGCGTGAATGTGATTCATTATCAGCCTGAATTCGATTCATTATCAATGTGAATTCCATTCATTATCAGTGTGAATGTGATTCATTATCAGTGCGAATTCCATTTATTATCAGCATGAATGTGATTAATTGTCAGCGTGAATATGATTAATTGTCAATGTGAATATGATTCATTGTCAATTTGAATATGATTAATTGTCAGCGTGAATATAAGTCATTATCAGCGCGAATTCCATTCATTATCAGCGTGAATGTGATTCATTATCAGCGTGAATATGATTCATTTTCAGCGTGAATATGATTCATTATCAGCGTGAATTCCATTCATTATCAGCGTAAATGTGATTCATTATAAGCGTGACTTTGATTCATTATCAATGTGAATGTGATTCATTATCAGCGTGAATGTGATTCATCATCAGTGTGAATGTGATTCATTTTCAGTGTGAATTCGATTCATTATCAGTGCAAATATTATTACCTTCAGCGTGAATATGATTCATTATCAGTGTGAATGTGATTCATTATCGGCGTGAAATCGATTCAATATCAGTGTGAATTCGATTCATTATCAATGTGAATGTGATTCATTATCAGTGTGAATGTGATTCATTATCAGTGTGAATATGATTCATTGTCAGTGTTTATGCGATTCATTAACAGACTGAATTTGATTCATTATCAGAGTGAATGTGATTTATTATCAGCATGAATGTGATTAATTATCAGTGTAAATGTTATTCATTGTCAGTGTGAATTCGATGCATTATCAGTGTGAATGTGATACGTTATCAACATGAATTCGATTCATTATGAGTGTGAATTTGATTCATTATCATTTTGAATATGATTCATTATCATCGTGAATTTGATTCATTATCAGTGTGAATGTGATTCATTGTCAGCATGAATATGATTCATTATCAGTGTGAATGTGATTCATTATCAACGTGAATTCGATTCATTATGAGTGTGAATTTGATTCATTATCATTTTGAATATGATTCATTATCATCGTGAATTTGATTCATTATCAGTGTGAATGTGATTCATTGTCAGCGTGGATATGATTCATTATCAGTGTGAATGTGATTCATTGTCAGCGTGAATATGATTCATTATCAGTGTGAATGTGATCAATTGTCAGCGTGAATGTGATTAATTGTCAGCGTGAATGTGATTCATTATCAGCGTGAATTCCATTAATTATCAGTGTGAATTTGATTCATTATCTGCGTGAAATCGATTCATTATCAGTGTGAATTCGATTCATTATCAGTGTGAATGTGATTCATTATCAGTGTGAATATGATTCATTCAGGGTTTATGCAATTCATTATCAGAGTGAATTTGATTCATTATCAGAGTGAATGTGATTTATTATCAGCATGAATGTGATTGATTATCAGTGTGAATTAGATTCATTATCAGTGTGAATTTAATTCATTATCAGCGTGAATGTGATTCATTATCAACGTGAATTCGATTCATTATCAGTGTGAATTAGATTCATTATCAGTGTGAATGTGATTCATTATCAGTGTGAATGTGATTCATTATCAGCGTAAATTTGATTCATTATCAGTAGGTATGTGATTCATTATCAGTGTGAATTCGATTCATTATCAGTGTGAATGTGATTCATTATAAGTGTGAATTCGATAAATTATCAATGTGAATTCGATTCATTATCAGTGTGAATGTGATTCAATATCAGTGTGAATGTGATTCAATATTAGTGTGAATGTGATTCATTATCAGCGTGAACGTGATTAATTATCAGTGTAAATGTTATTCATTGTCAGTGTGAATTCGATGCATTATCAGTGTGAATATGATTCATTGTCAATTTGAATATGATTAATTGTCAGCGTGAATATAAGTCATTATCAGCACGAATTCCATTCATTATCAGCGTGAATGTGATTCATTATCAGCGTGAATATGATTCATTTTCAGCGTGAATATGATTCATTATCAGCGTGAATTCCATTCATTATCAGCGTAAATGTGATTCATTATCAGCGTGAATGTGATTCATCATCAGTGTGAATGTGATTCATTTTCAGTGTGAATTCGATTCATTATCAGTGCAAATATTATTACCTTCAGCGTGAATATGATTCATTATCAGTGTGAATGTGATTCATTATCGGCGTGAAATTGATTCAATATCAGTGTGAATTCGATTCATTATCAGTGTGAATGTGATTCATTATCTGTGTGAATATGATTCATTGTCAGTGTTTATGCGATTCATTAACAGACTGAATTTGATTCATTATCAGAGTGAATGTGATTTATTATCAGTATGAATGTGATTAATTATCAGTGTAAATGTTATTCATTGTCAGTGTGAATTCGATGCATTATCAGTGTGAATGTGATACGTTATCAGTGTGAATGTGATTCATTATCAGCGTGAATTTCATTCATTATCAGCGTGAATGTGATTCATTATCAACATGAATTCGATTCATTATGAGTGTGAATTTGATTCATTATCATTTTGAATATGATTCATTATCATCGTGAATTTGATTCATTATCAGTGTGAATGTGATTCATTGTCAGCGTGAATATGATTCATTATCAGTGTGAATGTGATTCATTATCAACGTGAATTCGATTCATTATGAGTGTGAATTTGATTCATTATCATTTTGAATATGATTCATTATCATCGTGAATTTGATTCATTATCAGTGTGAATGTGATTCATTGTCAGCGTGGATATGATTCATTATCAGTGTGAATGTGATTCATTGTCAGCGTGAATATGATTCATTATCAGTGTGAATGTGATCAATTGTCAGCGTGAATGTGATTAATTGTCAGCGTGAATGTGATTCATTATCAGCGTGAATTCCATTAATTATCAGTGTGAATTTGATTCATTATCTGCGTGAAATCGATTCATTATCAGTGTGAATTCGATTCATTATCAGTGTGAATGTGATTCATTATCAGTGTGAATATGATTCATTCAGGGTTTATGCAATTCATTATCAGAGTGAATTTGATTCATTATCAGAGTGAATGTGATTTATTATCAGCATGAATGTGATTAATTATCAGTGTGAATTAGATTCATTATCAGTGTGAATTTAATTCATTATCAGCGTGAATGTGATTCATTATCAACGTGAATTCGATTCATTATCAGTGTGAATGTGATTCAATATCAGTGTGAATGTGATTCAATATTAGTGTGAATGTGATTCATTATCAGCGTGAACGTGATTATTTATCAGTGTAAATGTTATTCATTATCAGTGTGAATGTGATTCAATATCAGTGTGAATGTGATTCAAAATCCGTGTGAATGTGATTTATTATCAGCGTGAATGTGATTAATTATCAGTGTAAATGTTATTCATTGTCAGTGTGAATTCGATGCATTATCAGTGTGAATGTCATCCGTTATCAGTGTGAATGTGATTCATTATCAGCGTGAATTTCATTCATTATCAGCGTGAATGTGATTCATTGTCAACGTGAATTCGATTCATTATCAGTGTGAATTTGATTCATTATCAGCCTGAATATGATTCATTATCAGCATGAATGTGATTAATTATTAGCGTGAATCTGATTCATTGTCAGCGTGAATGTGATTAATTGTCAGCATGAATTCGATTCATTATCAGTGTGAATGTGATTCAATATCAGTGTGAATGTGATTCAATATTAGTGTGAATGTGATTCATTATCAGCGTGAACGTGATTAATTATCAGTGTAAATGTTATTCATTATCAGTGTGAATGTGATTCAATATCAACGTGAATTCGATTCATTATCAGTGTGAATGTGATTTATTATCAGCATGAATGTGATTAATTATCAGTGTGAATGTTATTCATTGTCCGTGAGAAATCGATGCATTATCAGTGTGAATTTAATTCATTATCAGCGTGAATGTGATTCATTATCAACGTGAATTCGATTCATTATCAGTGTGAATTAGATTCATTATCAGTGTGAATGTGATTCATTATCAGTGTGAATGTGATTCATTATCAGCGTAAATTTGGTTCATTATCAGTGGGTATGTGATTCATTATCAGTGTGAATTCGATTCATTATCAGTGTGAATGTGATTCATTATAAGTGTGAATTCGATAAATTATCAATGTGAATTCGATTCATTATCAGTGTGAATGTGATTCAATATCAGTGTGAATGTGATTCAATATTAGTGTGAATGTGATTCATTATCAGCGTGAACGTGATCCATCATCAGCGTGAAGTCGATTCATTATCAGTGTGAATGTGATTCAAAATCCGTGTGAATGTGATTTATTATCAGCGTGAATGTGATCCATTATCAGTGTGAATGTGATTCATTATCAGTGTGAATATGATTCATTGTCAGTGTTTATGCGATTCATTATCAGACTGAATTTGATTAATTATCAGAGTGAATGTGATTTATTATCAGCATGAATGTGATTAATTATCAGTGTAAATGTTATTCATTGTCAGTGTGAATTCGATGCATTATCAGCATGAATGTGATTCATTATCTGCGTGAAATCGATTCATTATCAGTGTGAATTCGATTCATTATCAGTGTGAATGTGATTCATTATCAGTGTGAATATGATTCATTGTCAGTGTTTATGCGATTCATTATCAGCGTGAATATGATTCATTATCAGCATGAATGTGATTAATTATTAGCGTGAATCTGATTCATTGTCAGCGTGAATGTGATTAATTGTCAGCGTGAATGTGATTCATTATCAGCGTGAATTCCATTAATTATCAGTGTGAATTTGATTCATTATCTGCGTGAAATCGATTCATTATCAATGTGAATTCGATTCATTATCAGTGTGAATGTTTTTCATTATCAGTGTGAATATGATTCATTCAGGGTTTATGCGATTCATTATCAGAGTGAATTTGATTCATTATCAGAGTGAATGTGATTTATTATCAGCATGAATGTGATTAATTATCAGTGTGAATGTTATTCATTGTCCGTGTGAAATCGATGCATTATCAGTGTGAATTTAATTCATTATCAGCGTGAATGTGATTCATTATCAACGTGAATTCGATTCATTATCAGTGTGAATTAGATTCATTATCAGTGTGAATGTGATTCATTATCAGTGTGAATGTGATTCATTATCAGCGTGAATTTGATTCATTATCAGTAGGTATGTGATTCATTATCAGTGTGAATTCGATTCATTATCAGCGTGAATGTGATTCATTATCAACGTGAATTTGATTCATTATCAGTGTGAATGTGATTCAAAATCCGTGTGAATGTGATTTATTATCAGCGTGAATGTGATTCATTATCAGACTGAATTTGATTCATTATCAGAGTGAATGTGATTTATTATCAGCATGAATGTGATTAATTATCAGTGTAAATGTTATTCATTGTCAGTGTGAATTCGATGCATTATCAGTGTGAATGTCATCCGTTATCAGTGTGAATGTGATTCATTATCAGCGTGAATTTCATTCATTATCAGCGTGAATGTGATTCATCATCAACGTGAATTCGATTCATTATCAGTGTGAATTTGATTCATTATCAGCCTGAATATGATTCATTATCAGCATGAATGTGATTAATTATTAGCGTGAATCTGATTCATTGTCAGCGTGAATGTGATTAATTGTCAGCGTGAATGTGATTCATTATCCGCGTGAAATTGATTCATTATCAGTGTGAATTCGATTCATTATCAGTGTGAATGTGATTCATTATCAGTGTGAATATGATTCATTGTCAGTGTTTATGCGATTCATTATCAGACTGAATTTGATTCATTATCAGCGTGAATATGATTCATTGTCAGCGTGAATATGATTCATTATCAGCGCGAATTCCATTCATTATCAGCGTGAATGTGATTCATTATCAGCGTGAATGTGATTCATTATCAGCGTGAATTCGATTCATTATCATTGTGAATATGATTCATTATCAGCGCGAATTCCATTCATTATCAGCGTGAATATAATTCATTTTTAGCGTGAATGTGATTCATTATCAGCCTGAATTCGATTCATTATCAATGTGAATTCCATTCATTATCAGTGTGAATGTGATTCATTATCAGTGCGAATTCCATTTATTATCAGCATGAATGTGATTAATTGTCAGCATGAATATGATTCATTGTCAATGTGAATATGATTCATTGTCAATTTGAATATGATTAATTGTCAGCGTGAATATAAGTCATTATCAGCGCGAATTCCATTCATTTTCAGCGTGAATGTGATTCATTATCAGCGTGAATATGATTCATTGTCAGCGTGAATATGATTCATTATCAGCGCGAATTCCATTCATTATCAGCGTAAATGTGATTCATTATAAGCGTGACTTTGATTCATTATCAATGTGAATGTGATTCATTATCAGCGTGAATGTGATTCATCATCAGTGTGAATGTTATTCATTTATCAGTGTGAATCTGATTCATTATCAGTGTGAATGTGATTCATTTTCAGTGTGAATTCGATTCATTATCAGTGTGCATATTATTACTGTCAGCGTGAATATGATTCATTATCAGTGTGAATGTGATTCATTATCAGTGTGAATTCGATCCTTTGTCAGTGTGAATGCGATTCATTATCAGCGTGAATGTGATTCATTATCAGTGTGAATATGATTCATTCAGTGTTTATGCGATTCATTATCAGAGTGAATTTGATTCATTATCAGAGTGAATGTGATTTATTATCAGCATGAATGTGATTAATTATCAGTGTGAATGTTATTCATTGTCCGTGTGAAATCAATGCATTATCAGTGTGAATTTAATTCATCAGCGTGAATGTGATTCATTATCAACGTGCATTCGATTCGTTATCAGTGTAAATTCGATTCATTATCAGTGTGAATGTGATTCATTATCAGTGTGAATGTGATTCATTATCAGCGTGAATATGATTCATTATCATCGTGAATTTGATTCATTATCAGTGTGTATGCGATTCATTATCAGTGTGAATTCGATTCATTATCAGTGTGAATGTGATTCATTATAAGTGTGAATTCGATTAATTATCAATGTGAATTTGATTCATTATCAGTGTGAATGTGATTCAATATCAGTGTGAATGTGATTCATTATCAGCCTGAATTTGATTCATTATCAATGTGAATTCCATTCATTATCAGTGTGAATGTGATTCATTATCAGTGCGAATTCCATTTATTATCAGCATGAATGTGATTAATTGTCAGCATGAATCTGATTCATTGTCAGCGTGAATGTGATTAATTGTCAGCGTGAATGTGATTCATTATCCGCGTGAAATCGATTCATTATCAGTGTGAATTCGATTCATTATCAGTGTGAATGTGATTCATTATCAGTGTGAATATGATTCATTGTCAGTGTTTATGCGATTCATTATCAGACTGAATTTGATTCATTATCAGCGTGAATGTGATTCATTGTCAGCGTGAATATGATTCATTATCAGCGCGAATTCCTTTCATTATCAGCGTGAATGTGATTCATTATCAGCGTGAATGTGATTCATTATCAGCGTGAATTCGATTCATTATCATTGTGAATATGATTCATTATCAGCGCGAATTCCATTCATTATCAGCGTGAATATAATTCATTTTTAGCGTGAATGTGATTCATTATCAGCCTGAATTCGATTCATTATCAATGTGAATTCCATTCATTATCAGTGTGAATGTGATTCATTATCAGTGCGAATTCCATTTATTATCAGCATGAATGTGATTAATTGTCAGCATGAATATGATTCATTGTCAATGTGAATATGATTCATTGTCAATTTGAATATGATTAATTGTCAGCGTGAATATAAGTCATTATCAGCGCGAATTCCATTCATTTTCAGCGTGAATGTGATTCATTATCAGCGTGAATATGATTCATTGTCAGCGTGAATATGATTCATTATCAGCGCGAATTCCATTCATTATCAGCGTAAATGTGATTCATTATAAGCGAGACTTTGATTCATTATCAATGTGAATGTGATTCATTATCAGCGTGAATGTGATTCATCATCAGTGTGAATGTTATTCATTTATCAGTGTGAATCTGATTCATTATCAGTGTGAATGTGATTCATTTTCAGTGTGAATTCGATTCATTATCAGTGCGAATATTATTACTGTCAGCGTGAATATGATTCATTATCAGTGTGAATGTGATTCATTATCAGTGTGAATTCGATCCTTTGTCAGTGTGAATGCGATTCATTATCAGCGTGAATGTGATTCATTATCAGTGTGAATATGATTCATTCAGTGTTTATGCGATTCATTATCAGAGTGAATTTGATTCATTATCAGAGTGAATGTGATTTATTATCAGCATGAATGTGATTAATTATCAGTGTGAATGTTATTCATTGTCCGTGTGAAATCAATGCATTATCAGTGTGAATTTAATTCATCAGCGGGAATGTGATTCATTATCAACGTGCATTCGATTCGTTATCAGTGTGAATTCGATTCATTATCAGTGTGAATGTGATTCATTATCAGTGTGAATGTGATTCATTATCAGCGTGAATATGATTCATTATCATCGTGAATTTGATTCATTATCAGTGTGTATGCGATTCATTATCAGTGTGAATTCGATTCATTATCAGTGTGAATGTGATTCATTATAAGTGTGAATTCGATTAATTATCAATGTGAATTCGATTCATTATCAGTGTGAATGTGATTCAATATCAGTGTGAATGTGATTCATTATCAGCCTGAATTTGATTCATTATCAATGTGAATTCCATTCATTATCAGTGTGAATGTGATTCATTATCAGTGCGAATTCCATTTATTATCAGCATGAATGTGATTAATTGTCAGCATGAATCTGATTCATTGTCAGCGTGAATGTGATTAATTGTCAGCGTGAATGTGATTCATTATCCGCGTGAAATCGATTCATTATCAGTGTGAATTCGATTCATTATCAGTGTGAATGTGAATAATTATCAGTGTGAATGTTATTCATTGTCCGTGTGAAATCAATGCATTATCAGTGTGAATTTAATTCATCAGCGTGAATGTGATTCATTATCAACGTGCATTCGATTCATTATCAGTGTGAATTCGATTCATTATCAGTGTGAAAGTGATTCATTATCAGTGTGAATGTGATTCATTATCAGCGTGAATATGATTCATTATCATCGTGAATTTGATTCATTATCAGTGTGTATGCGATTCATTATCAGTGTGAATTCGATTCATTATCAGTGTGAATGTGATTCATTATAAGTGTGAATTCGATTATCAATGTGAATTCGATTCATTATCAGTGTGAATGTGATTCAATATCAGTGTGAATGTGATTCATTATCAGCCTGAATTTGATTCATTATCAATGTGAATTCCATTCATTATCAGTGTGAATGTGATTCATTATCAGTGCGAATTCCATTCATCATCAGCGTGAATGTGATTCATTATCAGCGTGAATTCCATTCATTATCAGCGTGAATGTGATTCATTATCAGTGTGAATGTGATTCATTATCAGTGTGAATGTGATTCATTATCAGCGTGAATATGATTCATTATCATCGTGAATTTGATTCATTATCAGTGTGTATGCGATTCATTATCAGTGTGAATTCGATTCATTATCAGTGTGAATGTGATTCATTATCAGCCTGAATTTGATTCATTATCAATGTGAATTCCATTCATTATCAGTGTGAATGTGATTCATTATCAGTGCGAATTCCATTTATTATCAGCATGAATGTGATTAATTGTCAGCATGAATCTGATTCATTGTCAGCGTGAATGTGATTAATTGTCAGCGTGAATGTGATTCATTATCCGCGTGAAATCGATTCATTATCAGTGTGAATTCGATTCATTATCAGTGTGAATGTGAATAATTATCAGTGTGAATGTTATTCATTGTCCGTGTGAAATCAATGCATTATCAGTGTGAATTTAATTCATCAGCGTGAATGTGATTCATTATCAACGTGCATTCGATTCATTATCAGTGTGAATTCGATTCATTATCAGTGTGAATGTGATTCATTATCAGTGTGAATGTGATTCATTATCAGCGTGAATGTGATTCATTATCAACGTGCATTCGATTCATTATCAGTGTGAATTCGATTCATTATCAGTGTGAATGTGATTCATTATCAGTGTGAATGTGATTCATTATCAGCATGAATATGATTCATTATCATCGTGAATTTGATTCATTATCAGTGTGTATGCGATTCATTATCAGTGTCAATTCGATTCATTATCAGTGTGAATGTGATTCATTATAAGTGTGAATTCGATTAATTATCAATGTGAATTCGATTGATTATCAGTGTGAATGTGATTCAATATCAGTGTGAATGTGATTCATTATCAGCCTGAATTTGATTCATTATCAATGTGAATTCCATTCATTATCAGTGTGAATGTGATTCATTATCAGTGCGAATTCCATTCATCATCAGCGTGAATGTGATTCATTATCAGCGTGAATTCCATTCATTATCAGCGTGAATGTGATTCATTATCAGCGTGAATGTGATTCATTATCAGCGTGAATGTGATTCATTATCAGCGTGAATGTGATTCATTATAAGCGTGAATTTGATTAATTATCAATATGAATGTGATTCATTATCAGCGTGAATGTGATTCATCATCAGTGTGAATGTTATTCATTTATAAGTGTGAATCTGATTCATTTTCAGTGTGAATTCGATTCATTATCAGTGCGAATATTATTCACTGTCAGCGTGAATATGATTCATTATCAGTGTGAATGTGACTAATTATTAGCGTGAATCTGATTCATTGTCAGCCTGAATGTGATTGTCAGCGTGAATGTGATTCATTATCGGCGTGAAATCGATTCATTATCACTGTGAATTTGATTCATTATCAGCGTGAATGTGATTCATTATCAGTGTGAATATGATTCATTCAGTGTTTATGCGATTCATTATCAGAGTGAATTTGATTCATTATCAGAGTGAAAGTAATTTATTATCAGCATGAATGTGATTAATTATCAGTGTAAATGTTATTCATTATCATCGTGAATTCGATTCATTATCAGTATGAATTCGATTCATTATCAGTGTGTATGCGATTCATTATCACCGTGAATGTGATTCATTATCAACGTGAACGTGATTCATCATCAGCGTGTATTCAAATCATTGTTAGCGTGAATTCGATTCATTATCAGTGTGAATTCGATTTAATGTCAATGTCAATGTGATTCATTATCAGCGTGAATGTGATTATCAGCGTGCATATGATTCATTTTCACCATGAATGTGATTGTCAGCGTGAATGTGATTAATTGTCAGCGTGAATGTGATTCATTATCAGCATGAATATTATTCATTATCAGCATGATTGTGACTAATTATTAGCGTGAATCTGATTCATTGTCAGCCTGAATGTGATTGTCAGCGTGAATGTGATTCATTATCGGGGTGAATTCCATTAATTATCAGTGTGAATGTGATTCATTATCCGCGTGAATGTGATTCATTATCAGCGTGAATTCGATTCATTATCATTGTGAATATGATTCATTATCAGCGCGAATTCCATTCATTATCAGCGTGAATATGATTCATTTTTAGCGTGAATGTGATTCATTATCAGCCTGAATTCGATTCATTATCAATGTGAATTCCATTCATTATCAGTGTGAATGTGATTCATTATCAGTGCGAATTCCATTTATTATCAGCATGAATGTGATTAATTATCAGTGTGAATGTTATTCATTGTCCGTGTGAAATCAATGCATTATCAGTGTGAATTTAATTCATCAGCGTGAATGTGATTCATTATCAACGTGCATTCGATTCGTTATCAGTGTGAATTCGATTCATTATCAGTGTGAATGTGATTCATTATCAGTGTGAATGTGATTCATTATCAGCGTGAATGTGATTCATTATCAGCCTGAATTTGATTCATTATCAATGTGAATTCCATTCATTATCAGTGTGAATGTGATTCATTATCAGTGCGAATTCCATTTATTATCAGCATGAATGTGATTAATTGTCAGCATGAATCTGATTCATTGTCAGCGTGAATGTGATTAATTGTCAGCGTGAACGTGATTCATTATCCACGTGAAATCGATTCATTATCAGTGTGAATTCGATTCATTATCAGTGTGAATGTGAATAATTATCAGTGTGAATGTTATTCATTGTCCGTGTGAAATCAATGCATTATCAGTGTGAATTTAATTCATCAGCGTGAATGTGATTCATTATCAACGTGCATTCGATTCATTATCAGTGTGAATTTGATTCATTATCAGTGTGAATGTGATTCATTATCAGTGTGAATGTGATTCATTATCAGCGTGAATATGATTCATTATCATCGTGAATTTGATTCATTATCAGTGTGTATGCGATTCATTATCAGTGTGAATTCGATTCATTATCAGTGTGAATGTGATTCATTATAAGTGTGAATTCGATTAATTATCAATGTGAATTCGATTGATTATCAGTGTGAATGTGATTCAATATCAGTGTGAATGTGATTCATTATCAGCCTGAATTTGATTCATTATCAATGTGAATTCCATTCATTATCAGTGTGAATGTGATTCATTATCAGTGCGAATTCCATTCATCATCAGCGTGAATGTGATTCATTATCAGCGTGAATTCGATTCTTTGTCAGTGTGAATGCGATTCATTATCAGCGTGAATGTGATTCATTATCAGCGTGAATGTGATTCATTATCAGCGTGAATGTGATTCATTATAAGCGTGAATTTGATTAATTATCAATGTGAATGTGATTCATTATCAGCGTGAATGTGATTCATCATCAGTGTGAATGTTATTCATTTATAAGTGTGAATCTGATTCATTTTCAGTGTGAATTCGATTCATTATCAGTGCGAATATTATTCACTGTCAGCGTGAATATGATTCATTATCAGTGTGAATGTGACTAATTATTAGCGTGAATCTGATTCATTGTCAGCCTGAATGTGATTGTCAGCGTGAATGTGATTCATTATCGGCGTGAAATCGATTCATTATCACTGTGAATTTGATTCATTATCAGCGTGAATGTGATTCATTATCAGTGTGAATATGATTCATTCAGTGTTTATGCGATTCATTATCAGAGTGAATTTGATTCATTATCAGAGTGAAAGTAATTTATTATCAGCATGAATGTGATTAATTATCAGTGTGAATGTTATTCATTATCATCGTGAATTCGATTCATTATCAGTGTGAATTCGATTCATTATCAGTGTGTATGCGATTCATTATCACCGTGAATGTGATTCATTATCAACGTGAACGTGATCCATCATCAGCGTGTATTCAAATCATTGTTAGCGTGAATTCGATTCATTATCAGTGTGAATTCGATTTAATGTCAATGTCAATGTGATTCATTATCAGCGTGAATGTGATTATCAGCGTGCATATGATTCATTTTCACCATGAATGTGATTGTCAGCGTGAATGTGATTAATTGTCAGCGTGAATGTGATTCATTATCAGCGTGAATATTATTCATTATCAGCATGATTGTGACTAATTATTAGCGTGAATCTGATTCATTGTCAGCCTGAATGTGATTGTCAGCGTGAATGTGATTCATTATCGGGGTGAATTCCATTAATTATCAGTGTGAATGTGATTCATTATCCGCGTGAATGTGATTCATTATCAGCGTGAATTCGATTCATTATCATTGTGAATATGATTCATTATCAGCGCGAATTCCATTCATTATCAGCGTGAATATAATTCATTTTTAGCGTGAATGTGATTCATTATCAGCCTGAATTCGATTCATTATCAATGTGAATTCCATTCATTATCAGTGTGAATGTGATTCATTATCAGTGCGAATTCCATTTATTATCAGCATGAATGTGATTAATTGTCAGCATGAATATGATTCATTGTCAATGTGAATATGATTCATTGTCAATTTGAATATGATTAATTGTCAGCGTGAATATAAGTCATTATCAGCGCGAATTCCATTCATTTTCAGCGTGAATGTCATTCATTATCAGCGTGAATATGATTCATTATCAGCGCGAATTCCATTCATTATCAGCGTAAATGTGATTCATTATAAGCGTGACTTTGATTCATTATCAATGTGAATGTGATTCATTATCAGCGTGAATGTGATTCATCATCAGTGTGAATGTTATTCATTTATCAGTGTGAATCTGATTCATTATCAGTGTGAATGTGATTCATTTTCAGTGTGAATTCGATTCATTATCAGTGCGAATATTATTACTGTCAGCGTGAATATGATTCAATATTAGTGTGAATGTGATTCATTATCAGCGTGAACGTGATCCAACATCAGCGTGAAGTCGATTCATTATCAGTGTGAATGTGATTCAAAATCCGTGTGAATGTGATTTATTATCAGCGTGAATTTGATTCATTATCAGTGTGAACGTGATTCATTATCCGCATGAATTTGACTCATTATCAATGTGAATGTGATTTATTATCAATGTGAATGTGATTCATTATCAGTGTGAATATGATTCATTGTCAGTGTTTATGCGATTCATTATCAGACTGTATTTGATTCATTATCAGAGTGAATGTGATTTATTATCAGCATGAATGTGATTAATTATCAGTGTAAATGTTATTCATTGTCAGTGTGAATTCGATGCATTATCAGTGTGAATGTCATCCGTTATCAGTGTGAATGTGATTCATTATCAGCGTGAATTTCATTCATTATCAGCGTGAATGTGATTCATTATCAACGTGAATTCGATTCATTATCAGTGTGAATGTGATTAATTGTCAGCATGAATGTGATTCATTGTCAGCGTGAATGTTATTCATTATCAGCGTGAATATGATTCATTATCAGCATGAATGTGATTAATTATTAGCGTGAATCTGATTCATTGTCAGCGTGAATGTGATTAATTGTCAGCGTGAATGTGATTCATTATCAGCGTGAATTCCATTAATTATCAGTGTGAATTTGATTCATTATCTGCGTGAAATCGATTCATTATCAATGTGAATTCGATTCATTATCAGTGTGAATGTTTTTCATTATCAGTGTGAATATGATTCATTCAGGGTTTATGCGATTCATTATCAGAGTGAATTTGATTCATTATCAGAGTGAATGTGATTTATTATCAGCATGAATGTGATTAATTATCAGTGTGAATGTGATTCATTGTCCATGTGAAATCGATGCATTATCAGTGTGAATATGATTCATTCAGGGTTTATGCGATTCATTTTCAGAGTGAATTTGATTCATTATCAGAGTGAATGTGATTTATTATCAGCATGAATGTGATTAATTATCAGTGTGAATGTTATTCATTGTCCGTGTGAAATCGATGCATTATCAGTGTGAATTTAATTCATTATCAGCGTGAATGTGATTCATTATCAACGTGAATTCAATTCATTATCAGTGTGAATTCAATTCATTATCAGTGTGAATGTGATTCATTATCAGTGTGAATATGATTCATTCAGGGTTTATGCGCTTCATTATCAGAGTGAATTTGATTCATTATCAGAGTGAATGTGATTTATTATCAGCATGAATGTGATTAATTATCAGTGTGAATGTTATTCATTGTCCGTGTGAAATCGATGCATTATCAGTGTGAATTTAATTCATTATCAGTGTGAATGTGATTCATTATCAGTGTGAATATGATTCATTCAGGGTTTATGCGAATCATTATCAGAGTGAATTTGATTCATTATCAGAGTGAATGGAATTCATTATCAGCATGAATGTGATTAATTATCAGTGTGAATGTGATTCATTGTCCGTGTGAATTCGATGCATTATCAGTGTGAATGTCATCCATTATCAGTGTGAATGTGATTCATTATCAGCGTGAATTTCATTCATTATCAGCGTGAATGTGATTCATTATCAACGTGAATTCGATTCATTATCAGTGTGAATGTGATTAATTGTCAGCATGAATGTGATTCATTGTCAGCGTGAATGTTATTCATTATCAGCGTGAATATGATTCATTATCAGCATGAATGTGATTCATTGTCCGTGTGAAATCGATGCATTATCAGTGTGAATTTAATTCATTATCAGCGTGAATGTGATTCATTATCAACGTGAATTCGATTCATTATCAGTGTGAATTAGATTCATTATCAGTGTGAATGTGATTCATTATCAGTGTGAATGTGATTCATTATAAGCGTGAATTTGATTCATTATCAGTAGGTATGTGATTCATTATCAGTGTGAATTCTATTCATTATCAGTGTGAATGTGATTCAATATCAGTGTGAATGTGATTCAATATTAGTGTGAATGTGATTCATTATCAGCGTAAATGTGATTCATTATAAGCGTGACTTTGATTCATTATCAATGTGAATGTGATTCATTATCAGCGTGAATGTGATTCATCATCAGTGTGAATGTTATTCATTTATCAGTGTGAATCTGATTCATTATCAGTGTGAATGTGATTCATTTTCAGTGTGAATTCGATTCATTATCAGTGCGAATATTATTACTGTCAGCGTGAATATGATTCAATATTAGTGTGAATGTGATTCATTATCAGCGTGAACGTGATCCAACATCAGCGTGAAGTCGATTCATTATCAGTGTGAATGTGATTCAAAATCCGTGTGAATGTGATTTATTATCAGCGTGAATTTGATTCATTATCAGTGTGAACGTGATTCATTATCCGCATGAATTTGATTCATTATCAATGTGAATGTGATTCATTATCAGTGTGAATATGATTCATTATCAGTGTGAATATGATTCATTGTCAGTGTTTATGCGATTCATTATCAGACTGTATTTGATTCATTATCAGAGTGAATGTGATTTATTATCAGCATGAATGTGATTAATTATCAGTGTAAATGTTATTCATTGTCAGTGTGAATTCGATGCATTATCAGTGTGAATGTCATCCATTATCAGTGTGAATGTGATTCATTATCAGCGTGAATTTCATTCATTATCAGCGTGAATGTGATTCATTATCAACGTGAATTCGATTCATTATCAGTGTGAATGTGATTAATTGTCAGCATGAATGTGATTCATTGTCAGCGTGAATGTTATTCATTATCAGCGTGAATATGATTCATTATCAGCATGAATGTGATTAATTATTAGCGTGAATCTGATTCATTGTCAGCGTGAATGTGATTAATTGTCAGCGTGAATGTGATTCATTATCAGCGTGAATTCCATTAATTATCAGTGTGAATTTGATTCATTATCTGCGTGAAATCGATTCATTATCAATGTGAAAATCGATTCATTATCAGTGTGAATGTTTTTCATTATCAGTGTGAATATGATTCATTCAGGGTTTATGCGATTCATTATCAGAGTGAATTTGATTCATTATCAGGGTGAATGTGATTTATTATCAGCATGAATGTGATTAATTATCAGTGTGAATGTTATTCATTGTCCGTGTGAAATCGATGCATTATCAGTGTGAATTTAATTCATTATCAGCGTGAATGTGATTCATTATCAACGTGAATTCAATTCATTATCAGTGTGAATTCAATTCATTATCAGTGTGAATGTGATTCATTATCAGTGTGAATATGATTCATTCAGGGTTTATGCGCTTCATTATCAGAGTGAATTTGATTCATTATCAGAGTGAATGTGATTTATTATCAGCATGAATGTGATTAATTATCAGTGTGAATGTTATTCATTGTCCGTGTGAAATCGATGCATTATCAGTGTGAATTTAATTCATTATCAGTGTGAATGTGATTCATTATCAGTGTGAATATGATTCATTCAGGGTTTATGCGATTCATTATCAGAGTGAATTTGATTCATTATCAGAGTGAATGTGATTTATTATCAGCATGAATGTGATTAATTATCAGTGTGAATGTTATTCATTGTCCGTGTGAAATCGATGCATTATCAGTGTGAATTTAATTCATTATCAGCGTGAATGTGATTCATTATCAACGTGAATTCAATTCATTATCAGTGTGAATTCAATTCATTATCAGTGTGAATGTGATTCATTATCAGTGTGAATATGATTCATTCAGGGTTTATGCGCTTCATTATCAGAGTGAATTTGATTCATTATCAGAGTGAATGTGATTTATTATCAGCATGAATGTGATTAATTATCAGTGTGAATGTTATTCATTGTCCGTGTGAAATCGATGCATTATCAGTGTGAATTTAATTCATTATCAGTGTGAATGTGATTCATTATCAGTGTGAATATGATTCATTCAGGGTTTATGCGATTCATTATCAGAGTGATTTTGATTCATTATCAGAGTGAATGTGATTTATTATCAGCATGAATGTGATTAATTATCAGTGTGAATGTGATTCATTGTCCGTGTGAAATCGATGCATTATCAGTGTGAATATGATTCATTCAGGGTTTATGCGATTCATTATCAGAGTGAATTTGATTCATTATCAGAGTGAATGTGATTTATTATCAGCATGAATGTGATTAATTATCAGTGTGAATGTTATTCATTGTCCGTGTGAAATCGATGCATTATCAGTGTGAACATGATTCATTCAGGGTTTATGCGATTCATTATCAGAGTGAATTTGATTCATTATCAGAGTGAATGTGATTTATTATCAGCATGAATGTGATTAATTATCAGTGTGAATGTTATTCATTGTCCGTGTGAAATCGATGCATTATCAGTGTGAATTTAATTCATTATCAGCGTGAATGTGATTCATTATCAACGTGAATTCAATTCATTATCAGTGTGAATTCAATTCATTATCAGTGTGAATATGATTCATTCAGGGTTTATGCGCTTCATTATCAGAGTGAATTTGATTCATTATCAGAGTGAATGTGATTTATTATCAGCATGAATGTGATTAATTATCAGTGTGAATGTTATTCATTGTCCGTGTGAAATCGATGCATTATCAGTGTGAATTTAATTCATTATCAGTGTGAATGTGATTCATTATCAGTGTGAATATGATTCATTCAGGGTTTATGCGATTCATTATCAGAGTGAATTTGATTCATTATCAGAGTGAATGTGATTTATTATCAGCATGAATGTGATTAATTATCAGTGTGAATGTGATTCATTGTCCGTGTGAAATCGATGCATTATCAGTGTGAATTTAATTCATTATCAGCGTGAATGTGATTCATTATCAACGTGAATTCGATTCATTATCAGTGTGAATTAGATTCATTATCAGTGTGAATGTGATTCATTATCAGTGTGAATGTGATTCATTATCAGCGTGAATTTGATTCATTATCAGTAGGTATGTGATTCATTATCAGTGTGAATTCTATTCATTATCAGTGTGAATGTGATTCAATATCAGTGTGAATGTGATTCAATATTAGTGTGAATGTGATTCATTATCAGCGTGAACGTGATCCAACATCAGCGTGAAGTCGATTCATTATCAGTGTGAATGTGATTCAAAATCCATGTGAATGTGATTTATTATCAGCGTGAATTTGATTCATTATCAGTGTGAACGTGATTCATTATCCGCATGAATTTGATTCATTATCAATGTGAATGTGATTCATTATCAGTGTGAATATGATTCATTATCAGTGTGAATATGATTCATTGTCAGTGTTTA
The DNA here is from genome assembly GCF_933228915.1 of Telmatherina bonti. NCBI lineage: Eukaryota > Metazoa > Chordata > Actinopteri > Atheriniformes > Telmatherinidae > Telmatherina > Telmatherina bonti. The sequence continues at coordinate 33,604,213 of NC_136632.1, forward strand.
TGCGATTCATTATCAGACTGTATTTGATTCATTATCAGAGTGAATGTGATTTATTATCAGCATGAATGTGATTAATTATCAGTGTGAATGTGATTCATTATCAGCGTGAATTTCATTCATTATCAGCGTGAGTGTGATTCATTATCAACGTGAATTCGATTCATTATCAGTGTGAATGTGATTAATTGTCAGCATGATTGTGATTCATTGTCAGCGTGAATGTTATTCATTATCAGCGTGAATATGATTCATTATCAGCATGAATGTGATTAATTATTAGCGTGAATCTGATTCATTGTCAGCGTGAATGTGATTAATTGTCAGCGTGAATGTGATTCATTATCAGCGTGAATTCCATTAATTATCAGTGTGAATTTGATTCATTATCTGCGTGAAATCGATTCATTATCAATGTGAATTCGATTCATTATCAGTGTGAATGTGATTCATTATCAGTGTGAATATGATTCATTCAGGGTTTATGCGATTCATTATCAGAGTGAATTTGATTCATTATCAGTGTGAATATGATTCATTCAGGGTTTATGCGATTCATTATCAGAGTGAATTTGATTCATTATCAGAGTGAATGTGATTTATTATCAGCATGAATGTGAATAATTATCAGTTTGAATGTTATTCATTGTCCGTGTGAAATCGATGCATTATCAGTGTGAATTTAATTCATTATCAGCGTGAATGTGATTCATTATCAGTGTGAATTCGATTCATTATCAGTGTGAATTAGATTCATTATCAGTGTGAATGTGATTCATTATCAGTGTGAATGTGATTCATTATCAGCGTGAATTTGATTCATTATCAGTAGGTATGTGATTCATTATCAGTGTGAATTCGATTCATTATCAGCGTGAATGTGATTCATTATCAACGTGAATTCGATTCATTATCAGTGTGAATGTGATTCAAAATCCGTGTGAATGTGATTTATTATCAGCGTGAATGTGATTCATTATCAGACTGAATTTGATTCATTATCAGAGTGAATGTGATTTATTATCAGCATGAATGTGATTAATTATCAGTGTAAATGTTATTCATTGTCAGTGTGAATTCGATGCATTATCAGTGTGAATGTCATCCGTTATCAGTGTGAATGTGATTCATTATCAGCGTGAATTTCATTCATTATCAGCGTGAATGTGATTCATTATCAACGTGAATTCGATTCATTATCAGTGTGAATTTGATTCATTATCAGCCTGAATATGATTCATTATCAGCATGAATGTAATTAATTATTAGCGTGAATCTGATTCATTGTCAGCGTGAATGTGATTAATTGTCAGCGTGAATGTGATTCATTATCCGCGTGAAATCGATTCATTATCAGTGTGAATTCGATTCATTATCAGTGTGAATGTGATTCATTATCAGTGTGAATATGATTCATTGTCAGTGTTTATGCGATTCATTATCAGCGCGAATTCCATTCATTATCAGCGTGAATGTGATTCATTATCAGCGAGAATGTGATTCATTATCAGCGTGAATTCGATTCATTATCATTGTGAATATGATTCATTATCAGCGCGAATTCCATTCATTATCAGCGTGAATATAATTCATTTTTAGCGTGAATGTGATTCATTATCAGCCTGAATTCGATTCATTATCAATGTGAATTCCATTCATTATCAGTGTGAATGTGATTCATTATCAGTGTGAATTCCATTTATTATCAGCATGAATGTGATTAATTGTCAGCATGAATATGATTCATTGTCAATGTGAATATGATTCATTGTCAATTTGAATATGATTAATTGTCAGCGTGAATATAAGTCATTATCAGCGCGAATTCCATTCATTTTCAGCGTGAATGTGATTCATTATCAGCGTGAATATGATTCATTGTCAGCGTGAATATGATTCATTATCAGCGCGAATTCCATTCATTATCAGCGTAAATGTGATTCATTATAAGCGTGACTTTGATTCATTATCAATGTGAATGTGATTCATTATCAGCGTGAATGTGATTCATCATCAGTGTGAATGTTATTCATTTATCAGTGTGAATCTGATTCATTATCAGTGTGAATGTGATTCATTTTCAGTGTGAATTCGATTCATTATCAGTGCGAATATTATTACTGTCAGCGTGAATATGATTCATTATCAGTGTGAATGTGATTCATTATCAGTGTGAATTCGATCCTTTGTCAGTGTGAATGCGATTCATTATCAGCGTGAATGTGATTCATTATCAGTGTGAATATGATTCATTCAGTGTTTATGCGATTCATTATCAGAGTGAATTTGATTCATTATCAGAGTGAATGTGATTTATTATCAGCATGAATGTGATTAATTATCAGTGTGAATGTTATTCATTGTCCGTGTGAAATCAATGCATTATCAGTGTGAATTTAATTCATCAGCGTGAATGTGATTCATTATCAACGTGCATTCGATTCGTTATCAGTGTGAATTCGATTCATTATCAGTGTGAATGTGATTCATTATCAGTGTGAATGTGATTCATTATCAGCGTGAATATGATTCATTATCATCGTGAATTTGATTCATTATCAGTGTGTATGCGATTCATTATCAGTGTGAATTCGATTCATTATCAGTGTGAATGTGATTCATTATAAGTGTGAATTCGATTAATTATCAATGTGAATTCGATTCATTATCAGTGTGAATGTGATTCAATATCAGTGTGAATGTGATTCATTATCAGCCTGAATTTGATTCATTATCAATGTGAATTCCATTCATTATCAGTGTGAATGTGATTCATTATCAGTGCGAATTCCATTCATCATCAGCGTGAATGTGATTCATTATCAGCGTGAATTCCATTCATTATCAGCGTGAATGTGATTCATTATCAGTGTGAATGTGATTCATTATCAGTGTGAATGTGATTCATTATCAGCGTGAATATGATTCATTATCATCGTGAATTTGATTCATTATCAGTGTGTATGCGATTCATTATCAGTGTGAATGTGATTCATTATCAGTGTGATTGTGATTCATTATAAGTGTGAATTCGATTAATTATCAATGTGAATTCGATTCATTATCAGTGTGAATGTGATTCAATATCAGTGTGAATGTGATTCATTATCAGCCTGAATTTGATTCATTATCAATGTGAATTCCATTCATTATCAGTGTGAATGTGATTCATTATCAGTGCGAATTCCATTTATTATCAGCATGAATGTGATTGTCAGCATGAATCTGATTCATTGTCAGCGTGAATGTGATTAATTGTCAGCGTGAATGTGATTCATTATCCGCGTGAAATCGATTCATTATCAGTGTGAATTCGATTCATTATGTGTGAATGTGAATAATTATCAGTGTGAATGTTATTCATTGTCCGTATGAAATCAATGCATTATCAGTGTGAATTTAATTCATCAGCGTGAATGTGATTCATTATCAACGTGCATTCGATTCATTATCAGTGTGAATTCGATTCATTATCAGTGTGAATGTGATTCATTATCAGTGTGAATGTGATTCATTATCAGCGTGAATATGATTCATTATCATCGTGAATTTGATTCATTATCAGTGTGTATGCGATTCATTATCAGTGTGAATTCGATTCATTATCAGTGTGAATGTGATTCATTATAAGTGTGAATTCGATTAATTATCAATGTGAATTCGATTCATTATCAGTGTGAATGTGATTCAATATCAGTGTGAATGTGATTCATTATCAGCCTGAATTTGATTCATTATCAATGTGAATTCCATTCATTATCAGTGTGAATGTGATTCATTATCAGTGCGAATTCCATTCATCATCAGCGTGAATGTGATTCATTATCAGCGTGAATTCCATTCATTATCAGCGTGAATGTGATTCATTATCAGCGTGAATGTGATTCATTATCAGCGTGAATGTGATTCATTATAAGCGTGAATTTGATTAATTATCAATGTGAATGTGATTCATTATCAGCGTGAATGTGATTCATCATCAGTGTGAATGTTATTCATTTATAAGTGTGAATCTGATTCATTTTCAGTGTGAATTCGATTCATTATCAGTGCGAATATTATTCACTGTCAGCGTGAATAAGATTCATTATCAGTGTGAATGTGACTAATTATTAGCGTGAATCTGATTCATTGTCAGCCTGAATGTGATTGTCAGCGTGAATGTGATTCATCATCGGCGTGAAATCGATTCATTATCACTGTGAATTTGATTCATTATCAGTGTGAATGTGATTCATTATCAGTGTGAATATGATTCATTCAGTGTTTATGCGATTCATTATCAGAGTGAATTTGATTCATTATCAGAGTGAAAGTAATTTATTATCAGCATGAATGTGATTATCAGCGTGCATATGATTCATTTTCACCATGAATGTGATTGTCAGCGTGAATGTGATTAATTGTCAGCGTGAATGTGATTCATTATCAGCGTGAATATTATTCATTATCAGCATGATTGTGACTAATTATTAGCGTGAATCTGATTCATTGTCAGCCTGAATGTGATTGTCAGCATGAATGTGATTCATTATCGGCGTGAAATCGATTCATTATCACTGTGAATTTGATTCATTATCAGTGTGAATGTGATTCATTATCAGTGTGAATATGATTAATTCAGTCTTTATGCGATTCATTATCAGAGTGAATTTGATTCATTATCAGAGTGAATGTAATTTATTATCAGCATGAATGTGATTAATTATCAGTGTGAATGTTATTCATTATCATCGTGAATTCGATTCATTATCAGTGTGAATTCGATTCATTATCAGTGTGAATGTGATTCATTCAGGGTTTATGCGATTCATTATCAGACTGAATTTGATTCATTATCAGAATGAATGTGATTTATTATCAGCATGAATGTGATTAATTATCAGTGTAAATGTTATTCATTGTCAGTGTGAATTCGATTCATTATCAGTGTGAATGTCATCCGTTATCAGTGTGAATGTGATTCATTATCAGCGTGAATTTCATTCATTATCAGCGTGAATGTGATTCCTTATCAACGTGAATTCGATTCATTATCAGTGTGAATGTGATTAATTGTCAGCATGAATGATTCATTATCAGCGTGAATGTTATTCAGTATCAGCGTGAATATGATTCATTATCAGCATGAATGTGATTAATTATTAGCGTGAATGTGATTCATTGTCAGCGTGAATGTGATTGTCAGCGTGAATGTGATTCATTATCAGCGTGAATTCCATTAATTATCAGTGTGAAGTTGATTCATTATCTGCGTGAATTCGATTCATTATCAGTGTGAATGTGATTCATTATCAGCGTGAACGTGATCCATCATCAGCGTGAAGTCGATTCATTATCAGTGTGAATGTGATTCAAAATCCGTGTGATTGTGATTTATTATCAGCGTGAATTTGATTCATTATCAGTGTGAACGTGATTCATTATCCGCATGAATGTGATTAATTATCAGTGTAAATGTTATTCATTGTCAGTGTGAATTCGATGCATTATCAGTGTGAATGTCATCCGTTATCAGTGTGAATGTGATTCATTATCAGCGTGAATTTCATTCATTATCAGCGTGAATGTGATTCATTATCAACGTGAATTCGATTCATTATCAGTGTGAATGTGATTAATTGTCAGTATGAATGTGATTCATTATCAGCGTGAATGTTATTCAGTATCAGCGTGAATGTGATTCATTATCAGCGTGAATTCCATTAATTATCAGTGTGAATTTGATTCATTATCTGTGTGAAATCGATTCATTATCAGTGTGAATTCGATTCATTATCAGTGTGAATGTGATTCATTATCAGTGTGAATATGATTCATTCAGGGTTTATGCGATTCATTATCAGTGTGAATTCGATTCATTATCAGTGTGAATGTGATTCATTATCAGTGTGAATATGATTCATTCAGGGTTTATGCGATTCATTATCAGAGTGAATTTGATTCATTATCAGAGTGAATGTGATTTATTATCAGCATGAATGTGATTAATTATCAGCGTGAATGTGATTCATTATCAGCGTGAATTCCATTAATTATCAGTGTGAATTTGATTCATTATCTGCGTGAAATCGATTCATTATCAGTGTGAATTCGATTCATTATCAGTGTGAATGTGATTCATTATCAGTGTGAATATGATTCATTCAGGGTTTATGCGATTCATTATCAGTGTGAATTCGATTCATTATCAGTGTGAATGTGATTCATTATCAGTGTGAATATGATTCATTCAGGGTTTATGCGATTCATTATCAGAGTGAATTTGATTCATTATCAGAGTGAATGTGATTTATTATCAGCATGAATGTGATTAATTATCAGCGTGAATGTGATTCATTATCAGCGTGAATTCCATTAATTATCAGTGTGAATTTGATTCATTATCTGCGTGAAATCGATTCATTATCAGTGTGAATTCGATTCATTATCAGTGTGAATGTGATTCATTATCAGTGTGAATATGATTCATTCAGGGTTTATGCGATTCATTATCAGAGTGAATTTGATTCATTATCAGAGTGAATGTGATTTATTATCAGCATGAATGTGATTAATTATCAGTGTGAATGTTATTCATTGTCCGTGTGAAATCGATGCATTATCAGTGTGAATTTAATTCATTATCAGCGTGAATGTGATTCATTATCAACGTGAATTTGATTCATTATCAGTGTGAATTAGATTCATTATCAGTGTGAATTCGATTCATTATCAGTGTGAATGTGATTCATTATCAGTGTGAATATGATTCATTGTCAGTGTTTATGCGATTCATTATCAGACTGAATTTGATTCATTATCAGAATGAATGTGATTTATTATCAGCATGAATGTGATTAATTATCAGTGTAAATGTTATTCATTGTCAGTGTGAATTCGATTCATTATCAGTGTGAATGTCATCCGTTATCAGTGTGAATGTGATTCATTATCAGCGTGAATTTCATTCATTATCAGCGTGAATGTGATTCCTTATCAACGTGAATTCGATTCATTATCAGTGTGAATGTGATTAATTGTCAGCATGAATGTGATTCATTATCAGCGTGAATGTTATTCAGTATCAGCGTGAATATGATTCATTATCAGCATGAATGTGATTAATTATTAGCGTGAATGTGATTCATTGTCAGCGTGAATGTGATTGTCAGCGTGAATGTGATTCATTATCAGAGTGAATTCCATTAATTATCAGTGTGAAGTTGATTCATTATCTGCGTGAATTCGATTCATTATCAGTGTGAATGTGATTCATTATCAGTGTGAATATGATTCATTCAGGGTTTATGCGATTCATTATCAGTGTGAATTCGATTCATTATCAGTGTGAATGTGATTCATTATCAGTGTGAATATGATTCATTCAGGGTTTATGCGATTCATTATCAGAGTGAATTTGATTCATTATCAGTGTGAATGTGATTCAATATCAGTGTTAATGTGATTCAATATTAGTGTGAATGTGATTCATTATCAGCGTGAACGTGATCCATCATCAGCGTGAAGTCGATTCATTATCAGTGTGAATGTGATTCAAAATCCGTGTGATTGTGATTTATTATCAGCGTGAATTTGATTCATTATCAGTGTGAACGTGATTCATTATCCGCATGAATGTGATTAATTATCAGTGCAAATGTTATTCATTGTCAGTGTGAATTCGATGCATTATCAGTGTGAATGTCATCCGTTATCAGTGTGAATGTGATTCATTATCAGCGTGAATTTCATTCATTATCAGCGTGAATGTGATTCATTATCAACGTGAATTCGATTCATTATCAGTGTGAATGTGATTAATTGTCAGCATGAATGTGATTCATTATCAGCGTGAATGTTATTCAGTATCAGCGTGAATGTGATTCATTATCAGCGTGAATTCCATTAATTATCAGTGTGAATTTGATTCATTATCTGTGTGAAATCGATTCATTATCAGTGTGAATTCGATTCATTATCAGTGTGAATGTGATTCATTATCAGTGTGAATATGATTCATTCAGGGTTTATGCGATTCATTATCAGTGTGAATTCGATTCATTATCAGTGTGAATGTGATTCATTATCAGTGTGAATATGATTCATTCAGGGTTTATGCGATTCATTATCAGAGTGAATTTGATTCATTATCAGAGTGAATGTGATTTATTATCAGCATGAATGTGATTAATTATCAGCGTGAATGTGATTCATTATCAGTGTGAATTAGATTCATTATCAGTGTGAATGTGATTCATTATCAGTGTGAATGTGATTCATTATCAGCGTGAATTTCATTCATTATCAGTAGGTATGTGATTCATTATCAGTGTGAATGTGATTCATTATAAGTGTGAATTCGATTCATTATCAGTGGGAATGTGATTCAATATCAGTGTTAATGTGATTCAATATTAGTGTGAATGTGATTCATTATCAGCATGAACGTGATCCATCATCAGCGTGAAGTCGATTCATTATCAGTGTGAATGTGATTCATTATCAGTGTGAATTTGATTCATTATCAGTAGGTATGTGATTCATTATCAGTGTGAATTCGATTCATTATCAGTGTGAATGTGATTCATTATAAGTGTGAATATGATTCATTCAGGGTTTATGCGATTCATTATCAGTGTGAATTCGATTCATTATCAGTGTGAATGTGATTCATTATCAGTGTGAATATGATTCATTCAGGGTTTATGCGATTCATTATCAGAGTGAATTTGATTCATTATCAGAGTGAATGTGATTTATTATCAGCATGAATGTGATTAATTATCAGCGTGAATGTGATTCATTATCAGCGTGAATTCCATTAATTATCAGTGTGAATTTGATTCATTATCTGCGTGAAATCGATTCATTATCAGTGTGAATTCGATTCATTATCAGTGTGAATGTGATTCATTATCAGTGTGAATATGATTCATTCAGGGTTTATGCGATTCATTATCAGAGTGAATTTGATTCATTATCAGAGTGAATGTGATTTATTATCAGCATGAATGTGATTAATTATCAGTGTGAATGTTATTCATTGTCCGTGTGAAATCGATGCATTATCAGTGTGAATTTAATTCATTATCAGCGTGAATGTGATTCATTATCAACGTGAATTTGATTCATTATCAGTGTGAATTAGATTCATTATCAGTGTGAATTCGATTCATTATCAGTGTGAATGTGATTCAATATCAGTGTTAATGTGATTCAATATTAGTGTGAATGTGATTCATTATCAGCGTGAACGTGATCCATCATCAGCGTGAAGTCGATTCATTATCAGTGTGAATGTGATTCAAAATCCGTGTGAATGTTATTTATTATCAGCGTGAATTTGATTCATTATCAGTGTGAACGTGATTCATTATCCGCATGAATTTGATTCATTATCAATGTGAATGTGATTCATTATCAGTGTGAATGTGATTCATTATCAGTGTGAATATGATTCATTGTCAGTGTTTATGCGATTCATTATCAGACTGAATTTGATTCATTATCAGAATGAATGTGATTTATTATCAGCATGAATGTGATTAATTATCAGTGTAAATGTTATTCATTGTCAGTGTGAATTCGATTCATTATCAGTGTGAATGTCATCCGTTATCAGTGTGAATGTGATTCATTATCAGCGTGAATTTCATTCATTATCAGCGTGAATGTGATTCCTTATCAACGTGAATTCGATTCATTATCAGTGTGAATGTGATTAATTGTCAGCATGAATGTGATTCATTATCAGCGTGAATGTTATTCAGTATCAGCGTGAATATGATTCATTATCAGCATGAATGTGATTAATTATTAGCGTGAATGTGATTCATTGTCAGCGTGAATGTGATTGTCAGCGTGAATGTGATTCATTATCAGCGTGAATTCCATTAATTATCAGTGTGAATGTGATTCATTATCAGTGTGAATATGATTCATTCAGGGTTTATGCGATTCATTATCAGTGTGAATTCGATTCATTATCAGTGTGAATGTGATTCATTATCAGTGTGAATATGATTCATTCAGGGTTTATGCGATTCATTATCAGAGTGAATTTGATTCATTATCAGTGTGAATGTGATTCAATATCAGTGTTAATGTGATTCAATATTAGTGTGAATGTGATTCATCATCAGCGTGAAGTCGATTCATTATCAGTGTGAATGTGATTCAAAATCCGTGTGATTGTGATTTATTATCAGCGTGAATTTGATTCATTATCAGTGTGAACGTGATTCATTATCCGCATGAATGTGATTAATTATCAGTGTAAATGTTATTCATTGTCAGTGTGAATTCGATGCATTATCAGTGTGAATGTCATCCGTTATCAGTGTGAATGTGATTCATTATCAGCGTGAATTTCATTCATTATCAGCGTGAATGTGATTCATTATCAACGTGAATTCGATTCATTATCAGTGTGAATGTGATTAATTGTCAGCATGAATGTGATTCATTATCAGCGTGAATGTTATTCATTATCAGTGTGAATGTGATTCATTATCAGTGTGAATATGATTCATTCAGGGTTTATGCGATTCATTATCAGTGTGAATTCGATTCATTATCAGTGTGAATGTGATTCATTATCAGTGTGAATATGATTCATTCAGGGTTTATGCGATTCATTATCAGAGTGAATTTGATTCATTATCAGAGTGAATGTGATTTATTATCAGCATGAATGTGATTAATTATCAGCGTGAATGTGATTCATTATCAGCGTGAATTCCATTAATTATCAGTGTGAATTTGATTCATTATCTGCGTGAAATCGATTCATTATCAGTGTGAATTCGATTCATTATCAGTGTGAATGTGATTCATTATCAGTGTGAATATGATTCATTCAGGGTTTATGCGATTCATTATCAGTGTGAATTCGATTCATTATCAGTGTGAATGTGATTCATTATCAGTGTGAATATGATTCATTCAGGGTTTATGCGATTCATTATCAGAGTGAATTTGATTCATCATCAGAGTGAATGTGATTTATTATCAGCATGAATGTGATTAATTATCAGCGTGAATGTGATTCATTATCAGCGTGAATTCCATTAATTATCAGTGTGAATTTGATTCATTATCTGCGTGAAATCGATTCATTATCAACGTGAATTTGATTCATTATCAGTGTGAATTAGATTCATTATCAGTGTGAATTCGATTCATTATCAGTGTGAATGTGATTCATTATCAGTGTGAATATGATTCATTGTCCGTGTGAAATCGATGCATTATCAGTGTGAATTTAATTCATTATCAGCGTGAATGTGATTCATTATCAACGTGAATTTGATTCATTATCAGTGTGAATTAGATTCATTATCAGTGTGAATTCGATTCATTATCAGTGTGAATGTGATTCAATATCAGTGTTAATGTGATTCAATATTAGTGTGAATGTGATTCATTATCAGCGTGAACGTGATCCATCATCAGCGTGAAGTCGATTCATTATCAGTGTGAATGTGATTCAAAATCCGTGTGAATGTGATTTATTATCAGCGTGAATTTGATTCATTATCAGTGTGAACGTGATTCATTATCCGCATGAATTTGATTCATTATCAATGTGAATGTGATTCATTATCAGTGTGAATGTGATTCATTATCAGTGTGAATATGATTCATTGTCAGTGTTTATGCGATTCATTATCAGACTGAATTTGATTCATTATCAGAATGAATGTGATTTATTATCAGCATGAATGTGATTAATTATCAGTGTAAATGTTATTCATTGTCAGTGTGAATTCGATGCATTATCAGTGTGAATGTCATCCGTTATCAGTGTGAATGTGATTCATTATCAGCGTGAATTTCATTCATTATCAGCGTGAATGTGATTCATTATCAACGTGAATTCGATTCATTATCAGTGTGAATGTGATTAATTGTCAGCGTGAATATGATTCATTATCAGCATGAATGTGATTAATTATTAGCGTGAATGTGATTCATTGTCAGCGTGAATGTGATTGTCAGCGTGAATGTGATTCATTATCAGCGTGAATTCCATTAATTATCAGTGTGAATGTGATTCATTATCAGTGTGAATATGATTCATTCAGGGTTTATGCGATTCATTATCAGTGTGAATTCGATTCATTATCAGTGTGAATGTGATTCATTATCAGTGTGAATATGATTCATTCAGGGTTTATGCGATTCATTATCAGAGTGAATTTGATTCATTATCAGTGTGAATGTGATTCAATATCAGTGTTAATGTGATTCAATATTAGTGTGAATGTGATTCATTATCAGCGTGAACGTGATCCATCATCAGCGTGAAGTCGATTCATTATCAGTGTGAATGTGATTCAAAATCCGTGTGATTGTGATTTATTATCAGCGTGAATTTGATTCATTATCAGTGTGAACGTGATTCATTATCCGCATGAATGTGATTAATTATCAGTGTAAATGTTATTCATTGTCAGTGTGAATTCGATGCATTATCAGTGTGAATGTCATCCGTTATAAGTGTGAATGTGATTCATTATCAGCGTGAATTTCATTCATTATCAGCGTGAATGTGATTCATTATCAACGTGAATTCGATTCATTATCAGTGTGAATGTGATTAATTGTCAGCATGAATGTGATTCATTATCAGCGTGAATGTTATTCAGTATCAGCGTGAATGTGATTCATTATCAGCGTGAATTCCATTAATTATCAGTGTGAATTTGATTCATTATCTGTGTGAAATCGATTCATTATCAGTGTGAATTCGATTCATTATCAGTGTGAATGTGATTCATTATCAGTGTGAATATGATTCATTCAGGGTTTATGCGATTCATTATCAGTGTGAATTCGATTCATTATCAGTGTGAATGTGATTCATTATCAGTGTGAATATGATTCATTCAGGGTTTATGCGATTCATTATCAGAGTGAATTTGATTCATTATCAGAGTGAATGTGATTTATTATCAGCATGAATGTGATTAATTATCAGCGTGAATGTGATTCATTATCAGCGTGAATTCCATTAATTATCAGTGTGAATTTGATTCATTATCTGCGTGAAATCGATTCATTATCAGTGTGAATTCGATTCATTATCAGTGTGAATGTGATTCATTATCAGTGTGAATATGATTCATTCAGGGTTTATGCGATTCATTATCAGTGTGAATTCGATTCATTATCAGTGTGAATGTGATTCATTATCAGTGTGAATATGATTCATTCAGGGTTTATGCGATTCATTATCAGAGTGAATTTGATTCATTATCAGAGTGAATGTGATTTATTATCAGCATGAATGTGATTAATTATCAGCGTGAATGTGATTCATTATCAGCGTGAATTCCATTAATTATCAGTGTGAATTTGATTCATTATCTGCGTGAAATCGATTCATTATCAACGTGAATTTGATTCATTATCAGTGTGAATTAGATTCATTATCAGTGTGAATTCGATTCATTATCAGTGTGAATGTGATTCATTATCAGTGTGAATATGATTCATTGTCCGTGTGAAATCGATGCATTATCAGTGTGAATTTAATTCATTATCAGCGTGAATGTGATTCATTATCAACGTGAATTTGATTCATTATCAGTGTGAATTAGATTCATTATCAGTGTGAATTCGATTCATTATCAGTGTGAATGTGATTCAATATCAGTGTTAATGTGATTCAATATTAGTGTGAATGTGATTCATTATCAGCGTGAACGTGATCCATCATCAGCGTGAAGTCGATTCATTATCAGTGTGAATGTGATTCAAAATCCGTGTGATTGTGATTTATTATCAGCGTGAATTTGATTCATTATCAGTGTGAACGTGATTCATTATCCGCATGAATTTGATTCATTATCAATGTGAATGTGATTCATTATCAGTGTGAATGTGATTCATTATCAGTGTGAATATGATTCATTGTCAGTGTTTATGCGATTCATTATCAGACTGAATTTGATTCATTATCAGAATGAATGTGATTTATTATCAGCATGAATGTGATTAATTATCAGTGTAAATGTTATTCATTGTCAGTGTGAATTCGATGCATTATCAGTGTGAATGTCATCCGTTATCAGTGTGAATGTGATTCATTATAAGCGTGAATTTCATTCATTATCAGCGTGAATGTGATTCATTATCAACGTGAATTCGATTCATTATCAGTGTGAATGTGATTAATTGTCAGCATGAATGTGATTCATTATCAGCGTGAATGTTATTCAGTATCAGCGTGAATATGATTCATTATCAGCATGAATGTGATTAATTATTAGCGTGAATCTGATTCATTGTCAGCGTGAATGTCATTGTCAGCGTGGATGTGATTCATTATCAGCGTGAATTCCATTAATTATCAGTGTGAAGTTGATTCATTATCTGCGTGAATTCGATTCATTATCAGTGTGAATGTGATTCATTATCAGTGTGAATATGATTCATTCAGGGTTTATGCGATTCATTATCAGTGTGAATTCAATTCATTATCAGTGTGAATGTGATTCATTATCAGTGTGAATATGATTCATTCAGGGTTTATGCGATTCATTATCAGAGTGAATTTGATTCATTATCAGTGTGAATGTGATTCAATATCAGTGTTAATGTGATTCAATATTAGTGTGAATGTGATTCATTATCAGCGTGAACGTGATCCATCATCAGCGTGAAGTCGATTCATTATCAGTGTGAATGTGATTCAAAATCCGTGTGATTGTGATTTATTATCAGCGTGAATTTGATTCATTATCAGTGTGAACGTGATTCATTATCCGCATGAATGTGATTAATTATCAGTGTAAATGTTATTCATTGTCAGTGTGAATTCGATGCATTATCAGTGTGAATGTCATCCGTTATCAGTGTGAATGTGATTCATTATCAGCGTGAATTTCATTCATTATCAGCGTGAATGTGATTCATTATCAACGTGAATTCGATTCATTATCAGTGTGAATGTGATTAATTGTCAGCATGAATGTGATTCATTATCAGCGTGAATGTTATTCAGTATCAGCGTGAATGTGATTCATTATCAGCGTGAATTCCATTAATTATCAGTGTGAATTTGATTCATTATCTGTGTGAAATCGATTCATTATCAGTGTGAATTCGATTCATTATCAGTGTGAATTCGATTCATTATCAGTGTGAATGTGATTCATTATCAGTGTGAATATGATTCATTCAGGGTTTATGCGATTCATTATCAGTGTGAATTCGATTCATTATCAGTGTGAATGTGATTCATTATCAGTGTGAATATGATTCATTCAGGGTTTATGCGATTCATTATCAGAGTGAATTTGATTCATTATCAGAGTGAATGTGATTTATTATCAGCATGAATGTGATTAATTATCAGCGTGAATGTGATTCATTATCAGCGTGAATTCCATTAATTATCAGTGTGAATTTGATTCATTATCTGCGTGAAATCGATTCATTATCAGTGTGAATTCGATTCATTATCAGTGTGAATGTGATTCATTATCAGTGTGAATATGATTCATTCAGGGTTTATGCGATTCATTATCAGTGTGAATTCGATTCATTATCAGTGTGAATGTGATTCATTATCAGTGTGAATATGATTCATTCAGGGTTTATGCGATTCATTATCAGAGTGAATTTGATTCATTATCAGAGTGAATGTGATTTATTATCAGCATGAATGTGATTAATTATCAGCGTGAATGTGATTCATTATCAGCGTGAATTCCATTAATTATCAGTGTGAATTTGATTCATTATCTGCGTGAAATCGATTCATTATCAACGTGAATTTGATTCATTATCAGTGTGAATTAGATTCATTATCAGTGTGAATTCGATTCATTATCAGTGTGAATGTGATTCATTATCAGTGTGAATATGATTCATTGTCCGTGTGAAATCGATGCATTATCAGTGTGAATTTAATTCATTATCAGCGTGAATGTGATTCATTATCAACGTGAATTTGATTCATTATCAGTGTGAATTAGATTCATTATCAGTGTGAATTCGATTCATTATCAGTGTGAATGTGATTCAATATCAGTGTTAATGTGATTCAATATTAGTGTGAATGTGATTCATTATCAGCGTGAACGTGATCCATCATCAGCGTGAAGTCGATTCATTATCAGTGTGAATGTGATTCAAAATCCGTGTGAATGTGATTTATTATCAGCGTGAATTTGATTCATTATCAGTGTGAACGTGATTCATTATCCGCATGAATTTGATTCATTATCAATGTGAATGTGATTCATTATCAGTGTGAATGTGATTCATTATCAGTGTGAATATGATTCATTGTCAGTGTTTATGCGATTCATTATCAGACTGAATTTGATTCATTATCAGAATGAATGTGATTTATTATCAGCATGAATGTGATTAATTATCAGTGTAAATGTTATTCATTGTCAGTGTGAATTCGATGCATTATCAGTGTGAATGTCATCCGTTATCAGTGTGAATGTGATTCATTATCAGCGTGAATTTCATTCATTATCAGCGTGAATGTGATTCATTATCAACGTGAATTCGATTCATTATCAGTGTGAATGTGATTAATTGTCAGCGTGAATATGATTCATTATCAGCATGAATGTGATTAATTATTAGCGTGAATGTGATTCATTGTCAGCGTGAATGTGATTGTCAGCGTGAATGTGATTCATTATCAGCGTGAATTCCATTAATTATCAGTGTGAATGTGATTCATTATCAGTGTGAATATGATTCATTCAGGGTTTATGCGATTCATTATCAGTGTGAATTCGATTCATTATCAGTGTGAATGTGATTCATTATCAGTGTGAATATGATTCATTCAGGGTTTATGCGATTCATTATCAGAGTGAACTTGATTCATTATCAGTGTGAATGTGATTCAATATCAGTGTTAATGTGATTCAATATTAGTGTGAATGTGATTCATTATCAGCGTGAACGTGATCCATCATCAGCGTGAAGTCGATTCATTATCAGTGTGAATGTGATTCAAAATCCGTGTGATTGTGATTTATTATCAGCGTGAATTTGATTCATTATCAGTGTGAACGTGATTCATTATCCGCATGAATGTGATTAATTATCAGTGTAAATGTTATTCATTGTCAGTGTGAATTCGATGCATTATCAGTGTGAATGTCATCCGTTATAAGTGTGAATGTGATTCATTATCAGCGTGAATTTCATTCATTATCAGCGTGAATTCGATTCATTATCAGTGTGAATGTGATTAATTGTCAGCATGAATGTGATTCATTATCAGCGTGAATGTTATTCAGTATCAGCGTGAATGTGATTCATTATCAGCGTGAATTCCATTAATTATCAGTGTGAATTTGATTCATTATCTGTGTGAAATCGATTCATTATCAGTGTGAATTCGATTCATTATCAGTGTGAATGTGATTCATTATCAGTGTGAATATGATTCATTCAGGGTTTATGCGATTCATTATCAGTGTGAATTCGATTCATTATCAGTGTGAATGTGATTCATTATCAGTGTGAATATGATTCATTCAGGGTTTATGCGATTCATTATCAGAGTGAATTTGATTCATTATCAGAGTGAATGTGATTTATTATCAGCATGAATGTGATTAATTATCAGCGTGAATGTGATTCATTATCAGCGTGAATTCCATTAATTATCAGTGTGAATTTGATTCATTATCTGCGTGAAATCGATTCATTATCAGTGTGAATTCGATTCATTATCAGTGTGAATGTGATTCATTATCAGTGTGAATATGATTCATTCAGGGTTTATGCGATTCATTATCAGTGTGAATTCGATTCATTATCAGTGTGAATGTGATTCATTATCAGTGTGAATATGATTCATTCAGGGTTTATGCGATTCATTATCAGAGTGAATTTGATTCATTATCAGAGTGAATGTGATTTATTATCAGCATGAATGTGATTAATTATCAGCGTGAATGTGATTCATTATCAGCGTGAATTCCATTAATTATCAGTGTGAATTTGATTCATTATCTGCGTGAAATCGATTCATTATCAACGTGAATTTGATTCATTATCAGTGTGAATTAGATTCATTATCAGTGTGAATTCGATTCATTATCAGTGTGAATGTGATTCATTATCAGTGTGAATATGATTCATTGTCCGTGTGAAATCGATGCATTATCAGTGTGAATTTGATTCATTATCAACGTGAATTTGATTCATTATCAGTGTGAATTAGATTCATTATCAGTGTGAATTCGATTCATTATCAGTGTGAATGTGATTCAATATCAGTGTTAATGTGATTCAATATTAGTGTGAATGTGATTCATTATCAGCGTGAACGTGATCCATCATCAGCGTGAAGTCGATTCATTATCAGTGTGAATGTGATTCAAAATCCGTGTGAATGTGATTTATTATCAGCGTGAATTTGATTCATTATCAGTGTGAACGTGATTCATTATCCGCATGAATTTGATTCATTATCAATGTGAATGTGATTCATTATCAGTGTGAATGTGATTCATTATCAGTGTGAATATGATTCATTCAGGGTTTATGCGATTCATTATCAGACTGAATTTGATTCATTATCAGAATGAATGTGATTTATTATCAGCATGAATGTGATTAATTATCAGTGTAAATGTTATTCATTGTCAGTGTGAATTCGATGCATTATCAGTGTGAATGTCATCCGTTATCAGTGTGAATGTGATTCATTATCAGCGTGAATTTCATTCATTATCAGCGTGAATGTGATTCATTATCAACGTGAATTCGATTCATTATCAGTGTGAATGTGATTAATTGTCAGCATGAATGTGATTCATTATCAGCGTGAATGTTATTCAGTATCAGCGTGAATATGATTCATTATCAGCATGAATGTGATTAATTATTAGCGTGAATCTGATTCATTGTCAGCGTGAATGTCATTGTCAGCGTGGATGTGATTCATTATCAGCGTGAATTCCATTAATTATCAGTGTGAAGTTGATTCATTATCTGCGTGAATTCGATTCATTATCAGTGTGAATGTGATTCATTATCAGTGTGAATATGATTCATTCAGGGTTTATGCGATTCATTATCAGTGTGAATTCGATTCATTATCAGTGTGAATGTGATTCATTATCAGTGTGAATATGATTCATTCAGGGTTTATGCGATTCATTATCAGAGTGAATTTGATTCATTATCAGTGTGAATGTGATTCAATATCAGTGTTAATGTGATTCAATATTAGTGTGAATGTGATTCATTATCAGCGTGAACGTGATCCATCATCAGCGTGAAGTCGATTCATTATCAGTGTGAATGTGATTCAAAATCCGTGTGATTGTGATTTATTATCAGCGTGAATTTGATTCATTATCAGTGTGAACGTGATTCATTATCCGCATGAATGTGATTAATTTTCAGTGTAAATGTTATTCATTGTCAGTGTGAATTCGATGCATTATCAGTGTGAATGTCATCCGTTATCAGTGTGAATGTGATTCATTATCAGCGTGAATTTCATTCATTATCAGCGTGAATGTGATTCATTATCAACGTGAATTCGATTCATTATCAGTGTGAATGTGATTAATTGTCAGCATGAATGTGATTCATTATCAGCGTGAATGTTATTCAGTATCAGCGTGAATGTGATTCATTATCAGCGTGAATTCCATTAATTATCAGTGTGAATTTGATTCATTATCTGTGTGAAATCGATTCATTATCAGTGTGAATTCGATTCATTATCAGTGTGAATGTGATTCATTATCAGTGTGAATATGATTCATTCAGGGTTTATGCGATTCATTATCAGTGTGAATTCGATTCATTATCAGCGTGAATGTGATTCATTATCAGTGTGAATATGATTCATTCAGTGTTTATGCGATTCATTATCAGAGTGAATTTGATTCATTATCAGAGTGAATGTGATTTATTATCAGCATGAATGTGATTAATTATCAGCGTGAATGTGATTCATTATCAGCGTGAATTCCATTAATTATCAGTGTGAATTTGATTCATTATTTGCGTGAAATCGATTCATTATCAGTGTGAATTCGATTTATTATCAGTGTGAATGTGATTCATTATCAGTGTGAATATGATTCATTCAGGGTTTATGCGATTCATTATCAGAGTGAATGTGATTCAATATCAGTGTTAATGTGATTCAATATTAGTGTGAATGTGATTCATTATCAGCGTGAACGTGATCCATCATCAGCGTGAAGTCGATTCATTATCAGTGTGAATGTGATTCAAAATCCGTGTGAATGTGATTTATTATCAGCGTGAATTTGATTCATTATCAGTGTGAACGTGATTCATTATCCGCATGAATTTGATTCATTATCAATGTGAATGTGATTCATTATCAGTGTGAATGTGATTCATTATCAGTGTGAATATGATTCATTGTCAGTGTTTATGCGATTCATTATCAGACTGAATTTGATTCATTATCAGAATGAATGTGATTTATTATCAGCATGAATGTGATTAATTATCAGTGTAAATGTTATTCATTGTCAGTGTGAATTCGATGCATTATCAGTGTGAATGTCATCCGTTATCAGTGTGAATGTGATTCATTATCAGCGTGAATTTCATTCATTATCAGCGTGAATGTGATTCATTATCAACGTGAATTCGATTCATTATCAGTGTGAATGTGATTAATTGTCAGCATGAATGTGATTCATTATCAGCGTGAATGTTATTCAGTATCAGCGTGAATATGATTCATTATCAGCATGAATGTGATTAATTATTAGCGTTAATCTGATTCATTGTCAGCGTGAATGTCATTGTCAGCGTGGATGTGATTCATTATCAGCGTGAATTCCATTAATTATCAGTGTGAAGTTGATTCATTATCTGCGTGAATTCGATTCATTATCAGTGTGAATGTGATTCATTATCAGTGTGAATATGATTCATTCAGGGTTTATGCGATTCATTATCAGTGTGAATTCGATTCATTATCAGTGTGAATGTGATTCATTATCAGTGTGAATATGATTCATTCAGGGTTTATGCGATTCATTATCAGAGTGAATTTGATTCATTATCAGTGTGAATGTGATTCAATATCAGTGTTAATGTGATTCAATATTAGTGTGAATGTGATTCATTATCAGCGTGAACGTGATCCATCATCAGCGTGAAGTCGATTCATTATCAGTGTGAATGTGATTCAAAATCCGTGTGATTGTGATTTATTATCAGCGTGAATTTGATTCATTATCAGTGTGAACGTGATTCATTATCCGCATGAATGTGATTAATTTTCAGTGTAAATGTCATTCATTGTCAGTGTGAATTCGATGCATTATCAGTGTGAATGTCATCCGTTATCAGTGTGAATGTGATTCATTATCAGCGTGAATTTCATTCATTATCAGCGTGAATGTGATTCATTATCAACGTGAATTCGATTCATTATCAGTGTGAATGTGATTAATTGTCAGCATGAATGTGATTCATTATCAGCGTGAATGTTATTCAGTATCAGCGTGAATGTGATTCATTATCAGCGTGAATTCCATTAATTATCAGTGTGAATTTGATTCATTATCTGTGTGAAATCGATTCATTATCAGTGTGAATTCGATTCATTATCAGTGTGAATGTGATTCATTATCAGTGTGAATATGATTCATTCAGGGTTTATGCGATTCATTATCAGTGTGAATTCGATTCATTATCAGCGTGAATGTGATTCATTATCAGTGTGAATATGATTCATTCAGTGTTTATGCGATTCATTATCAGAGTGAATTTGATTCATTATCAGAGTGAATGTGATTTATTATCAGCATGAATGTGATTAATTATCAGCGTGAATGTGATTCATTATCAGCGTGAATTCCATTAATTATCAGTGTGAATTTGATTCATTATTTGCGTGAAATCGATTCATTATCAGTGTGAATTCGATTTATTATCAGTGTGAATGTGATTCATTATCAGTGTGAATATGATTCATTCAGGGTTTATGCGATTCATTATCAGAGTGAATTTGATTCATTATCAGAGTGAATGTGATTTATTATCAGCATGAATGTGATTAATTATCAGTGTGAATGTTATTCATTGTCCGTGTGAAATCGATGCATTATCAGTGTGAATTTAATTCATTATCAGCGTGAATGTGATTCATTATCAACGTGAATTTGATTCATTATCAGTGTGAATTAGATTCATTATCAGTGTGAATTCGATTCATTATCAGTGTGAATGTGATTCAATATCAGTGTTAATGTGATTCAATATTAGTGTGAATGTGATTCATTATCAGCGTGAACGTGATCCATCATCAGCGTGAAGTCGATTCATTATGAGTGTGAATGTGATTCAAAATCCGTGTGAATGTGATTTATTATCAGCGTGAATTTGATTCATTATCAGTGTGAACGTGATTCATTATCCGCATGAATTTGATTCATTATCAATGTGAATGTGATTCATTATCGGCGTGAATGTGATTCATTATCAGTGTGAATATGATTCATTGTCAGTGTTTATGCGATTCATTATCAGACTGAATTTGATTCATTATCAGAATGAATGTGATTTATTATCAGCATGAATGTGATTCATTATCAGCGTGAATGTTATTCAGTATCAGCGTGAATATGATTCATTATCAGTATGAATGTGATTAATTATTAGCGTGAATCTGATTCATTGTCAGCGTGAATGTCATTGTCAGCGTGAATGTGATTCATTATCAGCATGAATGTGATTAATTATTAGCGTGAATCTGATTCATTGTCAGCGTGAATGTGATTAATTGTCAGCGTGAATGTGATTCATTATCTGCGTAAAATCGATTCATTATCAGTGTGAATTCGATTCATTATCAGTGTGAATGTGATTCATTATCAGTGTGAATATGATTCATTGTCAGTGTTTATGCGATTCATTATCAGACTGAATTTGATTCATTATCAGAGTGAATGTGATTTATTATCAGCATGAATGTGATTAATTATCAGTGTAAATGTCATTCATTGTCAGTGTGAATTCGATGCATTATCAGTGTGAATGTGATTCGTTATCAGTGTGAATGTGATTCATTATCAGCGTGAATTTCATTCATTATCAGCGTGAATGTGATTCATTATCAACGTGAATTCGATTCATTATCAGTGTGAATTTGTTTCATTATCAGCGTGAATATGATTCATTATCATCGTGAATTTGATTCATTATCAGTGCGAATGTGATTCATTGTCAGCGTGAATATGATTCATTATCAGTGTGAATGTGATTCATTGTCAGCGTGAATATGATTCATTGTCAATGTGAATATGATTCATTGTCAATGTCAATATGATTAATTGTCAGCGTGAATATAAGTCATTATCAGCGTGAATTCCCTTCATTATCAGCGTGAATGTGATTCATTATCAGCGTGAATATGATTCAATGTCAGCGTGAATATGATTCATTATCAGCGCGAATTCCATTCATTATCAGCGTGAATGTGATTCATTATCAGCGTGAATGTGATTCATTATCAGCGTGAATTCGATTCATTATCATTGTGAATATGATTCATTATCAGCGCGAATTCCATTCATTATCAGCGTGAAGATAATTCATTTTTAGCGTGAATGTGATTCATTATCAGCCTGAATTCGATTCATTATCAATGTGAATTCCATTCATTATCAGTGTGAATGTGATTCATTATCAGTGCGAATTCCATTTATTATCAGCATGAATGTGAATAATTGTCAGCATGAATATGATTCATTGTCAATGTGAATATGATTCATTGTCAATTTGAATATGATTAATTGTCAGCGTGAATATAAGTCATTATCAGCGCGAATTCCATTCATTATCAGCGTGAATGTGATTCCTTATCAGCGTGAATATTATTCATTGTCAGCGTGAATATGATTCATTATCAGCGCGAATTCCATTCATTATCAGCGTAAATGTGATTCATTATAAGCGTGACTTTGATTCATTATCAATGTGAATGTGATTCATTATCAGCGTGAATGTGATTCATCATCAGTGCGAATTCCATTCATTATCAGCGTGAAGATAATTCATTTTTAGCGTGAATGTGATTCATTATCAGCCTGAATTCGATTCATTATCAATGTGAATTCCATTCATTATCAGTGTGAATGTGATTCATTATCAGTGCGAATTCCATTTATTATCAGCATGAATGTGATTAATTGTCAGCATGAATATGATTCATTGTCAATGTGAATATGATTCATTGTCAATTTGAATATGATTAATTGTCAGCGTGAATATAAGTCATTATCAGCGCGAATTCCATTCATTATCAGCGTGAATGTGATTCATTATCAGCGTGAATATGATTCATTGTCAGCGTGAATATGATTCATTATCAGCGCGAATTCCAATCATTATCAGCGTAAATGTGATTCATTATAAGCGTGACTTTGATTCATTATCAATGTGAATGTGATTCATTATCAGCGTGAATGTGATTCATCATCAGTGTGAATGTTATTCATTTATCAGTGTGAATCTGATTCATTATCAGTGTGAATGTGATTCATTTTCAGTGTGAATTCGATTCATTATCAGTGCAAATATTATTACTGTCAGCGTGAATATGATTCATTATCAGCGTGAATGTGATTCATTATCAGCGTGAATATGATTCATTGTCAGCGTGAATATGATTCATTATCAGCGCGAATTCCATTCATTATCAGCGTAAATGTGATTCATTATAAGCGTGACTTTGATTCATTATCAATGTGAATGTGATTCATTATCAGCGTGAATGTGATTCATCATCAGTGTGAATGTTATTCATTTATCAGTGTGAATCTGATTCATTATCAGTTTGAATGTGATTCATTATCATCGTGAATTCGATCCTTTGTCAGTGTGAATGCGATTCATTATCAGCGTGAATGTGATTCATTATCAGTGTGAATATGATTCATTCAGTGTTTATGCGATTCATTATCAGAGTGAATTTGATTCATTATCAGAGTGAATGTGATTTATTATCAGCATGAATGTGATTAATTATCAGTGTGAATGTTATTCATTGTCCGTGTGAAATCAATGCATTATCAGTGTGAATTTAATTCATCAGCGTGAATGTGATTCATTATCAACGTGAAGTCGATTCATTATCAGTGTGAATTCGATTCATTATCAGTGTGAATGTGATTCATTATCAGTGTGAATGTGAATCATTATCAGCGTGAATATGATTCATTATCATCGTTAATTTGATTCATTATCAGTGTGTATGCGATTCATTATCAGTGTGAATTCGATTCATTATCAGTGTGAATGTGATTCATTATAAGTGTGAATTCGATTAATTATCAATGTGAATTCGATTCATTATCTGTGTGAATGTGATTCAATATCAGTGTGAATGTAATTCAATATTAGTGTGAATGTGATTCATTATCAGCGTGAACGTGATCCATCATCAGCGTGAAGTCGATTCATTATCAGTGTGAATGTGATTCAAAAACCGTGTGAATGTGATTTATTATCAGCCTGAATTTGATTCATTATCAGGGTGAACGTGATTCATTATCCGCGTGAGTTTGATTCATTATCAATGTGAATGTGATTCATTATCAGTGTGAAATCGATTCATTATCAGCGTGAATTCGATTCATTATCAGTGTGAATGTGATTCATTATCAGTGTGAATATGATTCATTGTCAGTGTTTATGCGATTCATTATCAGACTGAATTTGATTCATTATCAGAGTGAATGTGATTATTATCAGCATGAATGTGATTAATTATCAGTGTAAATGTTATTCATTGTCAGTGTGAATTCGATGCATTATCAGTGTGAATTTCATTCATTATCAGCGTGAATGTGATTCATTTTCAGTGTGAATTCGATTCATTATCAGTGCGAATATTATTCACTGTCAGCGTGAATATGATTCATTATCAGTGTGAATGCGATTCATTATCAGCGTGAATTCGATCCTTTGTCAGTGTGAATGCGATTCATTATCAGCGTGAATTCGTTTCATTGTCAGTGTGTATGCGATTCATTATCAGCGTGAATGTGATTCATTATCAACGTGAACGTGATCCATCATCAGCGTGAATTCGATTCATTGTTAGCGTGAATTCGATTCATTATGAGTGTGAATTCGATTTAATGTCAATGTCAATGTGATTCATTATCAGCGTGCATGTGATTATCAGCGTGCATATGATTCATTTTCACCTTGAATGTGATTGTCAGCGTGAATGTGATTAATTGTCAGCGCGAATGTGATTCATTATCAGCATGAATGTGACTAATTATTAGCGTGAATCTGATTCATTGTCAGCGTGAATGTGATTGTCAGCGTGAATGTGATTCATTATCAGGGTGAAAGCGATTCATTATCAGTGTGAATTCGATTCATTATCAGTGTGAATGTGATTCATTATAAGTGTGAATTCGATTAATTATCAATGTGAATTCGATTCATTATCAGTGTGAATTTGATTAATTATCAGTGTGAACGTGATTCATTATCAACGTGAATTAGATTCATTATCAGTATGAATTTGATTCATTATCAGCGTGAATTTGATTCATTATCATCGTGAATTTGATTCATTATCAGTGTGAATGTGATTCATTGTCAGCGTGAATATGATTCATTATCAGTGTGAATGTGATTCATTGTCATCGTGAATTTGATTCATTATCAGTGTGAATATGATTCATTGTCAATGTGAATATGATTCATTATCAGTGTGAATGTGATTCATTGTCAGCGTGAATATGATTCATTGTCAATGTGAATATGATTCATTGTCAATGTGAATATGATTAATTGTCAGCGTGAATATAAGTCATTATCAGCGCGAATTCCCTTCATTATCAGTGTGAATGTGATTCATTATAAGTGTGAATTCGATTAATTATCAATGTGAAATCGATTCATTATCAGTGTGAATGTGATTCAATATCAGTGTGAATGTGATTCATTATCAGTGTGAATGTGATTCAAAATCCATGTGAATGTGATTTATTATCAGCGTGAATTTGATTCATTATCAGTGTGAACGTGATTCATTATCCACGTGAATTTGATTCATTATCAATGTGAATGTGATTCAATATCAGTGTGAATGTGATTCATTATCAGTGTGAATGTGATTCAAAATCCATGTGAATGTGATTCATTATCAGTGTGAATGTGATTCATTAGCAGTGTGAATATGATTCATTGTCAGTGTTTATGCGATTCATTATCAGACTGAATTTGATTCATTATCAGAGTGAATGTGATTTATTATCAGCATGAAGGTGATTAATTATCAGTGTAAATGTTATTCATTGTCAGTGTGAATTCGATGCATTATCAGTGTGAATGTGATCCGTTATCAGTGTGAATGTGATTCATTATCAGCGTGAATTTGATTTATTATCAGCGTGAATTTGATTCATTATCAGCCTGAATATGATTCATTATCAGACTGAATTTGATTCATTATCAGTGTGAATGTGATTCATTGTCAGCGTGAATATGATTCATTGTCAATGTGAATATGATTCATTGTCAATGTGAATATGATTAATTGTCAGCATGAATATGATTCATCATCAGTGTGAATGTGATTCATTGTCATCGTGAATTTGATTCATTATCAGTGTTAATATGATTCATTGTCAATGTGAATATGATTCATTATCAGTGTGAATGTGATTCATTATCAGTGTGAATGTGATTCATTATCAATGTGAATTCCATTAATTATCAGTGTGAATGTGATTCATTATCCGCGTGAAATTGATTCATTATCAGTGTGAATGTGATTCAATATCAGTGTGAATGTGATTCATTATCAGTGTGAATGTGATTCAAAATCCATGTTAATGTGATTTATTATCAGCATGAATTTGATTCATTATCAGTGTGAACGTGATTCATTATCCACGTGAATTTGATTCATTATCAATGTGAATGTGATTTATTATCAGCGTGAATTTGATACATTATCAGTGTGAATGTGATTCATTATCAGCGTGAATTTCATTCATTATCAGCGTGAATGTGATTCATTATCAACGTGAATTCGATTCATTATCAGTGTGAATGTGATTAATTGTCAGCATGAATGTGATTCATTATCAGCGTGAATGTTATTCAGTATCAGCGTGAATGTGATTCATTATCAGCGTGAATTCCATTAATTATCAGTGTGAATTTGATTCATTATCTGTGTGAAATCGATTCATTATCAGTGTGAATTCGATTCATTATCAGTGTGAATGTGATTCATTATCAGTGTGAATATGATTCATTCAGGGTTTATGCGATTCATTATCAGTGTGAATTCGATTCATTATCAGCGTGAATGTGATTCATTATCAGTGTGAATATGATTCATTCAGTGTTTATGCGATTCATTATCAGAGTGAATTTGATTCATTATCAGAGTGAATGTGATTTATTATCAGCATGAATGTGATTAATTATCAGCGTGAATGTGATTCATTATCAGCGTGAATTCCATTAATTATCAGTGTGAATTTGATTCATTATTTGCGTAAAATCGATTCATTATCAGTGTGAATTCGATTTATTATCAGTGTGAATGTGATTCATTATCAGTGTGAATATGATTCATTCAGGGTTTATGCGATTCATTATCAGAGTGAATTTGATTCATTATCAGAGTGAATGTGATTTATTATCAGCATGAATGTGATTAATTATCAGTGTGAATGTTATTCATTGTCCGTGTGAAATCGATGCATTATCAGTGTGAATTTAATTCATTATCAGCGTGAATGTGATTCATTATCAACGTGAATTTGATTCATTATCAGTGTGAATTAGATTCATTATCAGTGTGAATTTGATTCATTATCAGTGTGAATGTGATTCAATATCAGTGTTAATGTGATTCAATATTAGTGTGAATGTGATTCATTATCAGCGTGAACGTGATCCATCATCAGCGTGAAGTCGATTCATTATGAGTGTGAATGTGATTCAAAATCCGTGTGAATGTGATTTATTATCAGCGTGAATTTGATTCATTATCAGTGTGAACGTGATTCATTATCCGCATGAATTTGATTCATTATCAATGTGAATGTGATTCATTATCAGTGTGAATGTGATTCATTATCAGTGTGAATATGATTCATTGTCAGTGTTTATGCGATTCATTATCAGACTGAATTTGATTCATTATCAGAATGAATGTGATTTATTATCAGCATGAATGTGATTCATTATCAGCGTGAATGTTATTCAGTATCAGCGTGAATATGATTCATTATCAGCATGAATGTGATTAATTATTAGCGTGAATCTGATTCATTGTCAGCGTGAATGTCATTGTCAGCGTGAATGTGATTCATTATCAGCATGAATGTGATTAATTATTAGCGTGAATCTGATTCATTGTCAGCGTGAATGTGATTAATTGTCAGCGTGAATGTGATTCATTATCTGCGTAAAATCGATTCATTATCAGTGTGAATTCGATTCATTATCAGTGTGAATGTGATTCATTATCAGTGTGAATATGATTCATTGTCAGTGTTTATGCGATTCATTATCAGACTGAATTTGATTCATTATCAGAGTGAATGTGATTTATTATCAGCATGAATGTGATTATCAGTGTAAATGTCATTCATTGTCAGTGTGAATTCGATGCATTATCAGTGTGAATGTGATTCGTTATCAGTGTGAATGTGATTCATTATCAGCGTGAATTTCATTCATTATCAGCGTGAATGTGATTCATTATCAACGTGAATTCGATTCATTATCAGTGTGAATTTGTTTCATTATCAGCGTGAATATGATTCATTATCATCGTGAATTTGATTCATTATCAGTGCAGATGTGATTCATTGTCAGCGTGAATATGATTCATTATCAGTGTGAATGTGATTCATTGTCAGCGTGAATATGATTCATTGTCAATGTGAATATGATTCATTGTCAATGTCAATATGATTAATTGTCAGCGTGAATATAAGTCATTATCAGCGTGAATTCCCTTCATTATCAGCGTGAATGTGATTCATTATCAGCGTGAATATGATTCAATGTCAGCGTGAATATGATTCATTATCAGCGCGAATTCCATTCATTATCAGCGTGAATGTGATTCATTATCAGCGTGAATGTGATTCATTATCAGCGTGAATTCGATTCATTATCATTGTGAATATGATTCATTATCAGCGCGAATTCCATTCATTATCAGCGTGAAGATAATTCATTTTTAGCGTGAATGTGATTCATTATCAGCCTGAATTCGATTCATTATCAATGTGAATTCCATTCATTATCAGTGTGAATGTGATTCATTATCAGTGCGAATTCCATTTATTATCAGCATGAATGTGAATAATTGTCAGCATGAATATGATTCATTGTCAATGTGAATATGATTCATTGTCAATTTGAATATGATTAATTGTCAGGGTGAATATAAGTCATTATCAGCGCGAATTCCATTCATTATCAGCGTGAATGTGATTCCTTATCAGCGTGAATATTATTCATTGTCAGCGTGAATATGATTCATTATCAGCGCGAATTCCATTCATTATCAGCGTAAATGTGATTCATTATAAGCGTGACTTTGATTCATTATCAATGTGAATGTGATTCATTATCAGCGTGAATGTGATTCATCATCAGTGCGAATTCCATTCATTATCAGCGTGAAGATAATTCATTTTTAGCGTGAATGTGATTCATTATCAGCCTGAATTCGATTCATTATCAATGTGAATTCCATTCATTATCAGTGTGAATGTGATTCATTATCAGTGCGAATTCCATTTATTATCAGCATGAATGTGATTAATTGTCAGCATGAATATGATTCATTGTCAATGTGAATATGATTCATTGTCAATTTGAATATGATTAATTGTCAGCGTGAATATAAGTCATTATCAGCGCGAATTCCATTCATTATCAGCGTGAATGTGATTCATTATCAGCGTGAATATGATTCATTGTCAGCGTGAATATGATTCATTATCAGCGCGAATTCCATTCATTATCAGCGTAAATGTGATTCATTATAAGCGTGACTTTGATTCATTATCAATGTGAATGTGATTCATTATCAGCGTGAATGTGATTCATCATCAGTGTGAATGTTATTCATTTATCAGTGTGAATCTGATTCATTATCAGTGTGAATGTGATTCATTTTCAGTGTGAATTCGATTCATTATCAGTGCAAATATTATTACTGTCAGCGTGAATATGATTCATTATCAGCGTGAATGTGATTCATTATCAGCGTGAATATGATTCATTGTCAGCGTGAATATGATTCATTATCAGCGCGAATTCCATTCATTATCAGCGTAAATGTGATTCATTATAAGCGTGACTTTGATTCATTATCAATGTGAATGTGATTCATTATCAGCGTGAATGTGATTCATCATCAGTGTGAATGTTATTCATTTATCAGTGTGAATCTGATTCATTATCAGTTTGAATGTGATTCATTATCATCGTGAATTCGATCCTTTGTCAGTGTGAATGCGATTCATTATCAGCGTGAATGTGATTCATTATCAGTGTGAATATGATTCATTCAGTGTTTATGCGATTCATTATCAGAGTGAATTTGATTCATTATCAGAGTGAATGTGATTTATTATCAGCATGAATGTGATTAATTATCAGTGTGAATGTTATTCATTGTCCGTGTGAAATCAATGCATTATCAGTGTGAATTTAATTCATCAGCGTGAATGTGATTCATTATCAACGTGAAGTCGATTCATTATCAGTGTGAATTCGATTCATTATCAGTGTGAATGTGATTCATTATCAGTGTGAATGTGAATCATTATCAGCGTGAATATGATTCATTATCATCGTTAATTTGATTCATTATCAGTGTGTATGCGATTCATTATCAGTGTGAATTCGATTCATTATCAGTGTGAATGTGATTCATTATAAGTGTGAATTCGATTAATTATCAATGTGAATTCGATTCATTATCTGTGTGAATGTGATTCAATATCAGTGTGAATGTAATTCAATATTAGTGTGAATGTGATTCATTATCAGCGTGAACGTGATCCATCATCAGCGTGAAGTCGATTCATTATCAGTGTGAATGTGATTCAAAAACCGTGTGAATGTGATTTATTATCAGCCTGAATTTGATTCATTATCAGGGTGAACGTGATTCATTATCCGCGTGAGTTTGATTCATTATCAATGTGAATGTGATTCATTATCAGTGTGAAATCGATTCATTATCAGCGTGAATTCGATTCATTATCAGTGTGAATGTGATTCATTATCAGTGTGAATATGATTCATTGTCAGTGTTTATGCGATTCATTATCAGACTGAATTTGATTCATTATCAGAGTGAATGTGATTATTATCAGCATGAATGTGATTAATTATCAGTGTAAATGTTATTCATTGTCAGTGTGAATTCGATGCATTATCAGTGTGAATTTCATTCATTATCAGCGTGAATGTGATTCATTTTCAGTGTGAATTCGATTCATTATCAGTGCGAATATTATTCACTGTCAGCGTGAATATGATTCATTATCAGTGTGAATGCGATTCATTATCAGCATGAATTCGATCCTTTGTCAGTGTGAATGCGATTCATTATCAGCGGTAATTCGTTTCATTGTCAGTGTGTATGCGATTCATTATCAGCGTGAATGTGATTCATTATCAACGTGAACGTGATCCATCATCAGCGTGAATTCGATTCATTGTTAGCGTGAATTCGATTCATTATGAGTGTGAATTCGATTTAATGTCAATGTCAATGTGATTCATTATCAGCGTGCATGTGATTATCAGCGTGCATATGATTCATTTTCACCTTGAATGTGATTGTCAGCGTGAATGTGATTAATTGTCAGCGCGAATGTGATTCATTATCAGCATGAATGTGACTAATTATTAGCGTGAATCTGATTCATTGTCAGCGTGAATGTGATTGTCAGCGTGAATGTGATTCATTATCAGGGTGAAAGCGATTCATTATCAGTGTGAATTCGATTCATTATCAGTGTGAATGTGATTCATTATAAGTGTGAATTCGATTAATTATCAATGTGAATTCGATTCAATATCAGTGTGAATTTGATTAATTATCAGTGTGAACGTGATTCATTATCAACGTGAATTAGATTCATTATCAGTATGAATTTGATTCATTATCAGCGTGAATATGATTCATTATCATCGTGAATTTGATTCATTATCAGTGTGAATGTGATTCATTGTCAGCGTGAATATGATTCATTATCAGTGTGAATGTGATTCATTGTCATCGTGAATTTGATTCATTATCAGTGTGAATATGATTCATTGTCAATGTGAATATGATTCATTATCAGTGTGAATGTGATTCATTGTCAGCGTGAATATGATTCATTGTCAATGTGAATATGATTCATTGTCAATGTGAATATGATTAATTGTCAGCGTGAATATAAGTCATTATCAGCGCGAATTCCCTTCATTATCAGTGTGAATGTGATTCATTATAAGTGTGAATTCGATTAATTATCAATGTGAAATCGATTCATTATCAGTGTGAATGTGATTCAATATCAGTGTGAATGTGATTCATTATCAGTGTGAATGTGATTCAAAATCCATGTGAATGTGATTTATTATCAGCGTGAATTTGATTCATTATCAGTGTGAACGTGATTCATTATCCACGTGAATTTGATTCATTATCAATGTGAATGTGATTCAATATCAGTGTGAATGTGATTCATTATCAGTGTGAATGTGATTCAAAATCCATGTGAATGTGATTCATTATCAGTGTGAATGTGATTCATTAGCAGTGTGAATATGATTCAATGTCAGTGTTTATGCGATTCATTATCAGACTGAATTTGATTCATTATCAGAGTGAATGTGATTTATTATTAGCATGAAGGTGATTAATTATCAGTGTAAAAGTTATTCATTGTCAGTGTGAATTCGATGCATTATCAGTGTGAATGTGATCCGTTATCAGTGTGAATGTGATTCATTAGCAGTGTGAATATGATTCATTGTCAGTGTTTATGCGATTCATTATCAGACTGAATTTGATTCATTATCAGAGTGAATGTGATTTATTATCAGCATGAAGGTGATTAATTATCAGTGTAAATGTTATTCATTGTCAGTGTGAATTCGATGCATTATCAGTGTGAATGTGATCCGTTATCAGTGTGAATGTGATTCATTATCAGCGTGAATTTGATTCATTATCAGCGTGAATTTGATTCATTATCAGCCTGAATATGATTCATTATCAGACTGAATTTGATTCATTATCAGTGTGAATGTGATTCATTGTCAGCGTGAATATGATTCATTGTCAATGTGAATATGATTCATTGTCAATGTGAATATGATTAATTGTCAGCGTGAATATAAGTCATTATCAGCGCGAATTCCCTTCATTATCAGTGTGAATGTGATTCATTATAAGTGTGAATTCGATTAATTATCAATGTGAATTCAATTCATTATCAGTGTGAATGTGATTCAATATCAGTGTGAATGTGATTCATTATCAGCGTGAATATGATTCATTATCATCGTGAATTTGATTCATTATCAGTGTGAATGTGATTCATTGTCAGCGTGAATATGATTCATCATCAGTGTGAATGTGATTCATTGTCATCGTGAATTTGATTCATTATCAGTGTTAATATGATTCATTGTCAATGTGAATATGATTCATTATCAGTGTGAATGTGATTCATTATCAGTGTGAATGTGATTCATTATCAATGTGAATTCCATTAATTATCAGTGTGAATGTGATTCATTATCCGCGTGAAATTGATTCATTATCAGTGTGAATGTGATTCAATATCAGTGTGAATGTGATTCATTATCAGTGTGAATGTGATTCAAAATCCATGTTAATGTGATTTATTATCAGCATGAATTTGATTCATTATCAGTGTGAACGTGATTCATTATCCACGTGAATTTGATTCATTATCAATGTGAATGTGATTTATTATCAGCGTGAATTTGATTCATTATCAGTGTGAACGTGATTCATTATCCACGTGAATTTGATACATTATCAGTGTGAATGTGATTCATTATCAATGTGAATGTGATTCATTATCAGTGTGAATGTGATTCATTATCAGTGTGAATATGATTCATTGTCAGTGTTTATGCGATTCATTATCAGACTGAATTTGATTCATTATCAGAGTGAATGTGATTTATTATCAGCATGAATGTGATTATCAGTGTAAATGTTATTCATTGTCAGTGTGAATTTGATGCATTATCAGTGTGAATGTGATCCGTTATCAGTGTGAATGTGATTCATTATCAGCCTGAATTTCATTCATTATCAGCGTGAATGTGATTCATTATCAACGTGAATTCGATTCATTATCATTGTGAATTTGATTCATTATCAGCCTGAATATGATTCATTATCAGCATGAATGTGATTAATTATTAGCGTGAATCTGATTCATTGTCAGCGTGAATGTGATTAATTGTCAGCGTGAATGTGATTCATTATCGGCGTGAATTCCATTAATTATCAGTGTGAACGTGATTCATTATCCGCGTGAAATCAATTCATTATCAGTGTGAATTCGATTCATTATCAGCGTGAATGTGATTCATTATCGGCGTGAATTCCATAAATTATCAGTGTGAATGTGATTCATTATCAGCGTGAATATGATTCATTATCATCGTGAATTTGATTCATTATCAGTGTGAATGTGATTCATTGTCAGCGTGAATATGATTCATTGTCAATGTGAATATGATTAATTGTCAGCGTGAATATAAGTCATTATCAGCGCGAATTCCCTTCATTATCAGCGTGAATGTGATTCATTATCAGCGTGAATATGATTCATTGTCAGCGTGAATATGATTCATTATCAGCGTGAATTCCATTCATTATCAGCATGAATGTGATACATTATCAGCGTGAATGTGATTCATTATCAGCGTGAATTCGATTCATTATCATTGTGAATGTGATTCATTATCAGCGTCACTATAGTTAATTATCAGTGTGAATGTGATTCATTGTCAGCGTGAATATATTTCATTTTTAGCGT
Source organism: Telmatherina bonti (assembly GCF_933228915.1). NCBI lineage: Eukaryota > Metazoa > Chordata > Actinopteri > Atheriniformes > Telmatherinidae > Telmatherina > Telmatherina bonti. The sequence goes on from NC_136632.1 coordinate 33,640,287, forward strand.
GAATGTGATTCATTATCAGCCTGAATTCGATTCATTATCAATGTGAATTCCATTCATTATCAGTGTGAATATGATTCATTATCAGCGTGAATTCCATTTATTATCAGCATGAATGGGATTCATTGTCAGCATGAATATGATTCATTGTCAATTTGAATATGATTAATTGTCAGCGTGAATATAAGTCATTATCAGCGCAAATTCCATTCATTATCAGAGTGAATGTGATTCATTATCAGCGTGAATATGATTCATTGTCAGCATGAATATGATTCATTATCAGCGCGAATTTGATTCATTATCAGTGTGTATGTGATTCATTATCAGTGTGAATGTGATTCATTTTCAGTGTGAATTCGATTCATTATCAGTGCGAATATTATTCACTGTCAGCGTGAATATGATTCATTATCAGTGTGAATGTGATTTATTATCAGCGTGAATTTGATCCTTTGTCAGTGTGAATGCGATTCACTATCAGCGTGAATGTGATTCATTATCAGTATGAATATGATTCATTATCAGAGTGAATGTGATTTATTATCAGCATGAATGTGATTAATTATCAGTGTGAATGTTATTCATTGTCCGTGTGAAATCGATGCATTATCAATGTGAATTTAATTCATTATCAGCGTGAATGTGATTCATTATCAACGTGAATTCGATTCATTATCAGTGTGAATTCGATTCATTATCAGTGTGAATGTGATTCATTATCAGCGTGAATATGATTCATTATCATCGTGAATTTGATTCATTATCAGTGTGTATGCGATTCATTATCAGTGTGAATTCGATTCATTATCAGTGTGAATGTGATTTATTATAAGTGTGAATTCGATTCATTATCAGCGTGAATTTCATTCATTATCAGCGTGAATGTGATTTATTATCAGCATGAATGTGATTAATTATCAGTGTAAATGTTATTCATTGTCAGTGTGAATTCGATGCATTATCAGTGTGAATGTGATTCATTATCAGCGTGAATTTCATTCATTATCAGCGTGAATGTGATTTATTATCAGCATGAATGTGATTAATTATCAGTGTAAATGTTATTCATTGTCAGTGTGAATTCGATGCATTATTAGTGTGAATGTGATTCATTATCAGCGTGAATTTCATTCATTATCAGCGTGAATGTGATTCATTATCAACGTGAATTCGATTCATTATCAGTGTGAATTTGATTCATTATCAGCCTGAATATGATTCATATTCATATTCAATATGATTATCAGCATGAATGTGATTAATTATTAGCGTGAATCTGATTCATTGTCAGCGTGAATGTGATTAATTGTCAGCGTGAATGTGATTCATTATCAGCGTGAATTCCATTAATTATCAGTATGAATGTGATTCATTATCGGCGTGAAATCGATTCATTATCAGTGTGAATGTGATTCATTATCAGTGTGAATATTAATAATTGTCAGTGTTTATGCGATTCATTATCAGACTGAATTTGATTCATTATCAGAGTGAATGTGATTTATTATCAGAATGTGATTAATTATCAGTGTAAATGTTATTCATTGTCAGTGTGAATTCGATGCATTATCAGTGTGAATGTGATTCATTATCAGTGTGAATGTGATTTATTATCAGCGTGAATTTTATTCATTATCAGCATGAATGTGATTCAATATCAACGTGAATTCGATTCATTATCAGTGTGAATTTGATTCATTATCAGCCTGAATATGATTCATTATCAGCATGAATGTGATTAATTATTAGCGTGAATCTGATTTATTGTCAGCGTGAATGTGATTAATTGTCAGCGTGAATTTGATTCATTATCGGCGTGAATTCCATTAAATATCAGTGTGAATGTGATTCATTATCAGTGTGAATATGATTCATTATCATCGTGAATTTGATTCATTATCAGTGTGTATGCGATTCATTATCAGTGTGAATTCGATTCATTATCAGTGTGAATGTGATTCAATATCAGTGTGAATGTGTTTCAATATTATTGTGAATGTGATCCATCATCAGCGTGAAGTCGATTCATTATCAGTGTGAATGTGATTCAAAATCCGTGTGAATGTGATACATTATCAGCGTAAATTTGATTCATTATCAGCGTAAATGTGATTCATTATAAGCTTGACATTGATTCATTATCAATGTGAATGTGATTCATTATCAGCGTGAATGTGATTCAAAATCCGTGTGAATGTGATTTATTATCAGCGTGAATTTGATTCATTATCAGTGTGAACGTGATTCATTATCAATGTGAATTTGATTCATTATCAATGTGAATTTGATTCATTATCAGCGTGAATGTGATTCATCATCAGTGTGAATGTTATTCATTTATCAGTGTGAATCTGATTCATTATCAGTGTGAATGTGATTCATTTTCAGCGTGAATTTGATTCTTTGTCAGTGTGAATGCGATTCATTATCAGCGTGAATTCGTTTCATTGTCAGTGTGTAAGCGATTCATTATCAGCGTGAATGTGATTCATTATCAACGTGAACGTGATCCATTATCAGCGTGAATTCGATTCATTATTAGCGTGAATGTGATTCATTATTAGTGTGAATTCGATTTAATGTCAATGTGAATGTGATTCATTAGCAGCGTGAATGTGATTATCAGCGTGCATATGATTCATTTCTACCGTGAATGTGATTAATTGTCAGCGTGAATGTGATTAATTGTCAGCATGAATGTGATTAATTATTAGCGTGAATCTGATTCAATGTCAGCGTGAATGTGATTCATTATCAGCGCGAATTCCATTCATTATCAGCGTAAATGTGATTCATTATAAGCGTGACATTGATTCATTATCAATGTGAATGTGATTCATTATCAGCGTGAATGTGATTCATCATCAGTGTGAATGTTATTCATTTATCAGTGTGAATCTGATTCATTATCAGTGTGACTGTGATTCATTTTCAGTGTGAATTCGATTCATTATCAGTGCGAATATTATTCACTGTCAGCGTGAATATGATTCATTATCAGTGTGAATGTGATTCATTATCAGCGTGAATTCGATCCTTTGTCAGTGTGAATGCGATTCATTATCAGCGTGAATTCGTTTCATTGTCAGTGTGTATGCGATTCATTATCAGCGTGAATGTGATTCATTATCAACGTGAACGTGATCCATCACCGGCGTGAATTCGATTCATTGTTAGCGTGAATTCGATTCATTATCAGTGTGAATTCGATTTAATGTCAATGTCAATGTGATTCATTATCAGCGTGAATGTGATTATCAGCGTGCATATGATTCATTTTCACCTTGAATGTGATTGTCAGCGTGAATGTGATTAATTGTCAGCGTGAATGTGATTCATTATCAGCGTGAATTTGATTCATTATCAGCATGATTGTGACTAATCATTAGCGTGAATCTGATTCATTGTCAGCGTGAATGTGATTCATTATCGGCGTGAATTACATTAATTATCAGTGTGAATGTGATTCATTATCCACGTGAAATCGATTCATTATCACTGTGAATTTGATTCATTATCAGTGTGAATGTGATTCATTATCAGTGTGAATATGATTCATTATCAGAGTGAATGTGATTTATTATCAGCATCAATGTGATTAATTATCAGTGTGAATGTTATTCATTATCATCGTGAATTCGATTTATTATCAGTGTGAATTCGATTCATTATCAGTGTGAATGTGATTCATTATAAGTGTGAATTTGATTAATTATCAATGTGAATTTGATTCATTATCAGTGTGAATGTGATTCAATATCAGTGTGAATGTGATTCAATATTAGTGTGAATGTGATTCCTTATCAGCGTGAACGTGATCCATCATCAGCGTGAAGTCGATTAATTATCAGCGTGAATGTGATTTATTATCAGCGTGAATTTGATTAATTATCAGTGTGAACGTGATTCATTATCCGCGTGAATTTGATTCATTATCAATGTGAATGTGATTCATTCAGTGTGAATGTTATTCATTTATCAGTGTGAATGTGATTCATTATCAGTGTGAATGTGATTCATTATCAGCGTGAATGTGATTCATCATCAGTGTGAATGTTATTCATTTATCAGTGTGAATCTGATTCATTATCAGTGTGAATGTGATTCATTTTCAGTGTGAATTCGATTCATTATCAGTGTGAATTCGATCCTTTGTCAGTGTGAATGCGATTCATTATCAGCGTGAATGTGATTCATTATCAGTGTGAATATGATTCATTCAGTGTTTATGCGATTCATTATCAGAGTGAATTTGATTCATTATCAGAGTGAATGTGATTTATTATCAGCATGAATGTGATTAATTATCAGTGTGAATGTTATTCATTGTCCGTGTGAAATCGATGCATTATCAGTGTGAATTTAATTCATTATCAGCGTGAATGTGATTCATTATCAACGTGAATTCGATTCATTATCAGTGTGAACGTGATTCATTATCCGCGTGAATTTGATTCATTATCAATGTGAATGTGATTCATTATCAGTGTGAATGTGATTCATTATCAGTGTGAATTCGTGAATTCGTGAATTTTGTGATTTTTGTGTTGAGCTGAGCTGCAGGCCACGCCCTCTCTGCCTGAGTGCATCAGGTCTGGGTGTGTCTCCCAGCCTGGAGGCAGCAGTTGAGTGCACCAGGTGGAAGTGATCGGGAAATTAGTTGGAGTTTGGAGGCACTCACTCACAGACAGTGAGGAGCAAACAGTGTGTGAAAGAATGGTTGAAAACTCTGGACTTGGAAAAAGAAGACTGCAGGTTTAAAGCTTGACTCAAAGAAGGAAGAAGGAGCCGGTGAGCTTTTAAATGTGCTATGTGTTTTGCAGATTGAACTATGGGTAATTATGTGATTAGATTAGGGTTAAAATGTAATGTGTTTAAAAAAAGTCACGTGATTAAAAAGCAAGTTAAAATATCACATATTTAATATCACATGGGTAAAAGTACAGTTAAAAATGTGGTGTATTTTAAAAAGGTTAAGCTAAAAGTAATTTGGTCATTGTGATTTTTGTGCATGTATGGGAGTTAAAAGCTGCTTAGGTTTGTAGGGTTAAAATTGAGCAATGCTTTAAACTGTATTTAATTTATTTTGGGTGCTTTAAATATGGGTTTTCTTTACTTATTTTCAAGTTTAATTTTTGATAATTTAAAAATTAAATTAAATTAAAATTAAATATTTGATTTTGATTGGATTTCGATGCTGGTTGATTATGGTTTCTTTGGGTATATTTTTTGAACTTCTGTTTGTGTTTGTATTTTAAGGTTTTTCACCTGGTTTGGCCTCGATGACTTTCAAAATAAAAGAAAGAAAAGAAAGAAAAGAAAGAAAGCTGGTCTTGGTCATTGAGTGGATTCCAGTTATATTCTTCTGAAGCAAGCTGCCTTTCAAGTGGGGAAGCTGCAGGGTAAACCTCGCAAGAGTGAGGGGCACTTGACAGTGAAAAACCGCCAGTGAAGACTGGAACAGAGAATCCTGAACGGCAACCAGCCAGGCTTGGAAGTCCAGAGGCCTGGTGACACACTGAGCATCACCTTACCCAATCCCGCTGGACAAGAGGATGGCTGACTCAAAGTCATTGGAGCAGCTTAAAGCCAATAGGACGTCTGCAAAGCGGCAATTCTCCCGGCTGGCCAACAACATTGCCCGGATGCATGCCATAATGCCAGAAGAGGAACTCAGAGACTGCTTCAAAAAGCTCATAATTGAGGCCAACAAAGTCATGGAAGCCAATGATGATGTGGAGGCCCAGTACCTTGCAGAGGCGGAGCTGGATGCGGATCCTGAATCGCATACACACTGACAATGAAACGAATTCACGCTGATAATGAATCGCATTCACACTGACAAAGGATCGAATTCACCCTGATAATGAATCATATTCACGCTGACAGTGAATAATATTCGCACTGATAATGAATCGAATTCACACTGAAAATGAATCACATTCACACTGATAATGAATCAGATTCACACTGATAAATGAATAACATTCACACTGATGATGAATCACATTCACGCTGATAATGAATCACATTCACATTGATAATGAATCAAATTCACATTGATAATGAATCAAGTTCACACTGATAATGAATCAAATTTACGCTGATAATAAATCACATTCACACGGATTTTGAATCACATTCACACTGATAATGAATCGACTTCACGCTGATGATGGATCACGTTCACACTAATATTGAAACACATTCACACTGATATTGAATCACATTCACACTGATAATGAATCGAATTCACATTGATAATTAATCGAATTCACACATAATGAATCACATTCACACTGATAATGAATCGAATTCACACTGATAATGAATCGCATACACACTGATAATGAATCAAATTCACGATGATAATGAATCATATTCACACTGATAATGAATCACATTCACACTGATAATTAATGGAATTCACGCCGATAATGAATCAAATTCACGCTGACAATTAATCAAATTCACGGTGACAATGAATCAGATTCACGCTAATAATTAATCACATTCACGCTGATAATGAATCATATTCAGGCTGATAATGAATCAAATTCACACTGATGAATCGAATTCACGTTGATTATGAATCACATTCACGCTGATAATGAATCATATTCACGCTGATAATGAATCACATTCACACTGATAATTAATGGAATTCACGCCGATAATGAATCAAATTCACGCTGACAATCAAATTGACGCTGACAATGAATCAGATTCACGCTAAAATTTAATCACATTCATGCTGATAATGAATCATATTCACACTGATAATGAATCAGATTCACACTGATAAATGAATAACATTCACACTGATGATGATCACAGTTTCCTTTATTTTTTTATTTTCCTCTGTGAGTCGAGTCATTCCCTCGTTGAGAGAAGTCACCGTCTCCCTGAGGCTGGCGTCCTCTGCGGCCAGAGACTCCACCTGCTTTTGGCTGAATTCCAGCGACTCCCGCAGCGACTGAAACTCCCGGTGGAGAACTTCCAACAGGCCCAGACGAGCGTCGAAGCTGGCGAGATTTTTGTCAATGGACATCAGGATGTCCGAGGTGTCGTCCCCGTTAGAGGACGTCGCTCCGGGTGAGTCTTCTTTCCGGCTTCTCTTGGAGGTTGAAGCGGATCTGGGCGCAGACGGAGTCGGTGTTTGGCTTGTCTTGCCCATGACGATGCGGATGAAACACTCGTCAATAAACTCCGACAAGCTGGTGAGATCCTCCTCGCTTTGCTCCAGAGTTTACCTTGAATAAGACTTTTTAATTATTTGCTTCCAGAAACAGTTTTAAGATTATATTGGCAAGAATATGATGTAGAATGAATATTTGTTTTCACGCGCCTTGACTAAATCTGCCGTCTCGCAAAATTTACGTCACTGTCACATCACTTACCTGCGCCTCTCTCACTTACCTCGTGCCTCTCTCACTTACCCGCGCCTCCCACTCCACCCGCGCCTCCCACTCCAATCACATTCACTCTGATAATGAATCAAATTCACGCTGATAATGAATCACATTAACACTGATAATGAATCACATTCACACTGATAATGCATCGAATTCACACTGACAATGAATAACATTTACACTGAATTAATCACATTCATGCTGATAATAATTCACATTCACTCTGATAATAAATCAAATTCAGTCTGATAATGAATCGCATAAACACTGACAATGAATCACATTCACACTGATAATGAATCGAATTCACACTGATAATGAATCGATTTCACGCCGATAATGAATCACATTCACACTGATAATTAATGGAATTCACGCCGATAATGAATCACATTCACGCTGACAATTAAACACATTCACGCTGACAATGAATCAGATTCACGCTAATAATTATTCACATTCATGCTGATAATGAATCATATTCAGGCTGATAATGAATCAAATTCACACTGATAATGAATCGAATTCACGTTGATAATGAATCACATTCACGCTGATAATGAATGAAATTCACGCTGATAATGAATCACATTCACACTGATAATGCATCGAATTCACACTGACAATGAATAACATTTACACTGATAATTAATCACATTCATGCTGATAATAAATCACATTCACTCTGATAATGAATCAAATTCAGTCTGATAATGAATCGCATAAACACTGACAATGAATCATATTCACACTGATAATGAATCACATTCACACTGATAATGAATCACATTCACATTGATAATGAATCAAATTCACGCAGATAATGAATCACATTCACACTGATGAATCAAATTCACGCTAATAATAAATCACATTCACACGGATTTTGAATCACATTCACACTGATAATGAATCGACTTCACGCTGATGATGGATCACGTTCACGCTGATAATGAATCACATTCACACGGATTTTGAATCACATTCACACTGATAATGAATCGACTTCACGCTGATGATGGATCACGTTCACACTAATATTGAAACAGTTTCACTCTGATATTGAATCACATTCACACTGATAATGAATCAAATTCACATTGATAATTAATCGAATTCACACTTAGAATGAATCACATTCACACTGATAATGAATCAAATTCACGATGATAATGAATCATATTCACGCTGATAATGAATCACATTCACACTGATAATTAATGGAATTCACGCCGATAATGAATTAAATTCACGCTGACAATTAATCAAATTCACGCTGACAATGAATCAGATTCACGCTGACAATGAATCAGATTCACGCTAATGATTAATCACATTCATGCTGATAATGAATCATATTCAGGCTGATAATGAATCAAATTCACACTGATAATGAATCGAATTCACGTTGATAATGAATCACATTCACGCTGATAATGAATCATATTCACGCTGATAATGAATCACATTCACACTTATAATTAATGGAATTCACGCCGATAATGAATCAAATTCACGCTGACAATTAATCAAATTCACGCTGACAATGAATATGATTCACGCTAATAATTAATCACATTCATGCTGATAATGAATCATATTCAGGCTGATAATGAATCAAATTCACTCTGATAATGAATCGCATAAACACTGAATGAATCATATTCAGGCTGATAATGAATCACATTCACACTTATATTGAATCGCATACACACTGATAATGAATCAAATTCACGATGATAATGAATCATATTCACGCTGATAATGAATCACATTCACACTGATAATGAATCGAATTCACACTGATAATTAATCGAATTCACGTTGATAATGAATCACATTCACGCTGATAATGAATTAAATTCACACTGATAATGCATCGATTTCACACGGACAATGAATAACATTCACACTGATAATGAATCGCATACACACTGACAATGAAACGAATTCACGCTGATAATGAATCGCATTCACACTGACAAAGAATCAAATTCACGCTGAAAATGAATCACATTCACACTGATGATGAATCACATTCACGCTGATAATGAATCACATTCACATTGATAATGAATCAAATTCACATTGATAATGAATCACGTTCACACTGATAATGAATCGAATTCACATTGATAATTAATCGAATTCACACATAATGAATCGAATTCACACTGATAATGAATCGAATTCACACTGATAATGAATCGCATACACACTGATAATGAATCAAATTCACGATTATAATGAATCATATTCACACTGATAATGAATCACGTTCACACTGATAATGAATCGAATTCACATTGATAATTAATCGAATTCACACATAATGAATCGAATTCACACTGATAATGAATCGAATTCACACTGATAATGAATCGCATACACACTGATAATGAATCAAATTCACGATTATAATGAATCATATTCACACTGATAATGAATCAAATTCACACTGATGAATCGAATTCACGTTGATTATGAATCACATTCACGCTGATAATGAATCATATTCACGCTGATAATGAATCACATTCACACTGATAATTAATGGAATTCACGCCGATAATGAATCAAATTCACGCTGACAATCGAATTGACGCTGACAATGAATCAGATTCACGCTAAAATTTAATCACATTCATGCTGATAATGAATCATATTCAGGCTGATAATGAATCAAATTCACACTGATAATGAATCGAATTCACGTTGATAATGAATCACATTCACTCTGATAATGAATCAAATTCACGCTGATAATGAATCACATTCACACTGATAATGAATCACATTCACACTGATAATGCATCGAATTCACACTGACAATGAATAACATTTACACTGATAATTAATCACATTCATGCTGATAATAAATCACATTCACTCTGATAATGAATCAAATTCAGTCTGATAATGAATCGCATAAACACTGACAATGAATCACATTCACACTGATAATGAATCACATTCACATTGATAATGAATCAAATTCACGCGGATAATGAATCACGTTCACACTGATAATGAATCAAATTCACGCTGATGATGGATCACGTTCACGCTGATAATGAATCACATTCACACTAATATTGATTCACATTCACACTAATAATGAATCGAATTCACATTCATAATGAATCACATTCACACTTATAATGAATCACATTCACACTGATAATGAATCGAATTCACACTGATAATGAATCGCATACACACTGATAATGAATCAAATTCACGATGATAATGAATCATATTCACGCTGATAATGAATCACATTCACACTGATAATGAATCAAATTCACACTGACAATTAATCAAATTCACGCTGACAATGAATCAGATTCACGCTAATAATTAATCACATTCATGTTGATGAATCATATTCAGGCTGATAATGAATCAAATTCACACTGATAATGAATCGAATTCACGTTGATAATGAATCACATTCACGCTGATAATGAATCATATTCACGCTGATAATGAATCACATTCACACTGATAATTAATGGAATTCACGCCGATAATGAATCAAATTCACGCTGACAATTAATCAAATTCACGCTGACAATGAATATGATTCACGCTAATAATTAATCACATTCATGCTGATAATGAATCATATTCAGGCTGATAATGAATCAAATTCACTCTGATAATGAATCACATTCACACTGATAATGAATCGAATTCACACTGATAATGAATCGATTTCACGCCGATAATGAATCACATTCACACTGATAATTAATGGAATTCACGCCGATAATGAATCACATTCACGCTGACAATTAAACACATTCACGCTGACAATGAATCAGATTCACGCTAATAATTAATCACATTCATGCTGATAATGAATCATATTCAGGCTGATAATGAATCAAATTCACACTGATAATGAATCGAATTCACGTTGATAATGAATCACATTCACGCTGATAATGAATGAAATTCACGCTGATAATGAATCACATTCACACTGATAATGCATCGAATTCACACTGACAATGAATAACATTTACACTGATAATTAATCACATTCATGCTGATAATAAATCACATTCACTCTGATAATGAATCAAATTCAGTCTGATAATGAATCGCATAAACACTGACAATGAATCATATTCACACTGATAATGAATCACATTCACACTGATAATGAATCACATTCACATTGATAATGAATCAAATTCACGCAGATAATGAATCACTTTCACACTGATAATGAATCAAATTCACGCTAATAATAAATCACATTCACACGGATTTTGAATAACATTCACACTGATAATGAATCGACTTCACGCTGATGATGGATCATGTTCACGCTGATAATGAATCACATTCACACGGATTTTGAATCACATTCACACTGATAATGAATCGACTTCACGCTGATGATGGATCACGTTCACACTAATATTGAAACACATTCACACTGATATTGAATCACATTCACACTGATAATGAATCGAATTCACATTGATAATTAATCGAATTCACTCTTAGAATGAATCACATTCACACTGATAATGAATCGAATTCACACTGATAATGAATCGCATACACACAGATAATGAATCAAATTCACGATGATAATGAATCATATTCACGCTGATAATGAATCACATTCACACTGATAATTAATGGAATTCACGCCGATAATGAATCAAATTCACGCTGACAATTAATCAAATTCACGCTGACAATGAATCAGATTCACGCTAATAATTAATCACATTCATGCTGATAATGAATCATATTCAGGCTGATAATGAATCAAATTCACACTGATAATGAATCGAATTCACGTTGATAATGAATCACATTCACGCTGATAATGAATCATATTCACGCTGATAATGAATCACATTCACACTGATAATGGAATTCACGCCGATAATGAATCAAATTCACGCTGACAATTAATCAAATTCACGCTGACAATGAATATGATTCACGCTAATAATTAATCACATTCATGCTGATAATGAATCATATTCAGGCTGATAATGAATCAAATTCACACTGATAATGAATCGAATTCACGTTGATAATGAATCACATTCACACTGATAATGCATCGAATTCACACTGACAATGAATAACATTTACACTGATAATTAATCACATTCATGCTGATAATAAATCACATTCACTCTGATAATGAATCAAATTCAGTCTGATAATGAATCGCATAAACACTGACAATGAATCATATTCACACTGATAATGAATCACATTCACGCCGATAATGAATCACATTCACACTGATAATGAATCAAATTCAGTCTGATAATGAATCGCATAAACACTGACAATGAATCATATTCACAATGATAATGAATCACATTCACACTGATAATGAATCGAATTCACACTGATAATGAATCGAATTCACACTGATAATGAATCAAATTCACACTGATAATGAATCGATTTCACGCAGATAATGAATCACATTCACACTGATAATTAATGGAATTCACGCCGATAATGAATCACATTCACGCTGACAATTAAACACATTCACGCTGACAATGAATCAGATTCACGCTAATAATTAATCACATTCATGCTGATAATGAATCATATTCAGGCTGATAATGAATCAAATTCACACTGATAATGAATCGAATTCACGTTGATAATGAATCACATTCACGCTGATAATGAATGAAATTCACGCTGATAATGAATCACATTCACACTGATAATGCATCGAATTCACACTGACAATGAATAACATTTACACTGATAATTAATCACATTCATGCTGATAATAAATCACATTCACTCTGATAATGAATCAAATTCAGTCTGATAATGAATCGCATAAACACTGACAATGAATCATATTCACACTGATAATGAATCACATTCACACTGATAATGAATCACATTCACATTGATAATGAATCAAATTCACGCGGATAATGAATCACGTTCACACTGATATTGAATTACATTCACACTAATAATGAATCGAATTCACATTCATAATTAATCGAATTCACACTTATAATGAATCACATTCACACTGATAATGAATCGAATTCACACTGATAATGAATCGAATTCACGCTGATAATGAATCACATTCACGCTGATAATGAATCACATTCACACTGATAATGAATCGAATTCACACTGATAATGAATCAAATTCACGTTGATAATGAATCACATTCACGCTGATAATGAATTAAATTCACACTGATAATGCATCGATTTCACACGGACAATGAATAACATTCACACTGATAATTAATCACATTCATGCTGATAATAAATCACATTCACTCTGATAATGAATCAAATTCACTCTGATAATGAATCGCATTCACACTGACAAAGGATCGAATTCACGCTGACAATGACTCACATTTACACTGATAATGAATCATATAAACGGTGACAGTGAATAATATTCGCACTGATAATGAATCGAATTCACACTGAAAATGAATCACATTCACACTGATAATGAATCAGATTCACACTGATAATGAATCACATTCACACTGATAATGAATCACATTCACACTGATAATGAATCACATTCACACTGAATGAATCACATTCACATTGATAATGAATCAAATTCACGCGGATAATGAATCACGTTCACGCTGATAATGAATCACATTCACACTGATAATGAATCACATTCACACTGATAAATGAATAACATTCACACTGAATGAATAACATTCACATTGATAATGAATCAAATTCACGCGGATAATGAATCACGTTCACACTGATAATGAATCAAATTCACGCTGATAATAAATCACATTCACACTGATAATAAATCACATTCACACTGATAATGAATCGACTTCACGCTGATGATGGATCACGTTCACGCTGATAAGGAATCACATTCACACTAATATTGAATCACATTCACACTGATATTGAATCACATTCACACTGATATTGAATCACATTCACACTGATAATGAATCAAATTCACATTGATAATTAATCAAATTCACACTTATAATGAATCACATTCACACTGATAATGAATCGAATTCACACTGATAATAAATCGAATTCACGATGATAATGAATTACATTCACACTGATAATCACATTCATGCTGATAATAAATCACATTCACTCTGATAATGAATCAAATTCACTCTGATAATGAATCGCATAAACACTGAATGAATCATATTCACACTGATAATGAATCACATTCACACTGATAATGAATCAAATTCACAGTGATAATGAATCGATTTCACGTGGATAATGAATCACATTCACACTGATAATTAATGGAATTCACGCCGATAATGAATCACATTCACCCTGACAATCACATTCACGCTGACAATGAATCAGATTCACGCTAATGATTAGTCACAATCATGCTGATAATGAATCATATTCACGCTGATAATGAATCACATTCACGCTGACAATGAATCGAATTCACGCTGATGATGGATCACGTTCACGTTGATAATGAATCACATTCACGCTGATAATGAATCGCATTCACACTGACAAAGGATCGAATTCACGCTGATAATGAATCACATTCACACTGATAATGAATCATATTCACGCTGACAGTGAATAATATTCGCACTGATAATGAATCGAATTCACACTGAAAATGAATCACATTCACACTGATAATGAATCAGATTCACACTGATAAATGAATAACATTCACACTGATGATGAATCACATTCACGGTGGAAATGAATCATATGCACGCTGATAATCACATTCACGCTGCTAATGAATCACATTCACATTGACATTAAATCGAATTCACACTGATAATGAATCACATTCACGCTAATAATGAATCGAATTCACGCTGATAATGGATCACGTTCACGTTGATAATGAATCACATTCACGCTGAAAATGAATCACATTCACACTGATAATGAATCAGATTCACACTGATAAATGAATAACATTCACACTGATGATGAATCACATTCACGCTGATAATGAATCACATTCACATTGATAATGAATCAAATTCACGCTGATAATAAATCACATTCACACGGATTTTGAATCACATTCACACTGATAATGAATCGACTTCACACTGATGGATCACATTCACACTAATATTGAATCACATTCACACTGATATTTAATCACATTCACACTGATAATGAATCGAATTCACACTGATAATGAATCGAATTCACATTGATAATTAATCGAATTCACACTTATAATGAATCACATTCACACTGATAATGAATCGAATTCACACTGAAAATGAATCACATTCACACTGATAATGAATCAGATTCACACTGATAAATGAATAACATTCACAATGATGATGAATCACATTCACGCTGATAATGAATCACATTCACATTGATAATGAATCACATTCACTCTGATAATGAATCGCATAAACACTGAATGAATCATATTCACACTGATAATGAATCACATTCATACTGATAATTAATGGAATTCACGCCGATAATGAATCACATTCACGCTGACAATGAATCACATTCACATTGATAATGAATCACATTCACTCTGATAATGAATCGCATAAACACTGAATGAATCATATTCACACTGATAATGAATCACATTCACACTGATAATGAATCAGATTCACACTGATAAATGAATAACATTCACAATGATGATGAATCACATTCACGCTGATAATGAATCACATTCACATTGATAATGAATCACATTCACTCTGATAATGAATCGCATAAACACTGAATGAATCATATTCACACTGATAATGAATCACATTCATACTGATAATTAATGGAATTCACGCCGATAATGAATCACATTCACGCTGACAATGAACCACATTCACATTGATAATGAATCACATTCACTCTGATAATGAATCGCATAAACACTGAATGAATCATATTCACACTGATAATGAATCACATTCACACTGATAATGAATCGAATTCACACTGATAATGAATCGATTTCACGCCGATAATGAATCACATTCACACTGATAATTAATGGAATTCACGCCGATAATGAATCACATTCACGCTGACAATTAAACACATTCACGCTGACAATGAATCAGATTCACGCTAATAATTAATCACATTCATGCTGATAATGAATCATATTCAGGCTGATAATGAATCAAATTCACACTGATAATGAATCGAATTCACGTTGATAATGAATCACATTCACGCTGATAATGAATGAAATTCACGCTGATAATGAATCACATTCACACTGATAATGCATCGAATTCACACTGACAATGAATACCATTTACACTGATAATTAATCACATTCATGCTGATAATGAATCATATCCACGCTGATAATGAATCACATTCACACTGAAAATGAATCACATTCACACTGATAATGAATCAGATTCACACTGATAAATGAATGACATTCACACTGATGATGAATCACATTCACGCTGATAATGAATCACATTCACATTGATAATGAATCACATTCACTCTGATAATGAATCGCATAAACACTGAATGAATCATATTCACACTGATAATGAATCACATTCATACTGATAATTAATGGAATTCACGACGATAATGAATCACATTCACGCTGACAATGAATCACATTCACATTGATAATGAATCACATTCACTCTGAATGAATCGCATAAACACTGAATGAATCATATTCAGGCTGATAATGAATCAAATTCACACTGATAATGAATCGAATTCACGTTGATAATGAATCACATTCACGCTGATAATGAATGAAATTCACGCTGATAATGAATCACATTCACACGGATAA
Source organism: Telmatherina bonti (assembly GCF_933228915.1). NCBI lineage: Eukaryota > Metazoa > Chordata > Actinopteri > Atheriniformes > Telmatherinidae > Telmatherina > Telmatherina bonti. The sequence goes on from NC_136632.1 coordinate 33,657,516, forward strand.
TGCATCGAATTCACACTGACAATGAATAACATTTACACTGATAATTAATCACATTCATGCTGATGATAAATCACATTCTCTCTGATAATGAATCAAATTCAGTCTGATAATGAATCGCATAAACACTGACAATGAATCATATTCACACTGATAATGAATCACATTCACACTGATAATGAATCACATTCACATTGATAATGAATCAAATTCACGCGGATAATGAATCACGTTCACACTGATAATGAATCAAATTCACGCTAATAATAAATCACATTCACACGGATTTTGAATAACATTCACAATGATAATGAATCGACTTCACGCTGATGATGGATCACGTTCACGCTGATAATGAATCACATTCACACGGATTTTGAATCACATTCACACTGATAATGAATCGACTTCACGCTGATGATGGATCACGTTCACACTAATATTGAAACACATTCACACTGATATTGAATCACATTCACACTGATAATGAATCGAATTCACATTGATAATTAATCGAATTCACACTTAGAATAAATCACATTCACACTGATAATGAATCAAATTCACACTGATAATGAATCGCATACACACTGATAATGAATCAAATTCACGATAATAATGAATCATATTCACGCTGATAATGAATCATATTCACGCTGATAATGAATCACATTCACACTGATAATTAATGGAATTCACGCCGATAATGAATCAAATTCACGCTGACAATTAATCAAATTCACGCTGACAATTAATCAGATTCACGCTAATAATTAATCACATTCATGCTGATAATGAATCATATTCAGGCTGATAATGAATCAAATTCACACTGATAATGAATCGAATTCACACTGATAATGAATCGAATTCACGTTGATAATGAATCACATTCACGCTGATAATGAATCATATTCACGCTGATAATGAATCACATTCACACTGATAATGAATCACATTCACACTGATAATGAATCGAATTCACACTGAAAATGAATCACATTCACACTGATAATGAATCAGATTCACACTGATAAATGAATAACATTCACAATGATGATGAATCACATTCAGTCTGATAATGAATCGCATAAACACTGACAATGAATCACATTCAGTCTGATAATGAATCGCATAAACACTGACAATGAATCATATTCACACTGATAATGAATCACATTCACACTGATAATGAATCAAATTCACACTGATAATTAATCGATTTCACGCCGATAATGAATCACATTCACACTGATAATTAATGGAATTCACGCCGATAATGAATCACATTCACGCTGACAATTAAACACATTCACGCTGACAATGAATCAGATTCACGCTAATAATTAATCACATTCATGCTGATAATGAATCATATTCAGGCTGATAATGAATCAAATTCACACTGATAATGAATCGAATTCACGTTGATAATGAATCACATTCACGCTGATAATGAATGAAATTCACGCTGATAATGAATCACATTCACACTGATAATGCATCGAATTCACACTGACAATGAATACCATTTACACTGATAATTAATCACATTCATGCTGATAATAAATCACATTCACTCTGATAATGAATCAAATTCAGTCTGATAATGAATCGCATAAACACTGACAATGAATCATATTCACACTTTCAAGTGCCCCTCACTCTTGCGAGGTTTACCCTGCAGCTTCCCCACTTGAAAGGCAGCTTTCTTCAGAAGAATATAACTGGAATCCACTCAATGACCAAGACCAGCTTTCTTTCTTTTCTTTCTTTTCTTTCTTTTATTTTGAAAGTCAGAGGCCAAACCAGGTGAAAAACCTTAAAATACAAACACAAACAGAAGTTCAAAAAATATACCCAAAGAAACCATAATCAACCAGCATCGAAATCCAATCAAAATCAAATATTTAATTTTAATTTAATTTAATTTTTAAATTATCAAAAATTAAACTTGAAAATAAGTAAAGAAAACCCATATTTAAAGCACCCAAAATAAATTAAATACAGTTTAAAGCATTGCTCAATTTTAACCCTACAAACCTAAGCAGCTTTTAACTCCCATACATGCACAAAAATCACAATGACCAAATTACTTTTAGCTTAACCTTTTTAAAATACACCACATTTTTAACTGTACTTTTACCCATGTGATATTAAATATGTGATATTTTAACTTGCTTTTTAATCACGTGACTTTTTTTAAATACATTACATTTTAACCCTAATCTAATCACATAATTACCCATAGTTCAAGCTGCAAAACACATAGCACATTTAAAAGCTCACCGGCTCCTTCTTCCTTCTTTGAGTCAAGCTTTAAACCTGCAGTCTTCTTTTTCCAAGTCCAGAGTTTTCAACCATTCTTTCACACACTGTTTGCTCCTCACTGTCTGTGAGTGAGTGCCTCCAAACTCCAACTAATTTCCCGATCGCTTCCACCTGGTGCACTCAACTGCTGCCTCCAGGCTGGGAGACACACCCAGACCTGATGCACTCAGGCAGAGAGGGCGTGGCCTGCAGCTCAGCTCAACACCTCCCACTCAATCTTCCCACGGGAACCGCTGGAAAGATCGCACACAGTGAACTTGTGGTCAGAGATTCCCTCCTGGGCGTCCTGCCTGCTCCTCCACTGGCAGCAGGACCACCAACCTTCGGACGTCTCGGTGAAGGATTGTGGACTTAAGGTCCCTCCGGATGCTGGAGACAGGATGCTTGGATGCTGATGTTGGAGGTCTCACCTCAGGGATACAGGAGCTTGCCACAACTCTGACATTCACATCTCGTACAATACCTCTGGAGTCTGGGTTGACACTGATGACTCTCCCAAACTTAAAGTGGCCCCTCAATGCATTCTGGTCGCACAGCCAAACAACATCTCCAACTTGAACATTCCTCTGTGTGGTGTGCCATTTACTCCTCACATAGAGATTAGCACCAGCAAGTTGGCTCCAGAACCTCCAGAATTTGTTGACCTGGTGCTGCATTTCCTGGAGTCTCTTATAGGGATAGCTCGTGAAGTCAAATGTTTTCCAGTCACCACTTGATGATGCCCGTCCCAGCAGGAGTGTATTGGGTGTGATGTACTGCACGGTGTCTTCATGGCTCTGCACCCTGGCATTAATGGGGCGCTCATTAGAAAGATTAGCGGCGAGCTGAAGTGTCGTCTGAAGTTCGCTGTAGCTGAGCCCTGATTCTCTCCCCGGACTCTGGAACGCCTTCTTCACAATTCGGACAGCTGCTTCAGCAGAGCCATTCCGATGAGGTGAATCAGCTGGCTGGATTTTCCACTGCCAGTCGGTTCCATTTTGAGCTGAAGTCTCCTCCACAGCAGACCTGTTCAGGCCATCCAGAAACCGATACAACTCCTCCAGAACCGGTTTGGCACCGACAAAATTGGTCCCTGGATCAGACCAAATCTTCTTAGGATGCCCTCGAATTGCTGTGAACCTCTGATAAGCCATCAGAAAGCTTTCAGTCGACATGGTGTTGGCCAGCTCTGTGTGGATTGCCCTACTGGCCATGCAGCAGAATACAACTCCCCAAACCTTCATCGTGACTCTCTTCCTCACATCATCTTTGACCTGGTATGGTCCAAACAGGTCAACTGCTGTGAACTCAAATGGGGCTGCTGGCCTAGTTCTCTCTTGAGGCAGATCACCCATCACTTGCTGACATCTTCTAGCTCTGGCTTTCTTGCAGATCACACAGTTTTCAATGACTTTTTGAGCAATTCTTCGTCCCTTGATGACCCATGCTCTCTTTCTCACCTTCAGTAGAGTTGCAGCCACTCCCTCATGACCTTTGTTGTGAGCTTCCCGAACCAACAATGTTGAGACCCAGGCGCTGTAAGGTAAGAGGGGAACACCAACTCTGTCTTCATTAAAAGCTTGGACTCTCCCACTACAAACTAGTAGCCCGGTTTCTTCCTCTTTGCAGACTACCAGCCAGTCTATTGTGGTAGTTGGAAAGGTCACACCCTCTTGTGCAGCAAGAAAAAGGTCTCTTAAAGCATCTTGGCGCTCTGTTACAGTGATGACCCCAGCTGACGAAACTGCCTCCCACTTTGGAGTTCCTAGGATCCTATTTTGACCTGCAAAGCATTTTGCTGCCCTCCAAACCTGGGCGATCGTCTTAACCAGGTGAGTCAGGTTGCTGAACCGTCCTTCATCCACTAGGTTTTGGACAGCAGCGCCAGCAGGTGGCCTCCGAAGCTCCAGATCTGGTGGCTCTTTCTTCACCTGAGCTCTTGTGAGTGCGGCAGCAAATGATTTCTTCTGCATCTTTCCAACACTCTCTCTGGCGATTGCTGATACATCCTTTGCAGACTTGATTGGCCACTCACCAGCTGGTAGACTCAGGAACTTTGGTCCTTGTTGCCATGGTGAATTTTCATCCAAATCTTTTGGGCCAGCCCCACGAGTGATGATGTCAGCGATGTTCAGTGGTCCAGGGATCCACCACCAATCTTGAAGATGTGTGCTGCTTTGGATTTCTCCAACTCTGTTGGCGAAAAAGGTCTGGAAGCCATAGCTCTCACGCTGAATTGCACCAAGGACTGTTTGGCTGTCGACAAAATGATACCACTGCTTGACTTGAATTCGGCCATGTTGCTCAAAGTACTTCTTCAAGCGGGCGGCGAATACTGCTCCACACAGCTCTGCCTTAACTGCTTCCCCCTTGTGGTCTAGGGGAGTCAGTTTAGCTTTAGACTCCACCAGCCTCACCACAGGACCTTGGTCACAGGCCCATCGCAAATACAGGACGGCACCATAAGCGTGCTCGCTGCCATCTGAGAAGGTAATTGCATCAGGTTCAGCCGGTGTGCCTCCTGGTGTCAGGGCTCTATGAAACTTGACCTTACTCAGCTGAGCGTATTCTTCAAAAAGGCTGATGGCATCTTCTCTGAGCTTTCCTGATAGTGCAAGGTCCCACGTGTCTTTGATGGTGCTACACTTGGGTTTAGCCTCCTGGAATGCTCTCCGAACCAAAATGGCCCCTTTCTGCTTTACAGGCGCTGTCAGACCAATTGGGTCATACAGTCCAGAAACTTGGCTGAGTAACTCTCGTCGTGTCAGCGGGTTTGGTGTCTGAGCTCTCACCTGCTCCAGTTGAAGGTCCTGGCCGAGTCTCGTTTTCCTCTTCCTCTTTGAGAAGTTTATCCCAACCATGACATGAAGCTTGTCATCCTCCAGGGTGTAGCCGAGGCCAAGAGCTTTGTTGTCCTCCTCTTTGAGCTGATTCGGCAGGATCACAGTCTTCGGAGTAGCCACCTGTTCCTCTTTTCCGACAGACTCCCTCCTACTTTGACCAGAGAAGACCCATGGCTTCAACTCGAACCCTCCTGCTTTCAGGATCTGCTCCACATTCTCTGTGATGACTTTAAGCTGGTCCAAGTTGTCATGAGAGGTCAAGAGGTCATCGACGTAACTGTCTTCCTGTAGCACTCGACGCTCTTCCGTGAGATGGCTGAAGTGGGGAAGATTAGCCGTCTCTCTCATGGCGAGTTGAGCGATACAGCCTGCTGGCTTGTCTCCAATGTTAACTCTTGTGACTGCATATTCACCCAGCTCCTCCTCTTCAGAGTCACGCCACAGGAACCTGTGCAAATGCACCTCTTGGTCTTCGAGCCACACTGAATTGTACATTTTTTTTATGTCTCCTAATGCAGCAAAACCTCCTCTTCGGAATTTGAGAAGCACAGCACGAATGGAGTTGAGGACGTCAGGGCCCTTTAGCAGGAGATCATTGAGACTCACCCCTCTGTACTTTTGACTACTGTTCCAGACCAGTCTCACTGGAGTTGTGACAGAGTGTGGGTTGGGCGCGATGAGGTGGCTGATGTACCACACTGGACCAGTCCATGCATGGAGGACGTCTTGAGACAACTTCATTGCGGCCCTGCGCTCGACCATCTCGTGAACTTGAGCAGCATAGGCGGCCTTCCACTCGGGCTCCCTGGCCAGCTGCCTCTCCGTCCTCAGGAATGTGGCCTCAACTGCACTCCTGTTGCTTGGTAATGTGGCTGGATCTTCTACCCAGGGGTACTTGGCGTGCCAGTGAGCCTTTTCACTATTGTCATCAGCACCTACGTATGTAAGGCCACTCTTTACCACCTCCAGCTCCCTTTCTTCAGTGAGGGTCATCTCTTTGCCGCCTGGCTGACAGTTTCCGCAACGACAGCCCCCACATCTCGGGACACAGCCAGCACCAATACTGTCCCATTTCCACCACTTGAGGAAGTTGGATGCAGTAGCTGCACAACTGGATTGCTGAGGTTGGATGGCAACTGGGGCTTGTTGGCTTTGTGGAGGATGAATGGGGACTACACAGGTGTGTTCTTCATACTTCACAGCAGCAGTTCTCATAGACCTTGCAAAGTGTGTTCTCGATGTGTGGGCTGATACAGTGACCTCCTCAAACAACTCAGGATGGGTGCCAGCAACTGTCTTTCCCATTGGTCCATCCCACAGCACAAGATCCCCCACTGTGCGGATCTTCTGTGGAGCCAGCTGACCCTCCTTGTGACTTACAAGGAGGTGGATCTCTCTTGGCCTTACTAGGTCACTGAGTGGGACGCCTGGGAAGAACTCTTGCAGTTTTTTGGGCGACACATGTCTGTGGATGTCTGCGATGTTGTCTAGGCCATAGCAAACCAGCTGGTGGGACCTGAAAGTGCCTCTTGAGGTGCTGACACGGATTTTCAGGAGGTACCGCTTTGTTTTGATGAAGACTTTCATGCCTCCTACACCATGGACCACAAGCGTGATGTCTTCACTTCTGAGATTGAGCTGACCTGCTGCCTCATGAGTGATATAATTGGTGTCAGAAGCTAGGTCGAGCAGGGTCCCAATCTTTTGTCCAGCATTAGCTGTTACCTCCAAAAGCATCATGATGACAGGCCACTCCGCTAGGCCGCTCTCTGCCAGAAGACTTGAGTGACTCTTTGCAACGTGGGAGGTGCTCGCTGCTGTGTTGGAGAATGCGTCCCGGCATTGTTGGGCTAATTCAGGTGAGAGTTTTCTGAAGAATTCTTCCTGGGCCTCGGTGTAATTCCTCTTGTTGCCACCTCCCACTAAGCTGCCTTTGCTCCTTCTCTGGGTCGTGCTGCCTCTGGATGCTTCAGCATTGGGACACAGATAGTAATGGTGGTCTGTGGCTCTCTTGTCCTCACACTCAGGATCTTTGCAGAGGAATGAAGTTTTGCAGTGATTATCATCACCGTGGACCTCCAGACATTTCCAGCAGGCTCCCAGTTTCCGTACTGCATCCTTCTTCTCTGTGAGCTTGAGCACACGGAACTTTTTGCAGAAGTACAGCTTTTTCTTATGCTTGATGTCCCCACAGACGACACACCCTGAGAGATAGCTACTCGACTGGTTTAAGGCTCTGGTTCTGGCTTGCCTTTGCTCAGGTCGGATTTCTTTCCTTGGCAGCTCTTCATCCCTCAATTGGTCCAGCTGTTCATAGATGCTCTCTTGACTCTTGAGGAAGGCCAGAAGACTGTCAAAGCGCTTCTCTGGTTCAGCACTGATCTTCCCAGCTGAATAGAGAAGCCACTCTTTCTTCAACGCATCAGGAAGCTTGCTTTCAATTGACTTTGTCACCAGAGGGTTCTTTAAAGCGCCAGTGTCACCAAGGTCACTCAGGTCTTCAAGGGCTTTCTCAACAGCTTGGATGAGCTCAACAATTTTCTTGGGCTGGTGACTTTTGACAGCTGGAAGTCTCTGGAGCTCCTCAACAATCTCAATGGCAATTGCAGTTTGGTTTCCAAACCTATTCTCCAGGACACGAAAGATGTCGTCTGATGTATTGTAGGTCATTAATCGAAAATCCCTCATTATTTTCTCATCCAAACTGTCTAGAAGCTGGAACTTTTTGACTTCTTTTGATCCAGTGGGTTCTCCTTGCCTCTGAAGGGCCTCCCAGTCTCTTTTCCAGCGATGAAAGTCTCGCCTTATGCCAGTAAACTTGGGGAGGGAGGTTGGCTTCAGTCTAATGGCTGATGCTGGGTAGCTGATGGAAGCTGCACTCACAGCTCTTTCAGTGTCTTCTTTAGCTTTTGCTTCAATGAACTCTGCTTTTCTGGACATTAACTTGGGAATGATCTGCTCAAGCCCTCGCACGCGTAGCTGCAAGTCTTTCTGCTCAGCAGGCGGGGCCCAACACTTCCACTGTGTGTGCAGCTCTTTTGCCCTCTTAACCAATCTTTCCATGTAGTTGAACATGAAGTCAAAGGCCTCTTTATTTCCACCAGGTTCAAAGGACATCACACTCTCTACTTTCTCCTCTGCAGCCTTTACCGCCATTGTCAGTTCCTCTTCTCCGAAGCTGGCCCAGAGTGTCTTCTGGATGAGGTCTTTCAGCTCTTTCAGTTTCATCTCACACTCATTTGCAGTTTTCCCAATATCGGCCTTTTGCTGCTCGCTCAAACGTGATCCATCATCAGCGTGAATGTGATTCATTATCAACGTGAACGTGATCCATCATCAGCGTGAATTCGATTCATTGTTAGCGTGAATTCGATTCATTATCAGTGTGAATTCGATTTAATGTCAATGTCAATGTGATTCATTATCAGCGTGAATGTGATTATCAGCGTGCATATGATTCATTTTCACCTTGAATGTGATTGTCAGCGTGAATGTGATTAATTGTCAGCGTGAATGTGATTCATTATCAGCGTGAATATGATTCATTATCAGCATGAATGTCACTAATTATTAGCGTGAATCTGATTCATTGTCAGCGTGAATGTGATTGTCAGCGTGAATGTGATTCATTATCCGCGTGAAATCGATTCATTATCACTGTGAATTTGATTCATTATCAGTGTGAATGTGATTCATTATCAGTGTGAATATGATTCATTCAGTGTTTATGCGATTCATTATCAGAGTGAATTTGATTCATTATCAATGTGAATGTGATTCATTATCAGCGTGAATGTGATTCATCATCAGTGTGAATATGATTCATTTTCAGTGTGAATTCGATTCATTATCAGTGTGATTGTGATTCATTATCAGTGTGAATGTGATTCATTATCAGCGTGAATATGATTCATTATCGTGAATTTAATTCATTATCAGTGTGTATGCGATTCATTATCAGTGTGAATTCGATTCATTATCAGTGTGAATGTGATTCATTATGAGTGTGAATTCGATTAATTATCAATGTGAATTCGATTCATTATCAGTGTGAATGTGATTCAATATCAGTGTGAATGTGATTCAATATTAGTGTGAATGTGATTCATTATCAGCGTGAATGTGATCCATCATCAGCGTGAAGTCGATTCATTATCAGTGTGAATGTGATTCAAAATCCGTGTGAATGTGATTTATTATCAGCGTGAATTTGGTTCATTATCAGTGTGAACGTGATTCATTATCAATGTGAATTTGATTCATTATCAATGTGAATGTGATTCATTATCAGCGTGAATGTGATTCATCATCAGTGTGAATGTGATTCATTTTCAGCGTGAATTTGATTCTTTGTCAGTGTGAATGCGATTCATTATCAGCGTGAATTCGTTTCATTGTCAGTGTGTATGCGATTCATTATCAGTGTGAATGTGATTCATTATCAGTGTGAATTCGATTTAATGTCAATGTGAATGTGATTCATTAGCAGCGTGAATTTGATTAATTGTCAGCGTGAATGTGATTGTCAGCGTGAATGTGATTTATTGTCAGCGTGAATGTGATTCATTATCAGCCTGAATCTGATTCATTGTCAGCGTGAATTTGATTAATTGTCAGTGTGAATTTGATTCATTATCAGTGTGAATGTGATTCATTATCAGCGTGAATATGATTCATTATCATCGTGAATTTGATTCATTATCAGTGTGTATGCGATTAATTATCAGTGTGAATTCGATTCATTATCAGTGTGAATGTGATTCATTATAAGTGTGAATTCGATTAATTATGAATGTGAATTCGATTCATTATTAGTGTGAATGTGATTCAATATTAGTGTGAATGTGATTCATTATCAGCGTGAACGTGATCCATCATCAGCGTGAATTTGATTCATTATCAGTATGAACGTGATTCATTATCCGCGTGAATTTGATTCATTATCAATGTGAATGTGATTCATTATCTGTGTGAATGTGATTCATTGTCAGTGTTTATGCGATTCATTATCAGACTGAATTTGATTCATTATCAGAGTGAATGTGATTTATTATCAGCATGAATGTGATTAATTATCAGTGTAAATGTTATTCATTGTCAGTGTGAATTCGATGCATTATCAGTGTGAATGTGATTCATTATCAGTGTGAATGTGATTCATTATCAGCGTGAATTTGATTCATTATCAGAGTGAATGTGATTCATTATCAACGTGAATTCGATTCATTATCAGTGTGAATTTGATTCATTATCAGCCTGAATATGATTCATTATCAGCATGAATGTGATTAAATTTTAGCGTGAATCTGATTCATTGTCAGCGTCAATTTGATTGTCAGCGTGAATTTGATTCATTATCGGCGTGAATTCCATTAATTATCAGTGTGAATGTGATTCATTATCAGCGTGAATATGATTCATTATCAGCATGAATGTGATTCATAATCAACGTGAATTCGATTCATCAGTGTGAATTTGATTCATTATCAGCCTGAATATGATTCATTATCAGCGTGAATGTGATTAATTATTAGCGTGAATCTGATTCATTGTCACCGTGAATTTGATTAATTGTCAGCGTGAATTTGATTCATTATCGGCGTGAATTCCATTAATTATCAGTGTGAATGTGATTCATTATCAGTGTGAATATGATTCATTATTATCGTGAATTTGATTCATTATCAGTGTGTATGCGATTCATTATCAGTGTGAATTCGATTCATTATCAGTGTGAATGTGATTCATTATGTGTGAATTCGATTAATTATCAATGTGAATTCGATTCATTATCAGTGTGAATGTGATTCAATATCAGTGTGAATGTGTTTCAATATTAGTGTGAACGTGATCCATCATCAGCGTGAAGTCGATTCATTATCAGTGTGAATGTGATTCAAAATCCGTGTGAATGTGATTTATTATCAGCGTAAATTTGATTCATTATCAGTGTGAACTTGATTCATTATCAATGTGAATTTGATTCATTATCAATGTGAATGTGATTCATTATCAGCGTGAATGTGATTCATCATCAGTGTGAATGTTATTCATTTATCAGTGTGAATCTGATTCATTATCAGTGTGAATGTGATTCATTTTCAGTGTGATTTCGATTCATTATCAGTGCGAATATTATTCACTGTCAGCGTGAATATGATTCATTATCAGGGTGAATTCGATCCTTTGTCAGTGTGAATGCGATTCATTATCAGCGTGAATTCGTTTCATTGTCAGTGTGTATGCGATTCATTATCACCGTGAATGTGATTCATTATCAACGTGAACGTGATCCATCATCAGCGTGAATGTGATTCATTATCAACGTGAACGTGATCCATCATCAGCGTGAATTCGATTCATTGTTAGCGTGAATTCGATTCATTATCAGTGTGAATTCGATTTAATGTCAATGTCAATGTGATTCATTATCAGCGTGAATGTGATTATCAGCGTGCATATGATTCATTTTCACCTTGAATGTGATTGTCAGCGTGAATGTGATTAATTGTCAGCGTGAATGTGATTCATTATCAGCGTGAATATGATTCATTATCAGCATGAATGTCACTAATTATTAGCGTGAATCTGATTCATTGTCAGCGTGAATGTGATTGTCAGCGTGAATGTGATTGTCAGCGTGAATGTGATTCATTATCCGTGTGAAATCGATTCATTATCACTGTGAATTTGATTCATTATCAGTGTGAATGTGATTCATTATCAGTGTGAATTTGATTCATTATCAATGTGAATGTGATTCATTATCAGCGTGAATGTGATTCATCATCAGTGTGAATATGATTCATTTTCAGTGTGAATTCAATTCATTATCAGTGTGATTGTGATTCATTATTAACGTGAACGTGATCCATTATCAGCGTGAATTCGATTCATTGTTAGCGTGAATGTGATTCATTATCAGTGTGAATTCGATTTAATGTCAATGTGAATGTGATTCATTATCAGCGTGAATTCGATCCTTTGTCAGTGTGATTGCGATTCTTTATCAGCGTGAATTCGTTTCATTGTCAGTGTGTATGCGATTCAATATCACCGTGAATGTGATGCATTATCAACGTGAACGTGATCCATCATCAGCGTGAATTCGATTCATTGTTAGCGTGAATTCGATTCATTATCAGTGTGAATTCGATTTAATGTCAATGTCAATGTGATTCATTATCAGCGTGAATGTGATTATCAGCGTGCATATGATTCATTTTCACCTTGAATGTGATTGTCAGCGTGAATGTGATTAATTGTCAGCGTGAATGTGATTCATTTTCAGTGTGAATTCGATTCATTATCAGTGCGAATATTATTCACTGTCAGCGTGAATATGATTCATTATCAGTGTGAATGTGATTCATTATCAGCGTGAATTCGATCCTTTGTCAGTGTGAATGCGATTGATTATCAGCGTGAATGTGATTCATTATCAGTGTGAATATGATTCATTCAGTGTTTATGCGATTCATTATCAGAGTGAATTTGATTCATTATCAGAGTGAATGTGATTTATTATCAGCATGAATGTGATTAATTATCAGTGTGAATGTTATTCATTGTCCGTGTGAAATCGATGCATTATCAGTGTGAATTTAATTCATTATCAGCGTGAATGTGATTCATTATCAACGTGAATTCGATTAATTATCAGTGTGAATTCGATTCATTATCAGTGTGAATGTGATTCATTATCAGCGTGAATATGATTCATTATCATCGTGAATTTGATTCATTATCAGTGTGTATGCGATTCATTATCAGTGTGAATTCGATTCATTATCAGTGTGAATGCGATTCATTAAAAGTGTGAATTCGATTAATTATGAATGTGAATTCGATTCATTATTAGTGTGAATGTAATTCAATATCAGTGTGAATGTGATTCATTATCAGCCTGAATATGATTCATTCAGTGTTTATGCGATTCATTATCAGAGTGAATTTGATTCATTATCAGCCTGAATATGATTCATTATCAGCATGAATGTGATTAATTATTAGCATGAATCATATTCATTGTCAGCGTGAATTTGATTAATTGTCAGCGTGAATTTGATTCATTATCGGCGTGAATTCCATTAATTATAAGTGTGAATGTGATTCATTATCAGCGTGAATATGATTCATTATCAGCGTGAATGTGATTCATTATCAACGTGAATTCGATTCATTATCAGTGTGAATTTGATTTATTATCAGCCTGAATATGATTCATTATCAGCATGAATGTGATTAATCATTAGCGTGAATCTGATTCATTGTCAGCGTGAATTTGATTAATTGTCAGCGTGAATTTGATTCATTATCGGCGTGAATTCCATTAATTATCAGTGTGAATGTGATTCATTATCAGCGTGAATATGATTCATTATCATCGTGAATTTGATTCATTATCAGTGTGTATGCGATTCATTATCAGTGTGAATTCGATTCATTATCAGTGTGAATGTGATTCATTCTAAGTGTGAATTCGATTAATTATCAATGTGAATTTGATTCATTATCAGTGTGAATGTGATTCAATATCAGAGTGAATGTGTTTCAATATTAGTGTGAACGTGATCCATCATCAGCGTGAAGTCAATTCATTATCAGTGTGAATGTGATTCAAAATCCGTGTGAATGTGATTTATTATTAGCGTGAATTTGATTCATTATCAGTGTGAATGTGATTCATTATCTGCGTGAATTTGATTCATTATCAATGTGAATGTGATTCATTATCAGTGTGAATGTGATTCATTGTCAGTGTGAATTCGATGCATTATCAGTGTGAATGTGCTTCATTATCAGCGTGAATATGATTCATTATCAGCATGAATGTGATTCATAATCAACGTGAATTCGATTCATCAGTGTGAATTTGATTCATTATCAGCCTGAATATGATTCATTATCAGCGTGAATGTGATTAATTATTAGCGTGAATCTGATTCATTGTCACCGTGAATTTGATTAATTGTCAGCGTGAATTTGATTCATTATCGGCGTGAATTCCATTAATTATCAGTGTGAATGTGATTCATTATCAGTGTGAATATGATTCATTATTATCGTGAATTTGATTCATTATCAGTGTGTATGCGATTCATTATCAGTGTGAATTCGATTCATTATCAGTGTGAATGTGATTCATTATGTGTGAATTCGATTAATTATCAATGTGAATTCGATTCATTATCAGTGTGAATGTGATTCAATATCAGTGTGAATGTGTTTCAATATTAGTGTGAACGTGATCCATCATCAGCGTGAAGTCGATTCATTATCAGTGTGAATGTGATTCAAAATCCGTGTGAATGTGATTTATTATCAGCGTAAATTTGATTCATTATCAGTGTGAACTTGATTCATTATCAATGTGAATTTGATTCATTATCAATGTGAATGTGATTCATTATCAGCGTGAATGTGATTCATCATCAGTGTGAATGTTATTCATTTATCAGTGTGAATCTGATTCATTCTCACTGTGAATGTGATTCATTTTCAGTGTGATTTCGATTCATTATCAGTGCGAATATTATTCACTGTCAGCGTGAATATGATTCATTATCAGGGTGAATTCGATCCTTTGTCAGTGTGAATGCGATTCATTATCAGCGTGAATTCGTTTCATTGTCAGTGTGTATGCGATTCATTATCACCGTGAATGTGATTCATTATCAACGTGAACGTGATCCATCATCAGCGTGAATGTGATTCATTATCAACGTGAACGTGATCCATCATCAGCGTGAATTCGATTCATTGTTAGCGTGAATTCGATTCATTATCAGTGTGAATTCGATTTAATGTCAATGTCAATGTGATTCATTATCAGCGTGAATGTGATTATCAGCGTGCATATGATTCATTTTCACCTTGAATGTGATTGTCAGCGTGAATGTGATTAATTGTCAGCGTGAATGTGATTCATTATCAGCGTGAATATGATTCATTATCAGCATGAATGTCACTAATTATTAGCGTGAATCTGATTCATTGTCAGCGTGAATGTGATTGTCAGCGTGAATGTGATTGTCAGCGTGAATGTGATTCATTATCCGTGTGAAATCGATTCATTATCACTGTGAATTTGATTCATTATCAGTGTGAATGTGATTCATTATCAGTGTGAATTTGATTCATTATCAATGTGAATGTGATTCATTATCAGCGTGAATGTGATTCATCATCAGTGTGAATATGATTCATTTTCAGTGTGAATTCAATTCATTATCAGTGTGATTGTGATTCATTATTAACGTGAACGTGATCCATTATCAGCGTGAATTCGATTCATTGTTAGCGTGAATGTGATTCATTATCAGTGTGAATTCGATTTAATGTCAATGTGAATGTGATTCATTATCAGCGTGAATTCGATCCTTTGTCAGTGTGATTGCGATTCTTTATCAGCGTGAATTCGTTTCATTGTCAGTGTGTATGCGATTCAATATCACCGTGAATGTGATGCATTATCAACGTGAACGTGATCCATCATCAGCGTGAATTCGATTCATTGTTAGCGTGAATTCGATTCATTATCAGTGTGAATTCGATTTAATGTCAATGTCAATGTGATTCATTATCAGCGTGAATGTGATTATCAGCGTGCATATGATTCATTTTCACCTTGAATGTGATTGTCAGCGTGAATGTGATTAATTGTCAGCGTGAATGTGATTCATTTTCAGTGTGAATTCGATTCATTATCAGTGCGAATATTATTCACTGTCAGCGTGAATATGATTCATTATCAGTGTGAATGTGATTCATTATCAGCGTGAATTCGATCCTTTGTCAGTGTGAATGCGATTGATTATCAGCGTGAATGTGATTCATTATCAGTGTGAATATGATTCATTCAGTGTTTATGCGATTCATTATCAGAGTGAATTTGATTCATTATCAGAGTGAATGTGATTTATTATCAGCATGAATGTGATTAATTATCAGTGTGAATGTTATTCATTGTCCGTGTGAAATCGATGCATTATCAGTGTGAATTTAATTCATTATCAGCGTGAATGTGATTCATTATCAACGTGAATTCGATTAATTATCAGTGTGAATTCGATTCATTATCAGTGTGAATGTGATTCATTATCAGCGTGAATATGATTCATTATCATCGTGAATTTGATTCATTATCAGTGTGTATGCGATTCATTATCAGTGTGAATTCGATTCATTATCAGTGTGAATGTGATTCATTAAAAGTGTGAATTCGATTAATTATGAATGTGAATTCGATTCATTATTAGTGTGAATGTAATTCAATATCAGTGTGAATGTGATTCATTATCAGCCTGAATATGATTCATTCAGTGTTTATGCGATTCATTATCAGAGTGAATTTGATTCATTATCAGCCTGAATATGATTCATTATCAGCATGAATGTGATTAATTATTAGCATGAATCATATTCATTGTCAGCGTGAATTTGATTAATTGTCAGCGTGAATTTGATTCATTATCGGCGTGAATTCCATTAATTATAAGTGTGAATGTGATTCATTATCAGCGTGAATATGATTCATTATCAGCGTGAATGTGATTCATTATCAACGTGAATTCGATTCATTATCAGTGTGAATTTGATTTATTATCAGCCTGAATATGATTCATTATCAGCATGAATGTGATTAATCATTAGCGTGAATCTGATTCATTGTCAGCGTGAATTTGATTAATTGTCAGCGTGAATTTGATTCATTATCGGCGTGAATTCCATTAATTATCAGTGTGAATGTGATTCATTATCAGCGTGAATATGATTCATTATCATCGTGAATTTGATTCATTATCAGTGTGTATGCGATTCATTATCAGTGTGAATTCGATTCATTATCAGTGTGAATGTGATTCATTCTAAGTGTGAATTCGATTAATTATCAATGTGAATTTGATTCATTATCAGTGTGAATGTGATTCAATATCAGAGTGAATGTGTTTCAATATTAGTGTGAACGTGATCCATCATCAGCGTGAAGTCGATTCATTATCAGTGTGAATGTGATTCAAAATCCGTGTGAATGTGATTCATTATCAGCGTGAACGTGATCCATCATCAGCGTGAAGTCAATTCATTATCAGTGTGAATGTGATTCAAAATCCGTGTGAATGTGATTTATTATTAGCGTGAATTTGATTCATTATCAGTGTGAATGTGATTCATTATCTGCGTGAATTTGATTCATTATCAATGTGAATGTGATTCATTATCAGTGTGAATGTGATTCATTGTCAGTGTGAATTCGATGCATTATCAGTGTGAATGTGCTTCATTATCAGCGTGAATTTCATTCATTATCAGCGTGAATGTGATTCATTATCAACGTGAATTCGATTCATTATCAGTGTGAATTTGATTCATTATCAGCCTGAATATGATTCATTATCAGCATGAATGTGATTAATTAGCGTGAATCATATTCATTGTCAGCGTGAATTTGATTAATTGTCAGCGTGAATTTGATTCATTATCGGCGTGAATTCCATTAATTATCAGTGTGAATGTGATTCATTATCAGCGTGAATATGATTCATTATCAGCGTGAATGTGATTCATTATCAACTTGAATTCGATTCATTATCAGTGTGAATTTGATTCATTATCAGCCTGAATATGATTCATTATCAACATGAATGTGATTAATTATTAGCGTGAATCTGATTCATTGTCAGCGTGAATTTGATTGTCAGTGTGAATTTGATTCATTATCAGTGTGAATGTGATTCATTATCAGCGTGAATATGATTCATTATCATCGTGAATTTGATTCATTATCAGTGTGAATTCGATTCATTATCAGTGTGAATGTGATTCATTATAAGTGTGAATTTGATTAATTATGAATGTGAATTCGATTCATTATTAGTGTGAATGTAATTCAATATCAGTGTGAATGTGATTCAATATTAGTGTGAATGTGATTCATTATCAGCGTGAACGTGATCCATCATCAGCGTGAAGTTGATTCATTATCAGTGTGAATGTTATTCAAAATCCGTGTGAATGTGATTTTGTTATTAGCGTGAATTTGATTCATTATCAGTGTGAACGTGATTCATTATCTGCATGAATTTGATTCATTATCAATGTGAATGTGATTCATTATCAGTGTGAATGTGATTCATTATCAGTGTGAATATGATTCATTGTCAGTGTTTATGCGATTCATTATCAGACTGAATTTGATTCATTATCAGTGTGAATATGATTCATTGTCAGTGTTTATGCGATTCATTATCAGACTGAATTTGATTCATTATCAGAGTGAATGTGATTTATTATCAGCATGAATGTGATTAATTATCAGTGTAAATGTTATTCAATGTCAGTGTGAATTTGATGCATTATCAGTGTGAATGTGATTCATTATCAGTGTGAATGTCATTCATTATCAGCGTGAATTTGATTCATTATCAGAGTGAATGTGATTCATTATCAACGTGAATTCGATTCATTATCAGTGTGAATTTGATTCATTATCAGCCTGAATATGATTCATTATCAGCATGAATGTGATTAAATTTTAGCGTGAATCTGATTCATTGTCAGCGTGAATTTGATTGTCAGCGTGAATTTGATTCATTATCGGCGTGAATTCCATTAATTATCAGTGTGAATGTGATTCATTATCAGCGTGAATATGATTCATTATCAGCGTGAATGTGATTCATAATCAACGTGATGTCGATTCATTATCAGCCTGAATATGATTCATTATCAGCATGAATGTGATTCATTATCAGCATGAATGTGATTAATTATTAGCGTGAATCTGATTCATTGTCAGCGTGAATTTGATTAATTGTCAGCGTGAATTTGATTCATTATCGGCGTGAATTCCATTAATTATCAGTGTGAATGTGATTCATTATCAGCGTGAATATGATTCATTATCAGCGTGAATGTGATTCATAATCAACGTGATGTCGATTCATTATCAGCCTGAATATGATTCATTATCAGCATGAATGTGATTCATTATCAGCATGAATGTGATTAATTATTAGCGTGAATCTGATTCATTGTCAGCGTGAATTTGATTAATTGTCAGCGTGAATTTGATTCATTATCGGCGTGAATTCCATTAATTATCAGTGTGAATGTGATTCATTATCAGCGTGAATATGATTCATTATCATCGTGAATTTGATTCATTATCAGTGTGTATGCGATTCATTATCAGTGTGAATTCGATTCATTATCAGTGTGAATGTGATTCAATATCAGTGTGAATGTGTTTCAATATTAGTGTGAACGTGATCCATCATCAGCGTGAAGTCGATTCATTATCAGTGTGAATGTGATTCAAAATCCGTGTGAATGTGATTTATTATCAGCGTAAATTTGATTCATTATCAGCGTGAATGTGATTCATCATCAGTGTGAATGTTATTCATTTATCAGTGTGAATTCGATTCATTATCAGTGCTAATATTATTCACTGTCAGCGTGAATATGATTCATTATCAGTGTGAATGTGATTCATTATCAGCGTGAATTCGATCCTTTGTCAGTGTGTATGCGATTCATTATCACCGTGAATGTGATTCATTATCAACGTGAACGTGATCCATCATCAGCGTGAATTCGATTCATTGTTAGCGTGAATTCGATTCATTATCAGTGTGAATTCGATTTAATGTCAATGTCAATGTGATTCATTATCAGCGTGAATGTGATTTTCAGCGTGCATATGATTCATTTTCACCTTGAATCTGATTGTCAGCGTGAATGTGATTAATTGTCAGCGTGAATGTGATTCATTATCAGCGTGAATATGATTCATTATCAGCATGAATGTCACTAATTATTAGCGTGAATCTGATTCATTGTCAGCGTGAATGTGATTAATTGTCAGCGTGAATGTGATTCATTATCAGCGTGAATATGATTCATTATCAGCATGAATGTCACTAATTATTAGCGTGAATCTGATTCATTGTCGGCGTGAATGTGATTGTCAGCGTGAATGTGATTCATTATCGGCGTGAATTCCATTAATTATCAGTGTGAATGTGATTCATTATCCGCGTGAAATCGATTCATTATCACTGTGAATTTGATTCATTATCAGTGTGAATGTGACTCATTATCAGTGTGAATATGATTCATTCAGTGTTTATGCGATTCATTATGAGAGTGAATTTGATTCATTATGAATGTGAATGTGATTCATTATCAGCGTGAATGTGATTCATCATCAGTGTGAATATGATTCATTTTCAGTGTGAATTCGATTCATTATCAGTGTGAATGTGATTCATTATCAGTGTGAATGTGATTCATTATCAGCGTGAATATGATTCATTATCATCGTGAATTTGATTAATTATCAGTGTGTATGCGATTCATTATCAGTGTGAATTCGATTCATTATCAGTGTGAATGTGATTCATTATAAGTGTCAATTCAATTAATTATCAATGTGAATGTGATTCAATATCAGTGTGAATGTGATTCAATATTAGTGTGAATGTGATTCATTATCAGCGTGAACGTGATCCATCATCAGTGTGAAGTCGATTCATTATCAGTGTGAATGTGATTCAAAATCCGTGTGAATGTGATTTATTATTAGCGTGAATTTGATTCATTATCAGTGTGAATGTGATTCATTATCTGCGTGAATTTGATTCATTATCAATGTGAATGTGATTCATTATCAGTGTGAATGTGATTCATTGTCAGTGTGAATTCGATGCATTATCAGTGTGAATGTGCTTCATTATCAGCGTGAATTTCATTCATTATCAGCGTGAATGTGATTCATTATCAACGTGAATTCGATTCATTATCAGTGTGAATTTGATTCATTATCATCCTGAATATGATTCATTATCAGCATGAATGTGATTAATTATTAGCGTGAATCTGATTCATTGTCAGCGTGAATGTGTTTAATTGTCAGTGTGAATGTGATTCATTATCGGCGTGAATTCCATTAATTATCAGTGTGAATGTGATTCATTATCGGCGTGAAATCGATTCATTATCAGTGTGAATTCGATTCATTATCAGTGTGAATGTGATTCATTATCAGTGTGAATATGATTCATTGTCCGTGTTTATGCGATTCATTATCAGACTGAATTTGATTCATTATCAGAGTGAATGTGATTTATTATCAGCATGAATGTGATTAATTATCAGTGTAAAATTTATTCATTGTCAGTGTGAATTCGATGCATTATCAGTGTGAATGTGATTCATTATCAGTGTGAATGTGATTCATTATCAGCGTGAATTTGATTCATTATCAGAGTGAATGTGATTCATTATCAACGTGAATTCGATTCATTATCAGTGTGAATTTGATTCATTATCAGCCTGAATATGATTCATTATCAGCATGAATGTGATTAATTAGCGTGAATCATATTCATTGTCAGCGTGAATTTGATTAATTGTCAGCGTGAATTTGATTCATTATCGGCGTGAATTCCATTAATTATCAGTGTGAATGTGATTCATTATCAGCGTGAATATGATTCATTATCAGCGTGAATGTGATTCATTATCAACTTGAATTCGATTCATTATCAGTGTGAATTTGATTCATTATCAGCCTGAATATGATTCATTATCAACATGAATGTGATTAATTATTAGCGTGAATCTGATTCATTGTCAGCGTGAATTTGATTGTCAGTGTGAATTTGATTCATTATCAGTGTGAATGTGATTCATTATCAGCGTGAATATGATTCATTATCATCGTGAATTTGATTCATTATCAGTGTGAATTCGATTCATTATCAGTGTGAATGTGATTCATTATAAGTGTGAATTCGATTAATTATGAATGTGAATTCGATTCATTATTAGTGTGAATGTAATTCAATATCAGTGTGAATGTGATTCAATATTAGTGTGAATGTGATTCATTATCAGCGTGAACGTGATCCATCATCAGCGTGAAGTTGATTCATTATCAGTGTGAATGTTATTCAAAATCCGTGTGAATGTGATTTGTTATTAGCGTGAATTTGATTCATTATCAGTGTGAACGTGATTCATTATCTGCATGAATTTGATTCATTATCAATGTGAATGTGATTCATTATCAGTGTGAATGTGATTCATTATCAGTGTGAATATGATTCATTGTCAGTGTGAATATGATTCATTGTCAGTGTTTATGCGATTCATTATCAGACTGAATTTGATTCATTATCAGAGTGAATGTGATTTATTATCAGCATGAATGTGATTAATTATCAGTGTAAATGTTATTCATTGTCAGTGTGAATTCGATGCATTATCAGTGTGAATGTGATTCATTATCAGTGTGAATGTCATTCATTATCAGCGTGAATTTGATTCATTATCAGAGTGAATGTGATTCATTATCAACGTGAATTCGATTCATTATCAGTGTGAATTTGATTCATTATCAGCCTGAATATGATTCATTATCAGCATGAATGTGATTAAATTTTAGCGTGAATCTGATTCATTGTCAGCGTGAATTTGATTGTCAGCGTGAATTTGATTCATTATCGGCGTGAATTCCATTAATTATCAGTGTGAATGTGATTCATTATCAGCGTGAATATGATTCATTATCAGCGTGAATGTGATTCATAATCAACGTGATGTCGATTCATTATCAGCCTTAATATGATTCATTATCAGCATGAATGTGATTCATTATCAGCATGAATGTGATTAATTATTAGCGTGAATCTGATTCATTGTCAGCGTGAATTTGATTAATTGTCAGCGTGAATTTGATTCATTATCGGCGTGAATTCCATTAATTATCAGTGTGAATGTGATTCATTATCAGCGTGAATATGATTCATTATCAGCGTGAATGTGATTCATTATCAACTTGAATTCGATTCATTATCAGTGTGAATTTGATTCATTATCAGCCTGAATATGATTCATTATCAACATGAATGTGATTAATTATTAGCGTGAATCTGATTCATTGTCAGCGTGAATTTGATTGTCAGTGTGAATTTGATTCATTATCAGCGTGAATGTGATTCATTATCAGCGTGAATATGATTCATTATCATCGTGAATTTGATTCATTATCAGTGTGAATTCGATTCATTATCAGTGTGAATGTGATTCATTATAAGTGTGAATTCGATTAATTATGAATGTGAATTCGATTCATTATTAGTGTGAATGTAATTCAATATCAGTGTGAATGTGATTCAATATTAGTGTGAATGTGATTCATTATCAGCGTGAACGTGATCCATCATCAGCGTGAAGTTGATTCATTATCAGTGTGAATGTTATTCAAAATCCGTGTGAATGTGATTTGTTATTAGCGTGAATTTGATTCATTATCAGTGTGAACGTGATTCATAATCTGCATGAATTTGATTCATTATCAATGTGAATGTGATTCATTATCAGTGTGAATGTGATTCATTATCAGTGTGAATATGATTCATTGTCAGTGTTTATGCGATTCATTATCAGACTGAATTTGATTCATTATCAGTGTGAATATGATTCATTGTCAGTGTTTATGCGATTCATTATCAGACTGAATTTGATTCATTATCAGAGTGAATGTGATTTATTATCAGCATGAATGTGATTAATTATCAGTGTAAATGTTATTCATTGTCAGTGTGAATTCGATGCATTATCAGTGTGAATGTGATTCATTATCAGTGTGAATGTCATTCATTATCAGCGTGAATTTGATTCATTATCAGAGTGAATGTGATTCATTATCAACGTGAATTCGATTCATTATCAGTGTGAATGAATCATATTCAGGCTGATAATGAATCAAATTATCAGCATGAATGTGATTAAATTTTAGCGTGAATCTGATTCATTGTCAGCGTGAATTTGATTGTCAGCGTGAATTTGATTCATTATCGGCGTGAATTCCATTAATTATCAGTGTGAATGTGATTCATTATCAGCGTGAATATGATTCATTATCAGCGTGAATGTGATTCATAAACAACGTGATGTCGATTCATTATCAGCCTGAATATGATTCATTATCAGCATGAATGTGATTCATTATCAGCATGAATGTGATTAATTATTAGCGTGAATCTGATTCATTGTCAGCGTGAATTTGATTAATTGTCAGCGTGAATTTGATTCATTATCGGCGTGAATTCCATTAATTATCAGTGTGAATGTGATTCATTATCAGCGTGAATATGATTCATTATCATCGTGAATTTGATTCATTATCAGTGTGTATGCGATTCATTATCAGTGTGAATTCGATTCATTATCAGTGTGAATGTGATTCATTATGTGTGAATTCGATTAATTATCAATGTGAATTCGATTCATTATCAGTGTGAATGTGATTCAATATCAGTGTGAATGTGTTTCAATATTAGTGTGAACGTGATCCATCATCAGCGTGAAGTCGATTCATTATCAGTGTGAATGTGATTCAAAATCCGTGTGAATGTGATTTATTATCAGCGTAAATTTGATTCATTATCAGCGTGAATGTGATTCATCATCAGTGTGAATGTTATTCATTTATCAGTGTGAATCTGATTCATTATCAGTGTGAATGTGATTCATTTTCAGTGTGAATTCGATTCATTATCAGTGCGAATATTATTCACTGTCAGCGTGAATATGATTCATTATCAGTGTGAATGTGATTCATTATCAGCGTGAATTCGATCCTTTGTCAGTGTGAATGCGATTCATTATCAGCGTGAATTCGTTTCATTGTCAGTGTGTATGCGATTCATTATCACCGTGAATGTGATCCATTATCAACGTGAACGTGATCCATCATCAGCGTGAATTCGATTCATTGTTAGCGTGAATTTGATTCATTATCAGTGTGAATTCAATTTAATGTCAATGTCAATGTGATTCATTATCAGCGTGAATGTGATTTTCAGCGTGCATATGATTCATTTTCACCTTGAATCTGATTGTCAGCGTGAATGTGATTAATTGTCAGCGTGAATGTGATTCATTATCAGCGTGAATATGATTCATTATCAGCATGAATGTCACTAATTATTAGCGTGAATCTGATTCATTGTCAGCGTGAATGTGATTAATTGTCAGCGTGAATGTGATTCATTATCAGCGTGAATATGATTCATTATCAGCATGAATGTCACTAATTATTAGCGTGAATCTGATTCATTGTCAGCGTGAATGTGATTGTCAGCGTGAATGTGATTCATTATCGGCGTGAATTCCATTAATTATCAGTGTGAATGTGATTCATTATCCGCGTGAAATCGATTCATTATCACTGTGAATTTGATTCATTATCAGTGTGAATGTGATTCATTATCAGTGTGAATATGATTCATTCAGTGTTTATGCGATTCATTATCAGAGTGAATTTGATTCATTATGAATGTGAATGTGATTCATTATCAGCGTGAACGTGATCCATCATCAGCGTGAAGTCGATTCATTATCAGTGTGAATGTGATTCAAAATCCGTGTGAATGTGATTTATTATAAGCGTGACTTTGATTCATTATCAATGTGAATGTGATTCATTATCAGCGTGAATGTGATTGATCATCAGTGTGAATGTTATTCATTTATCAGTGTGAATCTGATTCATTATCAGTGTGAATGTGATTCATTTTCAGTGTGAATTCGATTCATTATCAGTGCGAATATTATTCACTGTCAGCGTGAATGTGATTCATTATCAGTGTGAATGTGATTCATTATCAGTGAATGTGATTCATTATCAGCGTGAATTTTATTCATTATCAGAGTGAATGTGATTCATTATCAACGTGAATTCGATTCATTATCAGTGTGAATTTGATTCATTATCAGCCTGAAAATGATTCATTATCAGCATGAATGTGATTAATTATTAGCGTGAATCTGATTCATTGTCAGCGTGAATGTGATTAATTGTCAGCGTGAGTTTGATTCATTATCAGTGTGAATGTGATTCATTATCAGTGTGAATGTGATTCATTATCAGCGTGAATATGATTCATTATCATCGTGAATTTGATTCATTATCAGTGTGTATGCGATTCATTATCAGTGTGAATTCGATTTATTATCAGTGTTAATGTGATTCATTATAAGTGTGAATTCGATTAATTATCAGCGTGAATTTGATTCATTATCAGTGTGAACGTGATTCATTATCAATGTGAATTTGATTCATTATCAATATGAATGTGAGTCATTATCAGCGTGAATGTGATTCATCATCAGTGTGAATTTCATTCATTATCAGCGTGAATGTGATTCATTATTAACGTGAATTCGATTCATTATCAGTGTGAATTTGATTCATTATCAGCCTGAATATGATTCATTATCAGCATGAATGTGATTAATTATTAGCGTGAATCTGATTCATTGTCAGCGTGAATGTGTTTAATTGTCAGTGTGAATGTGATTCATTATCGGCGTGAATTCCATTAATTATCAGTGTGAATGTGATTCAGTATCGGCGTGAAATCGATTCATTATCAGTGTGAATTCGATTCATTATCAGTGTGAATGTGATTCATTATCAGTGTGAATATGATTCATTGTCCGTGTTTATGCGATTCATTATCAGACTGAATTTGATTCATTATCAGAGTGAATGTGATTTATTATCAGCATGAATGTGATTAATTATCAGTGTAAAATTTATTCATTGTCAGTGTGATTTCGATGCATTATCAGTGTGAATGTGATTCATTATCAGTGTGAATATGATTCATTGTCCGTGTTTATGCGATTCATTATCAGACTGAATTTGATTCATTATCAGAGTGAATGTGATTTATTATCAGCATGAATGTGATTAATTATCAGTGTAAAATTTATTCATTGTCAGTGTGAATTCGATGCATTATCAGTGTGAATGTGATTCATTATCAGTGTGAATGTGATTCATTATCGGCGTGAATTTGATTCATTATCAGAGTGAATGTGATTCATTATCAACGTGAATTCGATTCATTATCAGTGTGAATTTGATTCATTATCAGCCTGAATATGATTCATTATCAGCATGAATGTGATTAATTAGCGTGAATCATATTCATTGTCAGCGTGAATTTGATTAATTGTCAGCGTGAATTTGATTCATTATCGGCGTGAATTCCATTAATTATCAGTGTGAATGTGATTCATTATCAGCGTGAATATGATTCATTATCAGCGTGAATGTGATTCATTATCAACTTGAATTCGATTCATTATCAGTGTGAATTTGATTCATTATCAGCCTGAATATGATTCATTATCAACATGAATGTGATTAATTATTAGCGTGAATCTGATTCATTGTCAGCGTGAATTTGATTGTCAGTGTGAATTTGATTCATTATCAGTGTGAATGTGATTCATTATCAGCGTGAATATGATTCATTATCATCGTGAATTTGATTCATTATCAGTGTGAATTCGATTCATTATCAGTGTGAATGTGATTCATTATAAGTGTGAATTCGATTAATTATGAATGTGAATTCGATTCATTATTAGTGTGAATGTAATTCAATATCAGTGTGAATGTGATTCAATATTAGTGTGAATGTGATTCATTATCAGCGTGAACGTGATCCATCATCAGCGTGAAGTTGATTCATTATCAGTGTGAATGTTATTCAAAATCCGTGTGAATGTGATTTGTTATTAGCGTGAATTTGATTCATTATCAGTGTGAACGTGATTCATTATCTGCATGAATTTGATTCATTATCAATGTGAATGTGATTCATTATCAGTGTGAATGTGATTCATTATCAGTGTGAATATGATTCATTGTCAGTGTTTATGCGATTCATTATCAGACTGAATTTGATTCATTATCAGTGTGAATATGATTCATTGTCAGTGTTTATGCGATTCATTATCAGACTGAATTTGATTCATTATCAGAGTGAATGTGATTTATTATCAGCATGAATGTGATTAATTATCAGTGTAAATGTTATTCATTGTCAGTGTGAATTCGATGCATTATCAGTGTGAATGTGATTCATTATCAGTGTGAATGTCATTCATTATCAGCGTGAATTTGATTCATTATCAGAGTGAATGTGATTCATTATCAACGTGAATTCGATTCATTATCAGTGTGAATTTGATTCATTATCAGCCTGAATATGATTCATTATCAGCATGAATGTGATTAAATTTTAGCGTGAATCTGATTCATTGTCAGCGTGAATTTGATTGTCAGCGTGAATTTGATTCATTATCGGCGTGAATTCCATTAATTATCAGTGTGAATGTGATTCATTATCAGCGTGAATATGATTCATTATCAGCATGAATGTGATTCATAATCAACGTGATGTCGATTCATTATCAGCCTGAATATGATTCATTATCAGCATGAATGTGATTCATTATCAGCATGAATGTGATTAATTATTAGCGTGAATCTGATTCATTGTCAGCGTGAATTTGATTAATTGTCAGCGTGAATTTGATTCATTATCGGCGTGAATTCCATTAATTATCAGTGTGAATGTGATTCATTATCAGCGTGAATATGATTCATTATCATCGTGAATTTGATTCATTATCAGTGTGAATTCGATTCATTATCAGTGTGAATGTGATTCATTATGTGTGAATTCGATTAATTATCAATGTGAATTCGATTCATTATCAGTGTGAATGTGATTCAATATCAGTGTGAATGTGTTTCAATATTAGTGTGAACGTGATCCATCATCAGCGTGAAGTCGATTCATTATCAGTGTGAATATGATTCAAAATCCGTGTGAATGTGATTTATTATCAGCGTAAATTTGATTCATTATCAGCGTGAATGTGATTCATCATCAGTGTGAATGTTATTCATTTATCAGTGTGAATCTGATTCATTATCAGTGTGAATGTGATTCATTTTCAGTGTGAATTCGATTCATTATCAGTGCGAATATTATTCACTGTCAGCGTGAATATGATTCATTATCAGTGTGAATGTGATTCATTATCAGCGTGAATTCGATCCTTTGTCAGTGTGAATGCGATTCATTATCAGCGTGAATTCGTTTCATTGTCAGTGTGTATGCGATTCATTATCACCGTGAATGTGATTCATTATCAACGTGAACGTGATCCATCATCAGCGTGAATTCGATTCATTGTTAGCGTGAATTTGATTCATTATCAGTGTGAATTCAATTTAATGTCAATGTCAATGTGATTCATTATCAGCGTGAATGTGATTTTCAGCGTGCATATGATTCATTTTCACCTTGAATCTGATTGTCAGCGTGAATGTGATTAATTGTCAGCGTGAATGTGATTCATTATCAGCGTGAATATGATTCATTATCAGCATGAATGTCACTAATTATTAGCGTGAATCTGATTCATTGTCAGCGTGAATGTGATTAATTGTCAGCGTGAATGTGATTCATTATCAGCGTGAATATGATTCATTATCAGCATGAATGTCACTAATTATTAGCGTGAATCTGATTCATTGTCAGCGTGAATGTGATTGTCAGCGTGAATGTGATTCATTATCGGCGTGAATTCCATTAATTATCAGTATGAATGTGATTCATTATCCGCGTGAAATCGATTCATTATCACTGTGAATATGATTCATTATCAGTGTGAATGTGATTCATTATCAGTGTGAATATGATTCATTCAGTGTTTATGCGATTCATTATCAGAGTGAATTTGATTCATTATGAATGTGAATGTGATTCATTATCAGCGTGAATGTGATTCATCATCAGTGTGAATATGATTCATTTTCAGTGTGAATTCGATTCATTATCAGTGTGAATGTGATTCATTATCCGTGTGAATGTGATTCATTATCAGCGTGAATATGATTCATTATCATCGTGAATTTGATTCATTATCAGTGTGTATGCGATTCATTATCAGTGTGAATTCGATTCATTATCAGTGTGAATGTGATTCATTATAAGTGTCAATTCGATTAATTATCAATGTGAATGTGATTCAATATCAGTGTGAATGTGATTCAATATTAGTGTGAATGTGATTCATTATCAGCGTGAACGTGATCCATCATCAGCGTGAAGTCGATTCATTATCAGTGTGAATGTGATTCAAAATCCGTGTGAATGTGATTTATTATCAGCGTGAATTTGAATCATTATCAGTGTGAACGTGATTCATTATCAATGTGAATTTGATTCATTATCAATGTGAATGTGATTCATTATCAGCGTGAATGTGATTCATCATCAGTGTGAATGTTATTCATTTATCAGTGTGAATCTGATTCATTATCAGTGTGAATGTGATTCATTATCAGCGTGAATTCGTTTCATTGTCAGTGTGTATGCGATTCATTATCAGCGTGAATGTGATTCATTATCAACGTGAACGTGATCCATTATCAGCGTGAATTCGATTCATTGTTAGCGTGAATTTGATTCATTATCAGTGTGAATTCGATTGAATGTCAATGTGAATGTGATTCATTATCAGCGTGAATGTGATTATCAGCGTGCATATGATTCATTTCCACCATGAATGTGATTGTCAGCGTGAATGTCATTAATTGTCAGCGTGAATGTGATTCATTATCAACGTGAATATGATTCATTATCAGCATGAATGTGATTAATTATTAGCGTGAATCTGATTCATTGTCAGCGTGAATGTGATTAATTGTCAGCGTGAATGTGATTCATTATCAGCGCGAATTCCATTCATTATCAGCGTAAATGTGATTCATTATAAGCGTGACTTTGATTCATTATCAATGTGAATGTGATTCATTATCAGCGTGAATGTGATTCATCATCAGTGTGAATGTTATTCATTTATCAGTGTGAATCTGATTCATTATCAGTGTGAATGTGATTCATTTTCAGTGTGAATTCGATTCATTATCAGTGCGAATATTATTCACTGTCAGCGTGAATATGATTCATTATCAGTGTGAATGTGATTCATTATCAGCGTGAATTCGATCCTTTGTCAGTGTGAATGCGATTCATTATCAGCGTGAATTCGTTTCATTGTCAGTGTGTATGCGATTCATTATCACCGTGAATGTGATTCATTATCAACGTGAACGTGATCCATCATCAGCGTGAATTCGATTCATTGTTAGCGTGAATTTGATTCATTATCAGTGTGAATTCAATTTAATGTCAATGTCAATGTGATTCATTATCAGCGTGAATGTGATTTTCAGCGTGCATATGATTCATTTTCACCTTGAATCTGATTGTCAGCGTGAATGTGATTAATTGTCAGCGTGAATGTGATTCATTATCAGCGTGAATATGATTCATTATCAGCATGAATGTCACTAATTATTAGCGTGAATCTGATTCATTGTCAGCGTGAATGTGATTAATTGTCAGCGTGAATGTGATTCATTATCAGCGTGAATATGATTCATTATCAGCATGAATGTCACTAATTATTAGCGTGAATCTGATTCATTGTCAGCGTGAATGTGATTGTCAGCGTGAATGTGATTCATTATCGGCGTGAATTCCATTAATTATCAGTATGAATGTGATTCATTATCCGCGTGAAATCGATTCATTATCACTGTGAATATGATTCATTATCAGTGTGAATGTGATTCATTATCAGTGTGAATATGATTCATTCAGTGTTTATGCGATTCATTATCAGAGTGAATTTGATTCATTATGAATGTGAATGTGATTCATTATCAGCGTGAATGTGATTCATCATCAGTGTGAATATGATTCATTTTCAGTGTGAATTCGATTCATTATCAGTGTGAATGTGATTCATTATCCGTGTGAATGTGATTCATTATCAGCGTGAATATGATTCATTATCATCGTGAATTTGATTCATTATCAGTGTGTATGCGATTCATTATCAGTGTGAATTCGATTCATTATCAGTGTGAATGTGATTCATTATAAGTGTCAATTCGATTAATTATCAATGTGAATGTGATTCAATATCAGTGTGAATGTGATTCAATATTAGTGTGAATGTGATTCATTATCAGCGTGAACGTGATCCATCATCAGCGTGAAGTCGATTCATTATCAGTGTGAATGTGATTCAAAATCCGTGTGAATGTGATTTATTATCAGCGTGAATTTGAATCATTATCAGTGTGAACGTGATTCATTATCAATGTGAATTTGATTCATTATCAATGTGAATGTGATTCATTATCAGCGTGAATGTGATTCATCATCAGTGTGAATGTTATTCATTTATCAGTGTGAATCTGATTCATTATCAGTGTGAATGTGACTCATTATCAACGTGAATTCGTTTCATTGTCAGTGTGTATGCGATTCATTATCAGCGTGAATGTGATTCATTATCAACGTGAACGTGATCCATTATCAGCGTGAATTCGATTCATTGTTAGCGTGAATTTGATTCATTATCAGTGTGAATTCGATTGAATGTCAATGTGAATGTGATTCATTATCAGCGTGAATGTGATTATCAGCGTGCATATGATTCATTTCCACCATGAATGTGATTGTCAGCGTTAATGTCATTGTCAGCGTGAATGTGATTCATTATCAACGTGAATATGATTCATTATCAGCATGAATGTGATTAATTATTAGCGTGAATCTGATTCATTGTCAGCGTGAATGTGATTAATTGTCAGCGTGAATGTGATTCATTATCAGCGCGAATTCCATTCATTATCAGCGTAAATGTGATTCATTATAAGCGTGACTTTGATTCATTATCAATGTGAATGTGATTCATTATCAGCGTGAATGTGATTCATCATCAGTGTGAATGTTATTCATTTATCAGTGTGAATCTGATTCATTATCAGTGTGAATGTGATTCATTTTCAGTGTGAATTCGATTCATTATCAGTGCGAATATTATTCACTGTCAGCGTGAATATGATTCATTATCAGTGTGAATGTGATTCATTATCAGCGTGAATTCGATCCTTTGTCAGTGTGAATGCGATTCATTATCAGCGTGAATTCGTTTCATTGTCAGTGTGTATGCGATTCATTATCACCGTGAATGTGATTCATTATCAACGTGAACGTGATCCATCATCAGCGTGAATTCGATTCATTGTTAGCGTGAATTTGATTCATTATCAGTGTGAATTCAATTTAATGTCAATGTCAATGTGATTCATTATCAGCGTGAATGTGATTTTCAGCGTGCATATGATTCATTTTCACCTTGAATCTGATTGTCAGCGTGAATGTGATTAATTGTCAGCGTGAATGTGATTCATTATCAGCGTGAATATGATTCATTATCAGCATGAATGTCACTAATTATTAGCGTGAATCTGATTCATTGTCAGCGTGAATGTGATTAATTGTCAGCGTGAATGTGATTCATTATCAGCGTGAATATGATTCATTATCAGCATGAATGTCACTAATTATTAGCGTGAATCTGATTCATTGTCAGCGTGAATGTGATTGTCAGCGTGAATGTGATTCATTATCGGCGTGAATTCCATTAATTATCAGTATGAATGTGATTCATTATCCGCATGAAATCGATTCATTATCACTGTGAATATGATTCATTATCAGTGTGAATGTGATTCATTATCAGTGTGAATATGATTCATTCAGTGTTTATGCGATTCATTATCAGAGTGAATTTGATTCATTATGAATGTGAATGTGATTCATTATCAGCGTGAATGTGATTCATCATCAGTGTGAATATGATTCATTTTCAGTGTGAATTCGATTCATTATCAGTGTGAATGTGATTCATTATCCGTGTGAATGTGATTCATTATCAGCGTGAATATGATTCATTATCATCGTGAATTTGATTCATTATCAGTGTGTATGCGATTCATTATCAGTGTGAATTCGATTCATTATCAGTGTGAATGTGATTCATTATAAGTGTCAATTCGATTAATTATCAATGTGAATGTGATTCAATATCAGTGTGAATGTGATTCAATATTAGTGTGAATGTGATTCATTATCAGCGTGAACGTGATCCATCATCAGCGTGAAGTCGATTCATTATCAGTGTGAATGTGATTCAAAATCCGTGTGAATGTGATTTATTATCAGCGTGAATTTGAATCATTATCAGTGTGAACGTGATTCATTATCAATGTGAATTTGATTCATTATCAATGTGAATGTGATTCATTATCAGCGTGAATGTGATTCATCATCAGTGTGAATGTTATTCATTTATCAGTGTGAATCTGATTCATTATCAGTGTGAATGTGATTCATTATCAGCGTGAATTCGTTTCATTGTCAGTGTGTATGCGATTCATTATCAGCGTGAATGTGATTCATTATCAACGTGAACGTGATCCATTATCAGCGTGAATTCGATTCATTGTTAGCGTGAATTTGATTCATTATCAGTGTGAATTCGATTGAATGTCAATGTGAATGTGATTCATTATCAGCGTGAATGTGATTATCAGCGTGCATATGATTCATTTCCACCATGAATGTGATTGTCAGCGTGAATGTCATTAATTGTCAGCGTGAATGTGATTCATTATCAACGTGAATATGATTCATTATCAGCATGAATGTGATTAATTATTAGCGTGAATCTGATTCATTGTCAGCGTGAATGTGATTAATTGTCAGCGTGAATGTGATTCATTATCAGCGCGAATTCCATTCATTATCAGCGTAAATGTGATTCATTATAAGCGTGACTTTGATTCATTATCAATGTGAATGTGATTCATTATCAGCGTGAATGTGATTCATCATCAGTGTGAATGTTATTCATTTATCAGTGTGAATCTGATTCATTATCAGTGTGAATGTGATTCATTTTAAGTGTGAATTCGATTCATTATCAGTGCGAATATTATTCACTGTCAGCGTGAATGTGATTCATTATCAGTGTGAATGTGATTCATTATCAGTGAATGTGATTCATTATCAGCGTGAATTTTATTCATTATCAGAGTGAATGTGATTCATTATCAACGTGAATTCGATTCATTATCAGTGTGAATTTGATTCATTATCAGCCTGAAAATGATTCATTATCAGCATGAATGTGATTAATTATTAGCGTGAATCTGATTCATTGTCAGCGTGAATGTGATTAATTGTCAGCGTGAGTTTGATTCATTATCAGTGTGTATGCGATTCATTATCAGTGTGAATTCGATTTATTATCAGTGTTAATGTGATTCATTATAAGTGTGAATTCGATTAATTATCAATGTGAATTCGATTCATTATCAGTGTGAATGTGATTCAATATCAGTGTGAATGTGATTCAATATTAGTGTGAATGTGATTCATCATCAGCGTGAAGTCGATTCATTATCAGTGTGAATGTGATTCAAAATCCGTGTGAATGTGATTTATTATCAGCGTGAATTTGATTCATTATCAGTGTGAACGTGATTCATTATCAATGTGAATTTGATTCATTATCAATATGAATGTGAGTCATTATCAGCGTGAATGTGATTCATCATCAGTGTGAATTCGTTTCATTGTCAGTGTGTATGCGATTCATTATCAGCGTGAATGTGATTCATTATCAACGTGAACGTGATCCATTATCAACGTGAATTCGATTCATTGTTAGCGTGAATGTGATTCATTAGCAGCGTGAATGTGATTGTCAGCGTGAATGTGATTCATTATCAGCGTGAATATGATTCATTATCAGCATGAATGTGATTAATTATTAGCGTGAATCTGATTCATTGTCAGCGTGAATGTGATTAATTGTCAGCCTGAATGTGATTCATTGTCAGCGCGAATTCCATTCATTATCAGCGTAAATGTGATTCATTATAAGCGTGAATGTGATTCATCATCAGTGTGAATGTTATTCATTTATCAGTGTGAATATGATTCATTATCAGTGTGAATGTGATTCATTATCAGCGTGAATTCGTTTCATTGTCAGTGTGTATGCGATTCATTATCAGCGTGAATGTGATTCATTATCAACATGAACGTGATCCATCATCAGCGTGAATTCGATTCATTGTTAGCGTGAAATCGATTCATTATCAGTGTGAATTCGATTTAATGTCAATGTCAATGTGATTCATTAGCAGCGTGAATGTGATTATCAGCGTGCATATGATTCATTTTCATCTTGAATGTGATTGTCAGCGTGAATGTGATTGTCAGTGTGAATGTGATTCATTATCTGCGTGAAATCGATTCATTATCAGTGTGAATTCGATTCATTATCAGTGTGAATGTGATTCATTATCAGTGTGAATATGATTCATTCAGTGTTTATGCGATTCATTATCAGAGTGAATTTGATTCATTATCAGAGTGAATGTGATTTATTATCATCGTGAATGTGATTCATTATCAGCGTGAATGTGATTCATTATCAACATGAATTCGATTCATTATCAGTGTGAATTTGATTCATTATCAGTGTGAATGTGATTCATTATCATCGTGAATTTGATTCATTATTAGCGTGAATGTGATTCATTATCAACGTGAATTCGATTCATTATCACTGTGAATGTGATTCATTATCTGCGTGAATATGATTCATTATCATCGTGAATTTGATTCATTATCAGTGTGTATGCGATCCATTATCAGTGTGAATTCGATTCATTATCAGTGTGAATGTGATTCAATATCAGTGTGAATGTGATTCAATATTAGTGTGAATGTGATTCATTATCAGCGTGAACGTGATCCATCATCAGCGTGAATTTGATTCATTATCAGTGTGAATGTGATTCATCATCAGTGTGAATGTTATTCATTATCCGCGTGAATCTGATTCATTATCAATGTGAATGTGATTCATTATAAGCGTGAATGTGATTCATCATCAGTGTGAATGTTATTCATTTATCAGTGTGAATCTGATTCATTATCAGTGTGAATGCGATTCATTATCAGCGCGAATTCGTTTCATTGTCAGTGTGTATGCGATTCATTATCAGCGTGAATGTTATTTATTGTCAATGTGAATGTGATTAATTGTCAGCGTGAATATAGTTCATTGTCAGCGTGACTTCCATTCAATATCATTGTGAATGTGATTTATTATCAGTGTGAATGCGATTCATTATCAGAGTGAACATGATTCATTATTAATGTGAATGTGAGTCACTGTCAGTGTGAATGTCATTCATTGTTGGCGTGAAAATTAATTTATTATTATCAGCGTGAATTCGATTCATTATCAGTGTGAATGTGATTTATTGTCAATGTGAATGCGATTCATTATCAGTGTGAATGTGATTTATTGTCAATGTGAATGTGATTAATTGTCAGCGTGAATGTGATTAATTGTCAGCGTGAATGTGATTCATTATCAGCGTGAATTCCATTAATTATCAGTGTGAATTTGATTCATTATCTGCGTGAAATCGATTCATTATCAGTGTGAATTCAATTCATTATCAGTGTGAATGTGATTCATTATCAGTGTGAATATGATTCATTGCCAGTGTTTATGCGATTCATTATCAGTGTGAATTTGATTAATTGTCAGCGTTAATGAGAGTCATTATCAGCGTGAATGTGATTCATTGTCAGTATGGATATGATTCATTATCAGTGTGAATTTGATTCATTTTCCGTGGGAATGTGATTCATTATCAGCGTGAATATGATTCATTGTCAGCGTGAATTCGATTCATTATCAATGTGAATTCGATTCGTTATCAGTGTGAATGTGATTCATTATCAGCGTGAATTCAATTCATTATCAGAGTGAATGTGATTCATTATTACCATGAATTCCATTCATTATCACTTTGAATGTGAGTGATTGTCAGCGTGAATATGATTCATTTTCAGTGTGAGTGTGATTCATTGTCAGCGAAAATATGATTCATTTTCAGTGTGAGTGTGATTCATTGTCAGTGTAAATGTGATTCATTATCAGTGTAAATGTGATTCATTGTCAGTGTGAATGTGATTCATTGTCAGTGTGAATGTGATTCATTGTCAGTGTGAATGTGATTCATTATCAGTGTAAATGTGATTCATTGTCAGTGTGAATGTGATTCATTATCAGTGTGAATGTGATTCATTATCAGTGTGAATGTGATTCATAGTCAGCGTTAATATGATTCATTGTCAGCTTGAATGTGATTCATTATCAGAGTGAACGTGATTCATTATCAGTTTGAATGTGATTCATTATCAGTGTGAATGTGATTGTCAGTTTGAATGTGAATAATTATCAGCGTGAATATGATTCATTGTCAGGGTGAATGTGATTCATTATCAGAGTGAACGTGATTCATTATCAGTTTGAATGTGATTCATTATCAGTGTGAATGTGATTCATTTTCAGCGTGAATTCGATTTATTATCAGTGTGAATATGATTCATTGTCAATGTGAATGTGATTAATTGTCAACGTGAATATAGTTCATTGTCAGCGTGACTTCCATTCAATATCCGTGTGAATGTGATTCATTATCAGCTTGAATGTGATTCATTATCAGTGTGAATGTGATTTATTATCAGTGCGAATGTGATTCATTATCAGCGTGATTGTGATACATGATCAGCGTGAATTCAATTCATTGTCAGTGGGAATGTGATTCATTATCAGTGTGAATGTGATTAATTTTCAGCGTGAATTCGATTCATTATTAATGTGAATGTGAGTCACTGTCAGTGTGAATGTCATTCATTGTTGGCGTGAAAATTAATTATTATTATCAGCGTGAATTCGATTCATTATCAGTGTGAATGTGATTTATTGTCAATGTGAATGCGATTCATTATCAGTGTGAATGTGATTTATTGTCAATGTGAATGTGATTAATTGTCAGCGTGAATATAGTTCATTGTCAGTGTTAATGCGATTCATTATCAGCGTGAATTCCATTAATTATCAGTGTGAATTTGATTCATTATCTGCGTGAAATCGATTCATTATCAGTGTGAATTCAATTCATTATCAGTGTGAATGTGATTCATTATCAGTGTGAATATGATTCA
Organism: Telmatherina bonti; assembly: GCF_933228915.1. Taxonomy (NCBI): domain Eukaryota; kingdom Metazoa; phylum Chordata; class Actinopteri; order Atheriniformes; family Telmatherinidae; genus Telmatherina; species Telmatherina bonti. Next base: position 33,696,517 of record NC_136632.1, read on the forward strand.
TTGCCAGTGTTTATGCGATTCATTATCAGTGTGAATTTGATTAATTGTCAGCGTTAATGAGAGTCATTATCAGCGTGAATGTGATTCATTGTCAGTATGGATATGATTCATTATCAGTGTGAATTTGATTCATTTTCCGTGGGAATGTGATTCATTATCAGCGTGAATATGATTCATTGTCAGCGTGAATTCGATTCATTATCAATGTGAATTCGATTCGTTATCAGTGTGAATGTGATTCATTATCAGCGTGAATTCAATTCATTATCAGAGTGAATGTGATTCATTATTACCATGAATTCCATTCATTATCACTTTGAATGTGAGTGATTGTCAGCGTGAATATGATTCATTTTCAGTGTGAGTGTGATTCATTGTCAGCGAAAATATGATTCATTTTCAGTGTGAGTGTGATTCATTGTCAGTGTAAATGTGATTCATTATCAGTGTAAATGTGATTCATTGTCAGTGTGAATGTGATTCATTGTCAGTGTGAATGTGATTCATTGTCAGTGTGAATGTGATTCATTATCAGTGTAAATGTGATTCATTGTCAGTGTGAATGTGATTCATTATCAGTGTGAATGTGATTCATTATCAGTGTGAATGTGATTCATAGTCAGCGTTAATATGATTCATTGTCAGCTTGAATGTGATTCATTATCAGAGTGAACGTGATTCATTATCAGTTTGAATGTGATTCATTATCAGTGTGAATGTGATTGTCAGTTTGAATGTGAATAATTATCAGCGTGAATATGATTCATTGTCAGGGTGAATGTGATTCATTATCAGAGTGAACGTGATTCATTATCAGTTTGAATGTGATTCATTATCAGTGTGAATGTGATTCATTTTCAGCGTGAATTCGATTTATTATCAGTGTGAATATGATTCATTGTCAATGTGAATGTGATTAATTGTCAACGTGAATATAGTTCATTGTCAGCGTGACTTCCATTCAATATCCGTGTGAATGTGATTCATTATCAGCTTGAATGTGATTCATTATCAGTGTGAATGTGATTTATTATCAGTGCGAATGTGATTCATTATCAGCGTGATTGTGATACATGATCAGCGTGAATTCAATTCATTGTCAGTGGGAATGTGATTCATTATCAGTGTGAATGTGATTAATTTTCAGCGTGAATTCGATTCATTATTAATGTGAATGTGAGTCACTGTCAGTGTGAATGTCATTCATTGTTGGCGTGAAAATTAATTATTATTATCAGCGTGAATTCGATTCATTATCAGTGTGAATGTGATTTATTGTCAATGTGAATGCGATTCATTATCAGTGTGAATGTGATTTATTGTCAATGTGAATGTGATTAATTGTCAGCGTGAATATAGTTCATTGTCAGTGTTAATGCGATTCATTATCAGAGTGAATAAGATTCATTATCAGCGTGGATGTGATTAATTGTCAGTGTGAATGTGATTCAATATCAATGTGAATTCGATTCATTATCAGCGTGAATATGATTCATTATCAGCGTGAAAATGATTCATTATCAGCGTGAATATGATTCATTATCAGCGTGAAAATGATTCATTATCAGCGTGAAAATGATTCATTATCAGCGTGAATGTGATTCATGATTTTCTTGAATGTGATTCATTGTCAGCGTGAAATTGATTCATTAACAGCGTGAATGTGATTCATTATCAGTGTGAATATGATTAATTTTCACCGTGAATGTCATTGTCGGTGTGAATGTGATTAATTGTCTGCATGAAGGTGATTGACAGTTTGAATATGATCAATTATCAGTGTGAATGTGATTCATTATCAGCATGAATGCAATTCATTGACAGTGTAAAGTGCAACATTATTATTGTTGGAAATAAGTGTTTAAATTTGATAATACAGGTAAAAGACCACACAAGCAGACTTAAATGATTGTTTATGATTTCAACAACCACACACAACATTTTTACTGCTGACTTTAAACTTATATCTGTAACATATTATCAAGTCAAACTTTAAAAGCTGGTTCTAAGGTCTGAACCAGTTCTCAGTGTCTGGCTCATTGTATTCCTGACTTCCATTTTCTTTTCTGAAAACTTCCAGTTTTGTATCACTTTGGCAGTGTCTCACAACATCCATGTACCCATAGAGACGCTTTTGTATGGAACCCTGTTCTGTTTAGAAACCAGCAAGTTTTACATAAATTCATAGTGCAACTTATATAATTGCTTTAGTTTATTTTCATTAGAACTACAGACAATATGTTTATTTCACCACAACTATTAAACTACAGACAAAATTGCAAATAATCATTGACTAATATGGCCTGTTCAGCATTGGTGGGTGGAGCTTCCTAGCATGCTTTGCTGCTGTTGTATGCACCGGTTTCTCGTGTCCAGTACATGGCAGTCCGATTAATTCAGAAATCTTTCAGTGTTATCCCACTTCGGTAGTGTGTCACAACAGGCATGTACACATAGAGATTCTCCAATATATAACTCTGACCTGTGTTGTTTAAAAGCTATATAAATTCACTATGGAACTTTGCTTTTTACTGAAGCTGCTTCCATTCACACTCTGTCAAGTTACTTGATTTCACACATTGCTCTTATCTGACTGGTGCAACCAGCAACATGTTTGTTACTGACTAAATCAGTTAGTATCAGCTCAGACTATTTGTAATTTATTTAAAATAGAAAGAGAGGGCCTCAGTATGTCATATCAGCTTAGTACCTCTTAACAGTACCTATTTTTTTATTTTTATTTTTTTTTAACCTGCCCTGTCCAGCATCTCAATATAAAGAGCAGCAATCTGCGTGCCATATTTTTGCCAGACAGATTTCCTGTCATGGGAGACATCTCATGTATATAGCTGCCCTTGATAATCTGAATATTTTTCATCATTATGATAATTCTTTTTTCTTTTTTTTTATTTTGCAAACATCATCAGTCTTGATATGGCTGAGCTGGACCTGGCAGGGGAAGAGGAAAAAAGAGAAGATGAGGGGAGAAAAAGAGAGAGAAAAGAAAGGTGTGTCTAAGCTGCTAAAGTTACAGTATTCGCAAAACAATATAAAGTACTACAGAAATACAACACGACATAAGTAGAATAGTGACAATATTCAAAAACACAAAAAAGTTAAAAAAAAGTAAATGAATTAATAAAATAACAATGACAATACCAACCGTTATCAAACATACCTACAGAGAGTCATCAGCAACATTTAGTAGGAAGCAGATGGGAAGATGAGCGCATGTGGGCGTGCACGTGTGACTGTTCAACCTGTGATCATGCAATCAAAGATCAGCTGAGTGCTTGTAGGGGAGCACGACCACGACCCGAGGAGTAGGGGAGGAAGCCAAGGCCCCCAGGGCCCGGCAAGCCCACCGCGCACAGAGCCCGGGCAGGCAAAGCAGAGAGAGCCTCCGTCCCCCGAGCCCAGAGCAGTGGAAGCCTCCAGGCAGGCGCCACCCGGCGCCACGAGGCAGGGGCACCGGGTAGCACAGGGCGACGGCACGCCGGCCCGGCGGGCGCCGGGTGCTGAAGCACGGGCCGCACAGAGAGCCGGCAGCTCACAGGTCCCAGGACCACCCATTCCCCCCGGCAGAGCCCCGGCCAAGACCCAGCGGGCCCCGCCCACCCAGAGCAAAACCATCGCGGGCCGGCGCCACCACGATACCAGGGGCGGGATCCCCAAGGACAAGGACACGTCCGTAGACCCTCCCCCCAACAACCCCTCCCCACAACCCTCCCTCTGCTTACCATCCCCCCTCCCTCGCACCCCAGCACCCTCCCCATCCCTCCCAAGTCCCACCACCCCAACCCCTCCACCCGCCCCTCCCCTCCTCCAACCCCCCCAACCCTTCCTCCAACCCCCTGTCCCTCCCACCCCCCCTCCCATTCCACTCCCCCTCCCTCCCTCCCACTCCAGCCCCCCCTCCCCCCCCCATTTAAAATAGAAAGAGAGGGCCTCAGTATGTCATGTCAGCTACCTATTAACAGCTCCTAAAAAGAAAAGTGTTCCTATAATGAAAAAAAAAACTGTTTTTCAGTCTATTGTGTTTTTCAGTTGTTATCCATAGCATTATAGTCAAACATTTAATATTTTTACATGATGTCTCCATGTGCACCAAGAATTCTTCGTTTTAATAGAAGACTTTTGTCTGTTCCCCTACATCTAGGCATGTGAGCTGGTGGCCTAGAGGTTATGAGAATCAGTGTAACCTCAGGATGTTGTGGGTTCAAATCCATCAAATGACCTGTTATGCAATGTGGCTTCACAATACAACTTATCTCCTTTCTCTTTTTATTCTTCAAGAAATTATTCCTTTGTCTGCAGCTTTTGTCACTTTAAAACAAATTTTCTTTGGATTTCTTTTGCTCTTCATCAGATTAGAAAGAATGCTGCAGATCTGCTGGCTGCTGGAATGTGCTGACACTAATTTCAGTGATATCTTCAGCTTTTTTTAATTCCACAACAGTAATGACACTTTATCGCATTCACTCATGCTGTATGTTAAAACAGCAATAATCTAGTTCTACTTGTGTTTCCTAAGTGTTTCCCAATTATGTAATTTTGTTTTGCACTTCCCAGCCACCATAGATACTCCTCCCTCCTGGACCAGCTGTCATGTCAGTCAGTCATAAGAGACAAGGGAGGTCAACATGGAGACCAAAAAAAAAAAAAAGAGACAAAAAGTCCTTCAGGCAGATGCAGTAAAATGTGTTAAAATAAAGCAATATTTAATGGTGGCAACGGCAAAGTTTCCTCAGCAGGTGATGGAGGTGGCCGGCAGGTTGATGAGGGTAATGGAGGAGGAGGAGACCCATAGTGCCAGTGGCAGTGAAGCTTGCTTACAAAGCTTTTTGTGTAGTTAATTCAGATTTTTCAAGTTAACTCTTTAAACAGTCAGGCTACGAGTCAGCCAGTAAACAGTTTAGCTAGCTGCTAGCGTGCTAGTTAGCATGGTTTCTGTACTGCTGATGGTTTCTGTCATGAACATACACATAATCTCGCATTAGATTCCACTTCGTATGTCTGTGGTGCCACTGTCTTGATCCTGGTAATTACTTTTAACAGTAAAGTTACACAACTGTTCTATACTAGCATATATCTATAACTTCTGGTACTTGTCAGTCATAAAGCAGCTAATAATGCTGCTATGCTATCTGATATTATTGATGAAACTACAATCAAGATCCTTTAGTCTGATTTTGTACCTGATCTGACAGATCCTGGATCATTTTCACTGTTATAGGATTTATAATAATTCTGTTCCTGATCCTGGTTCTGGTCTTGATCCTGTTTCCAGTTTTGGCTCTGGTCCTGGTCCTGGTTTTAGTCCTGGTTCTTGTCCTGGTTCTACTTCTGGTTTCTAGTCCTGGGTTTAGTCCTAGTTCCTGTCCTGGTCCGGTCATGGTTCTGTTCCTGGTTCTGGTTTTGGTTCTAGTCATGGTCCCGGTTCTAGTCTTTGTTCTAGGCCTAGTTCTGGTCCTGGTCCTTGTTCTGGTTCTGGCTCTGGCTGTGGTTCGGGTTATAGTGCTGGTCCTAGCCCCAGTTCTGCTTCTGGTTCTAGTCCTACTCTTGGTCCTGGCCACGGCCTGGTCCTGGTTTAAGTCCTGGTTCTGGTCCTAGTCATGGTTCTGATTCTGGTTATAGTTCTGGTCATAGTCCCGGTCCTGTTTCTGTCCTTGGTTTTGGTCCTGGTCCTTTTCTTAATTCTGATCCTGGTCCCTGTTTTAGTGCTATTTCTGTTCTAGGATCTTGTACGAGTCCTCGTCCTGGTTCTGGTTCTAGTCCTGGTTCTGGTCCTGGCTCTGGTTTTGGTCCTGGTCGTGGTTGTAGTCCTAGTTCTGGTCATAGTTCTGGTTCTGGTCATGGTTCTGGTACTTTTTCTAGTCCTATTTCTGGTCATGATTCTGCCTTGGTCCTGGTTCTAATGCTTTTTCTTGTCCTACTCCTGGTCCTGGCTCTAGTCCTTATCCCAGTCCTGGTCGTGGTCCTGCTCATGTTCCTGGTTCCTAGTTCTGGTCCTGGTTCAGTTCTGTTCTTGGTCTTGGTCCTGGTTTTAGTCCTAGTTCTGGTCATAGTTCTGGTCCTGGTCTGGTGATGGTTCTGTTCCAGGTTCTGGTTCTAGTCATGGTGCTGGTTCTGGTCTTGTTTTTAGTCTTGTTCTGGTTCTTATTTTAGGCCTGGTTCTGGCCCTTGTTCTTGTCCTGGATATGGTTCTGGTCCTGGTCCTGGTCCTGGTCATGGTTCTGGTCATTGTTATAGTCCTGGTTCTTGTCTTGGTCCTTGTTTTTTGTCTTGGTTCGGGTCCTGGCCCTGATCCTTGTTCTGATTCTGGTCTTGCTTGTAGTCCTGGTCCTGGTCTTGGTTCTGGTCCTGTCCTGGTCCTTTGAAAAGAGATCTTTTATCCCGTGCAGCAGAAGTAAAACTTTATTAAGAAAACAAGATCACTTGGGGCTTTTGCACAAACAAACGACTCGATTCATTTAGATCTGATTGCCGTTTTTCTCAACTGCATCATTATCAGTTTCTTTTCCATAAATAAAAAATAAAATCAACTTATTTATTGTTTATTTTACATGAAACTTCTCATAAACAAAAGCAAAACTGACGCAACTTGTCAGTGATCAATAAAACAGTAGAACCAGAAGAGAAGCTCCTTCAAACTGAGGTCGTATCATACCCATGCTCATCCTGCTCACAGCCTGGTTATGATACAGCCCCTGCTCTGAAGGACACATGTCAATCAGCCTCATCAGTTTCCATGGAGACAAACATCCAGACATGTTTCCTCAAACAAGTAAACAGTAGAACTTTTACCTCCACAGCAGCTCTCACTCTTCCTCTGTGAAGACGGAGGGATGAGGAAATGGAGGAAGGAGAGAATGGAGGGATGAAGTGACGGAGGGATAGGGCAATAAAACGACAAGGGGACGGAGAGACGAGGAGATGGAGGGGTGGGGAGATGGAGGAAGGAGGAGACGGAGAGATGGGGAGATGGAGGGATGGGGAAATGGAGGGATGGGGAGACGGAGGGATGGGGAGATGGAGGGATGGGGAGATGGAGGGGTGGGGAGATGGAGGAAGGAGGAGATGGAGGGATGGGGAAATGGAGGGATGGGGAGATGGAGGGGTGGGGAGATGGAGGAAGGAGGAGACGGAGAGATGGGGAGATGGAGGGATGGGGAAATGGAGGGATGGGGAGACGGAGGGATGGGGAGATGGAGGGTTGAGGAGATGGAGGGATGGGGAGATGGAGGGTTGAGGAGACATAAGTGGGCTCTCTGCTCTCTCCCCTCTGACAGTCGGGACGACTGTGGAACTGAGTGGAGCTGCTTCAGTCCTCTAATCTGATTGTGTTCAGGATTTGGAGGATTGAGGAGGATGAAGAGGATGAGGAGGAGAAAGAGGAGGAGGAGGAGGAGGATGACCTGCTCAGGTTAATCGGACACATCCGGATTAAAAGTCCACTCATGGAAAAGTAAAGGTTCTTACTGGACTTTGATCTGTCCGCCACCTGCTCTTCATTTCTGAGCCTCTTCATCACTTTGCCTAAGACCTGATCACACGGATCAGCGTGTCGTTGTGGCCGAGTTCTCCTGGCTCGCACTGTATCATCATCATCTGAAGATGCTTTTGACCAAACTGTTCTGTTTTTTCTAAGTATTGCTCTTTTCATTGGTTTGGTGAAGAATCAGATGTAAACAAGCATATTAATAAATCATCAGTTAAAGATCTATAAAAGACAAAATGACGAACGAATACCATCAAACATTGAGAAACACAGCAAAGGGCAATGTGGGCTTCAGAGTGTTACCCAGATAATATAACTCCGACTCTGGGTAGGCTGGAAGCAAACCAGTGACCTTCCAACTGGCAGATGACTGCTCCTCTGTGCTGAGGTCCAGAACCCTGGGTAAGTCTACCAAGAAGATACACTGTCCTTGTCTCCAGCATTGGACTACTGAATGTTCGGTGGTGGTTGGAGATGATGTTGGTCCTGATTTGCTGCCTCATCTCTGTCATTATGTCCAAAACACCTGTAGCTCCACATACATGACGTGAGCAGGTATGAGTGACGAGCAAGTGAATAATAGGTCCAGTGTAGATGCGTTTATAAAAGTACCACAAAGATTTAAACCTCATTAGAGCATTACTCCTGTGCCACAGGTGCGTCAGAATAAACTCTGATCAAATCGCAGCTGATGATTCCCAAACCCCAAAAAATCAGTCTGGGGGCGCGTAAGTGGAGAAGCCAAGCTGGTGGACAAAAGCTGTATAAAGATGACATAATGCCATGCTGCACCACACTACGATACGCAGCACAACGATACGCAACACGATGCAACGTAACGCTATGCAACACAACACAACGCTACGCAACGCTATGCAACGCTACGCTACGCAACGAAATGCTACGCAACGCTACAAAAGGCAACGCAATGCAACGCGACGCCACGCCACGCCACGCCACGCCACGCTACGCCACGCCACGCCACGCGACGCTACGCCACGCGACGCCACGCGACGCCACGCGACGCCACGCGACGCCACGCGACGCCACGCGACGCGACGCCACGCCACGCCACGCTACGCCACGCGACGCCACGCGACGCTACGCCACGCAACGCATCGCCACGCAACGCATCGCCACGCAACGCATCGCCACGCAACGCTACGCCACGCAACGCTACGCCACGCAACGCTACGCCACGCAACGCTACGCCACGCTACGCAACGCCACGCTACGCAACGCAACGCTACGCAACGCAACGCTACGCAATGCTACGCAACGCAACGCTACGCTACGCAACGAAATGCTACGCAACGCTACAAAAGGCAACGCAATGCAACGCGACGCTACGCGACACGACGCGACGCTACGCAACGCAACGCTACGCAACGCAACGCTACGCAACGCTACGCAACGCAACGCTAGGCTACGCTACACTACGCAACACATTTGGCTATCCAGGAAACATCTGACTGAGATACACAAACTTTCATGTGAATGAATATTTCCTGTTGCAGATGATGTCACAGAGAGATTGAGTTTGTTCCGTAAGCAGATTAAACCTAAATGATCTTAATCCGTAAAGTTTCGAGAAAGCCGCGTGGATTATCTGCATCTAAGTGGTTTATCAGCATATATAAGGAGGCTGAAGACATTGTGGATCAAAGCTCAGCTCCACCATGGGGAAATATTTCCACCTGTACGAGAATGTCTCCAAAGTCAGCCCCTTTGAGGGCCCGCAGTACTATCTTGCCCCCATGTGGGCTTTCCACCTGCAGACTCTCTTCATGGGCTTCGTCTTCTTAGCCGGAACGCCGTTAAACTTTGTTGTTCTTTTGGCAGCGGCCAAATACAAGAAGCTCAGAACCCCTCTGAACTACATCCTCATCAACATCTCTTTCGCTGGCTTTGTCTTCGTCACCTTCTCCGTCAGCCAGGTGTTCGTCTGCTCCGCCCGGGGATGGTACTTCCTGGGTTATACCTTGTGTGCCTTGGAGGCTGCCATCGGCGCCGTTGCAGGTAAACCCACCTGAGTTTCAGATTTTGAGTTCAACAGAGGAAGAGCAGGAGAGTGTGTGGGAATTGGGGAAGGTGATGATGTGGGTTTGGTCTCTACAGGTCTCGTGACATCTTGGTCTCTGGCTGTCCTTTCCTTTGAGCGCTTCCTGGTCATCTGTAAACCGTTTGGAGCCTTTAAGTTTGGTACCAACCACGCTCTCGCTGCCGTCATCTTCACCTGGGTCATTGGGAGCTTCTGCGCCTTCCCACCTTTCTTTGGCTGGAGCAGGTTGGTCTCTCTCCTGAATCCCAGGTGTTGGTGTGTTAGCTATTCAGGTGCCTTTTCATTGCTGTTTTTGTCTTTAGGTACATCCCAGAAGGTCTGGGTTGTGCCTGTGGACCCGACTGGTACACAAAGAATGAGGAGTTAAAAACTGAAAGCTACATGTACTTCCTGCTGATCACCTGCTTCTGCATTCCTATGACCATCATCATCTTCTCCTACTCACAGTTACTGGGAGCTCTGAGAGCTGTGAGTACAATGCCTCATGATCTGATTGGTCACATGATCAATCATCTCTGTAATATGAGTTATGAGATACCTGCTCCTTCACAATTACTTTTGGACCCTAAGTTTAACCAGTATGAAGCCAAGACTGGTTCCTCATCAGCTGGTTTGGCTGAAATTAAAATGTCCTGAGTGGTCGGACTGGTGTGATTGGTCAGGCTGGTTTGTGGGACTGGTCTGAGAAAGGCCTGTGAAGGTGAGATAGGAGTAAAGGTGTGTTCAGCCGATGCTCTGAATCTGCTGATCTTTCTCTGCAGGTTGCAGCTCAGCAGGCAGAGTCAGAGTCCACGCAGAAGGCAGAGAAGGAAGTCTCCCGGATGATTGTGGTGATGGTGGGCTCCTTCGTCACCTGCTACGCTCCATACGCTTTGACAGGTCTATACTTTTCCTTGTCCCAGGATGAGAACAAAGACTTCAGATTGGTCACCATCCCAGCTTACTTCTCTAAGAGCTCCTGTGTTTACAACCCGCTCATCTACGTCTTCATGAACAAACAGGTGAGTTTACCTTCAGATCTCATCTTACTTCTGGATATGACCATCTTCATCACTATCCTCATCATCATATGAAAATAGGGGGGATGAAACTTTCTGTTTGTGGAAATGTCCTCTAACCCAACTACAACTGCTAGAAGGGATAAGGCTTGCTGGCAAAGTTGCCCTATGTACGTAAATGGGTCAATCTATTTCAAGTGTTTTCATACAGCATGGCACTCATGCTTCATGCTTTTACGTTGTCATAGTGTTCATCCACCGGAGGGCAGTACTGAGTTTGGATTTCACTTTGTCGTTTTGACTCCAGTTCGTATTAAGTTGTTTACAACCACCAAAAAACCCCAGAAGAAGTAGAACAATTATATGATTTGGTCATTCCCAGTTTCTTCTGTCTCCTCTTCTGGTACTTTTAATCAGGTGATTTCGGTGTCATCCTCTTCCTGTTTCTTTCTTCTGTGGTTTTTTGTTGTGCTTATACAACTCAATACTGCCCCCACAATTTCTGTTGGGATTGCTCCGTCATGTGCGTGGAGGAGCCTGAAAACGCATGAATGAATAACTGACGTGACGAAACTCTCTGTCTGTCTGCTTATCCGTCTTTGTGTTGAGCATTTGATACTCCTGCTGGTCCTTCTGGTTCTACTGGTTCTCCCACTGATAATAATAAACTGATTTTCCCTCCATCCTCAGTTTAACGGATGCATCATGGAAATGGTGTTTGGAAAGAAAATGGAAGAAGCATCGGAAGTGTCTTCAAAGACTGAGGTGTCCACAGCTTCTTAAGTATGGACCATAAACACCATGAAGGACATTTGACTTTCCAAATGGACTTGTAAAGTTCAGACTTCTGAGGATCTGCTGTAAACAAACAGATTTCTGAATCAATATGTAAATATGGTTTATGAGATTTCAGCTTCAGCTGCTCATGTTTATTTTATTCTAGAAAAATTATGTTTAGATAAAAGCAACAAAAAAAAAACCCAATAAAACATGTTGAATATTTTCTGCTTTCTGTTTTCTTTATAGCAATAACAAAGTTACTGGGTTTGAGTTAGCCTAACCCATGGCAAGTCCCATGAAAGATCTGGAGACTTTTGGCTAATTTATCTGCAATTGTTGAAGTGGTTGTAGAATCTACATATCCATCTGTCTGTTAAAAGTTATAAAAAATTCTTTATGCTATTTGTTGTCCACTTTTCATAATGATAAAGCAATTTCTCTTAAGTATGTCAATGTCAAAGGACACGAATAAATTAAATTACAGACTGAATGTCAGATCACAGGCATTTTTCCAAAAAGATGACAGTAAAGCCTGGTTCAGGCAGTCTGTTCGATGTGCCTGGATGGAAAGAAACATTATTTTCCTCTCACAGTTTAGTGAAGAGGAAGTTAAAGATGAAATGCCAAGAAATGACAGATAAACATATATTATTGCAGAGTTTTAAGAGATTTAGAAGAAAAACTGTTACATGCAGAGGAAATTGTCATGATGTAGAAAGTCAAGTGTTAGCAGAATAAAAGAAAAAGTAGCGGCAGAAATTTACAGGTGTAGTCAGGGAAAATCTGGATCTTGGGGAGTAAAAGTGGTTGTATGATTATAAAAGAAAAACTAACATGTTTACATGAATTTTACTAATTACTGATTGGTGCAGATGCAGGACATGAGGAGAAGGTTGGATGAGGCAAATGACATGAAAAGGAAAAGAATGCATGAAAGGGGGTCAGATATGGAGCAGGTCCAGAAAGGGAAGTGAAGAAGAAGAGTGTGTTCATTAAAAGCCTAATGTTTACTGCAGGGGGATGATGTCATAGCATGTTTAGGCAGAAACAAACATATAAATCCTGTGTAAAAATTTATGAAACAGGTGTTTGTGCTGCTCTTCCAAAAGCTTTTATAACGGCATAAAAGCCACTCCCTGTATGAACGTGGAACCCTTTCCCTAAAGAAAAAAGCAATTCTTTATCATCTGATAACATTTTTTTTTGTCTTGTCCAGCATTTAAGCAGCAGACTGATGTTCTGGATGTTCTGCTGAGCAAATTTATTTTGCCAAGGGGAACTTTTATAGATGTAATGATCCCCTTGTATTTCTTAATTCTTATTTTATTTTTCTATTTGCTTTGGATAATAGTTTGTATTACAGAGTTTATGCTGCTGGACCGGAAAGGACAGGAAAGGGGCAGAAAGAGAACAGAAAAGAGAACAGAGAAAACAAAAGAAAGAGATCAATGCATACACGTATATGCACATACATACCCCCCTACATACACTCGCACATACATTATATATATACATACACACACACATACATACATACATATATATATAGATAGATATACATACACTACTCACAAAAAGTTAGGGATATTTGGCTTTCAGGTGAAATTTATGGAAAATGCAATATGTTCATGCTACAGTGATATAATATCATAAAAGTAAGACATTTAAGTAGAAGGATGCACTACTGATTTCCTCATCTCAAAAAATTCATTCAACACAAAAGGTAACAACAATGGTAGTTACACCACAACAAAAAATTTGAACGTCTCAATATCTGGTCATGTGCCCTTGAGCATCAATTACAGCTTGACAACGACGTCTCATGCTGTTCACAAGGCAACTTATTGCCTGCTGAGGCATGGCATCCCACTCTTCTTGAAGGGCAGCCCTCAGGTCATTGAGGTTCTGGGGTGCAGGGTTTCGAGCCTCTACACGACGGCTCAGCTGATCCCACAGGTTTTCAATGGGATTCAGGTCTGGAAAGAGTGCAGGCCGTTCCATTTGAGGTACACCAGTCTCCAACAGCCGTTCCCTGATGATGCGGCCTCGATGAGCAGGAGCATTGTCGTCCATGAAGATGAAATTAGGCCTGTGCTGTTCATGTAGGGGCACAATCACTGGATTAATGATGTTATTCAGGTAGTATGGGCTTGTCACTGTACCATTCACAAAGTGTAGGGCAGTTCTGTAGCAAGTGGACACCCCTGCCCACACTGTAACACCGCCACAACCAAAAGCTGGCCTGGTGACAACAGTGGCTGATGCATAGCGCTCTCCCTGACGTCTCCAACATCGTTGCCGGCCATCATTTCTGCTCAGTGTGAATCGACTTTCATCAGAGAACAGCACTGAGGCCCACTGGTTCCTCGTCCAGCGTAAATGCTCCCTGGCCCATGCAAGACGATGATGCCTGTGCCTGGTGGTGTGGTCAGGTACCCGTGCAGGTCGTCTAGCACGCAGACCACGCTGATGGAAACGGTTTGGAATGGTCTGACGTGACACTTGGGTGCCTCTCACCTCTCTTAAACGTGCCTGGAGTTGAGTGGCATTCATCATCTGGTTTCTCAGGGCAGTGTTCACAATGTAGCGGTCATCAGCACGGGATGTGGCCAAAGCACGTCCACTTCTAGGCCTTTCTGTGACTCTTCCAGTCTCTCCATATCTCTGTTGCAACCTGCTGATGACACTCTGTGACACTCCAAGCTCAGTGGCCACTTCTGTCTGAGAACGTCCTGTTTGAAGCATGGCAATGGCAAGGGACTGTTGTTCCATTGTTAGGTGTCGTCTTGGTCTCATGATGTCAAAATGTGAACAGCATGATGAGGACAACTGTTTAAACACCAGCTCTAATTGAACCAGGACATTTATTGGTCAATTCAAGGATCACACACCTGCCGTGATTTTTGCCGTTAAGCTCCTTGTTAGAGAACAGCAACTTGTGCAAAATTTATTGAAACATTTAAGAGTTGGACATGTGCATTTAAAAGCTTAGAGAAGATCACATTAAGTTCACCTGTACAGGTTTGAATGCATTTTAGGCTTGTTGTGAAATTTCACCCAAAAGCTGAATATCCCTAACTTTTTGTGAGTAGTGTACATACATACATACATACACACACACACACACACACACACACACACACACACACACACATATATATATATATATATATATATATATATATATATATATATATATATATATATATATATCCATACACATGCATACATACATACATACACATACATACATATGTACACACACATACCCACCCACACACATAAATATACACACCCACACAAGCCAACTCTAGATTCATGGTCCCTGTGGAGAACAGAACCATTGACAATCAGGAGGACCAGAAACTAGCAAGTTAAATCAAAAAGACAGAAAGAGAGCTACCTGCTGTTAGTGAATAAACTTGCTGGATGACTCAGTGACTGTGACACATGCAGAACATTCATGCAGAACATTTAGAGAGAAACGTGTTCAGAGAAGAGTGATCATGCCAATGTGACCCCGCCCGCCTACAGCTAGAGGCAGGCCAGTAGAACCCAGAGACCCGGGTAACCGACAGTCACCCCCAGGCACAGACCCCAACCCCCCCACTCCGGAGCCAGCCATGCATCCGCCCAGGAGGTGGCGAAGGAGGTCCCCAACCAGAGTCCCCCGCAGTCAGGGGGAACAGGTCCCAGCAGGCCCAGGCCGGCAAGGGCCGATCCCACCGGGCACCGGCCCCCCAGGGCAGACAGAGAGCAGCCCCCCGCCCCCGCAGGCAGAGGGCACCCTCCCCCAACACGCACTCCCCTCTCAGCCCCCATCCACACACCCCTCCGCAATCCACACACATCTCCCATCACATACACACCCCCACCCCACCTCTACTCACTCACCCATACCAAGTCACACAAACTCCAACCCACCCTTCCACCCCACCCCTCTACTTCTACCCAACCACACATGCCCCACCAAACACCCCTCCACCACCCACAGCCCCCCCTCCAAACTTCACCCTCACTCACACATCCCATTCCGCATATATATGTTGACTTTTATTTCTCTATTATTACACTTATTCTATTTTCAAGTCTATTATGTTTAAATAAATTTAAATAAACTGAAATTAAACTGAGAAAGACTTTGGGCTGTGCTTGTTAAAAATGCAGTTGAAAGAAGCTGAAAATAAGCATAATGTTATGGGGAAAAATGGAAGAATTTTCAAGCTTTAAAACAGTACTGACACACCCAACTTAAGCTTGGTTCACTTTCAACACAAATACAGAAGATAACCTGATGTATACCGAATGTGAGCTAAGAACTAAGCTAAGCTAGCTAATACTTCCCTAAACTCTAACCTACTCGCTTCAATTTGTTACCCTACCTAATATGAGCTAGGCATATTGTAGTTTTGAGCTAACTCATGAAATTTGATCATTTAGTTTACTATAAGATGATACAAGTTATGTTGTGGTTCCTGCTCTGACCTGTGCCTGTTTCCCTGGCAACCAAGTCCACACCAGGTTCTCATCAGGAAATCAGCAGCAGCAAGATAAAAGGCCAGCTCAGTTCACCAGTCATCGCCTGATTGTTGTTTCATCAAGTGGTAACAGCTCTCGGCCATTGCAGCATTTCTGCATAAGGATTTAAACAGCTTGCCTAACAATTGTATGTTCTGTCACCAGAGCGTGTTTCTTGCCTTCCTGCCCGTCAACCTGCCTGCCTGGCCACCTACCATTCTGCCCAGGAAAACAATAAACCCTTCCGAGTATCCACATCCAATCTGCACTTGGGTCCTTGTTTGTCCTACACCACAACAAGTTATGTTTAAGGCTAAACAAAATGCTCTTCTAGAAGGTGTCCAAAATTACCTTCAGCTTCAGCAGACTAAATACAACTTTAGAGACAGTTTTAAATTTATTATTCCAAAATCTAGGACAGTGGTGAAACAGATGTCTTTTCGGGGAGTCCAACTGTGGAATAAACCCTTAATTAAGGTTAAAAAAAAAAAAAAGGTAATTCTTTATTTCTATTTAAAAAGATTATTTAAATGTTTCTTTTTGAGAGATATGCAACTTTATAAATTATTTTTCTTTATAAAAGTCACATTGTGTATGTAATGCATCTGCTTTAGTTAGTTAAATTTGAGGTAACTCTACTTGTAAGTGTACATTCTTAGGCATACAAGCTTTGCTTCTGCCTATTTTGTTTTTGTTTTACTTGATTTTTTTTCTTTGGAAATGGACAAACTGAGACTGATACAAACAAAACAAAATAAACTAAGTCACAACAGAAGTGTTTGGAAGGGTTAAAGCTGCGTTATCTTTGCGAGGTCATATTTAACTTTCCCAGGTGAAAACAGATTTATCACAATGCCATTTCCAAAGTCCTCTGATCTGGACTCCTTTTTTTTTTTTTTTAATAATTTTATTTTTGTTGAGACTGAAGTGCATTTATATGCATATGTTTACATACAATATATGTAAATCACTTTTTTTTTGTTTTTTTTTTTACATTTGTAAATTTAAAAAAAGAAAACAGGCAGCAGGGATGGAAAAAAACAGACAAGAGAAAAATAACAAACAAACAAAACAAAACACCATCACAGATACTGTACATTTGTTCAGCCCATATGGAGTTTGTCTTATAACTGGTAGCCAAATGTCCCAGAACTCCTCGAGGTTATCTTGTCTGCTATACGTGAGTCTTTCCAGAAGGAAGCTCTTTAAAACTTCTGCATACTAGTCTTCAATTTTAGGGCAGTCCTCAGAAATCCAAAACTTCAAGATAGTCTTTCTCGCCACATAAAGAAGAATTTTAGCCAGTTTAGCATTGTTTTTTCCTTGCATTTTCCACTTTTACAGCGAGAATACAATGAAAAGTTGAAAGCTCTAGATTATATTCTAATATCGCACACACTTCATTTTTAACATCCCTCCAATATTTCTGTAGTTTCACACAATTCCAAAACATATGTGCATATGTACCAATTTCAGTATTGCATTTGCCACAGTATGGGGAACTTAGACCCAGCCTGCTCCTCAGCAAAGCTGTAAAGTGGAGTCTATGTAATATTTTAAACTGTTTCTCGGTCTGAGTTGCACCTCAGGATTTTAAGTGTATTTTTCTATTAGTAACGATCATTTCTCTTATTTCCTCTCCGAGGTCAGTCTCCCCTCCCTGAGCTGTCACCTTATCGTGGTGGAGGGGTTTGTACGTCCCGAAGATCCTAGCAGCTATGTTGTCGGGGGCTTTATGCCCCTGGTAGGGTTAGGGTTAGGGTTAGGGTTGGGGTTTGGGGTTGCCACTGTTAGGGTTTTGGGCACTGGCCGACTGACTTGAGGATTATTGTAAGGTATGTAAAGATTGTGAAATTGTGCTCAATTCTGGAATGGAAATTGGAAACTGAAGAGAAGAAGGTGACTGTGAGGCGGTGAAGTGGGGTGGACGTCCGTCATCCACACCGGCTGGAACGGTTCAATTCCCCGATATGGCATGGGACGCCCACCCCAGAAAGTCGTCATAAAACTGATAGGGCCAAAAAGTACTGTTTTGTGAGGCTTGAAGAATTCCAATTTTTGTTTTAATTTAAAAAAAAAAAAAGAGAGATGGATAAAATAAAAAGAAAGAGGTACGATATGCCCATAACTATGGATTTGTAGGTCAACTATGTTGGTGGCAAAGTGGGGCAGGCATCCACCCCCCCATACGGCCGGACAGAGTTCGACTCCCCGACTCAGCAGAGGATGCCCGCCCCAAGTGCCAGAATGGGACCGCAGGAGGCAAAAGAACAAGAATTTTGAAAGAAGAAAAAAAGAAAAAAAAGGAAATCTGTCATGAATGGTGGTGTGGACGGTGAATGGGGGTGTGAGCGGAGCTATGTCAATGGTGTAAGTGGGAAAGTGGGGTGGGTGTCCGTAAACCAAGCCAGAAGGAATGGTTCAATTCCCTGGCGTGGTAGAGGACACCCCCCCAAAAAAGAAAGACCTGCAGCTGAGATTATTATTAATTGGGACAAAATAGAAGGAGGCGGAGAGAAAAAAATAATAAAAAAATTAAAAAAGGAGGTACAATATGCCCATGGATGTGGTTGGATAGATCAACTGTGTTGGTGGCAAAGTGGGGCAGGCTAATTTTTGGGAATGGCGGTATGGATGGTGCATGTGGATGTAGCTATGTCAGTGGCAAAGTGGGTTGGGCGTCCATCCACCACACCAGACGGAACAGTTCAATTCCCCGGCATGGTAGAGGACACCCACCCCAAGAAGTGGAGGAAAAACCTGTAGCTGAGATTATTATTGATTGGACAAAAAAAAAATAAAAATAAAAATAAATAAATAAAAAAGAAAGGGGGGGTTGGGGTATGGGGAGGCGTATATGTTTAGGGCAAAATGTTAAGGCCATTTGGGACTAGTGTTGATAGTGTATGAATCCAGTGTCTCTCTGCTCTTTTCCTTTGTCTGGTGGTCCACCTGCCATTTGATTCCAAGCCCGAGACTCTGAGATATTGTGTCGAGTGGAGTTGAAAATGGTTGACTAAAGGGGTGGACAGCCTACCTTCCCCAATGTTGTGGAGATGTTGCTTTAGACGGGTGAGTATGGAATGCTGGGTTTCTCCTATGTAAAGTTTATCACAAACGGTGCAGGTGATGACATAGACTATGTTTTTGGATGATAATGTGTAGGTGGCCAGAATGGGGAGACCTTTACCACTGTAAGGGTTGGAAATGTATTTGTGTGAGATATATAGATGATCATGTTGTGTACGGGATGGTGGTCTATTTGCAGTGAAGGCTGAGTGAACTAATATATTTTGGAGATTAGCATTCTTCCTATGAGCTGTAATGAAGCGGTAATCATGGAGGGGTGGGTATCTAAGTCTCACGTCCTGGAAATTGGACCTCACTGTTTTATGAAAGGTGGTGAATCTGTGGGAGAAGGTGGTGACAAAGGGAAGAAGTTTGGAAGGTGGGGTAGAGAACTGGGGAGTTGGTAGGATTTCAGGGGGAGAGGGAGTTGCAACCAAGGTCAGGGGGTCCGGGGTGAGAGTGAGGTGGATTGAGAAGGAAGTCATGGGGGGAGATTGATTAGGGGTGGGTACAAAGTGGGGTGACTGTGTTGAGGGATAGACTAAGTCAGGGGAATCCGAAGGGGTGTAAATTGACAGGGAGACGAGGGGAGGGGACTGGAAGGAAGTGGAAGGGGGGGGCAGGGGACAATTTGGACTGGATATGGGGAAAGGGAGTAGGGATTGGGGATGGTTAAGGTTGGGGAAGGGGGGTGAGGGGTTGGGAGATTTGGGGTTGGGGTGAGGGTTAGGATTTTGAGTCTGGACAGGGGGATTAGGGTTAGGGTTAGGGGAGGGGGGTGGGGGGTTGGGGAACTTGGGGTTAAGGGGTGCATAAGTGTTAGGGTTAGCTAAGATGGATGAGGGCTTGGGATGTTCTGAATTAGGGAAAGGGGGTGGAGAAGGGGAGGGGTTGTGATTGGGGAAAGGAGATGAGGAAAGGGGATAATTGGGTGTTGGGGAAAGACTTAAGGGTGGGGAGTGGTTAGGGTTAGGGGAGGAGGACTGGGCAGGGGGATTAGGGGGGTTTGGGAAGGGGGGTGGCAGGTTGGGATACTTGGGGTTGTGGTGAGGGGGCAAGGGTGGGGGATGGTTCAGGTTAGTTAAAATGGATGGGGGCTTGGGATGTTCTAGATTCGGAAAAGGGTTAGGGTTAGGGTTAGGGATTGGAGTATTTCTCGATGACTCCCCCTGAGTCAGTTTATTAACCGAAACAGTTTGAGTAGGGAGCCAAAGGCAATGCACGGGCCGTCGCTTGTCACTCTGGGCTCCATTTCTCTGTGTGGTTCAACAAGGAGCATATTATGATTGTGATGGATTTGCTTTTTTTTGTTTTTAAGAAGTGCAATATTCAGTAAAAGGTGAGTTTTGTTGTGTTGGGTGAGTATTTTCTCTTGTTTCAGGTTCTTTTTCCATTGCTCAACATTGGTAAGTATTTTTGGTCTCTTGGTTCAGTTTCTGGTTATTAAAGTTGGTTTTCTTTTACCTTAGTTTTAGGACACATCATCAGTAGTGGACTTCGGGATCACAGGGTGTTTCGGCCATTATGACTCTGTGTGGTTCAACAAGGAGCATATTATGATTGTGTTGGACTTGCTTTTTTTGTTTTTAGGAAGTGCAATATTTATTATTTTGGTCAGTATAAGGTGAGTTTTGTTGTTTTGGGTGAGAATTTTCTCTTTTTTCAGGTTCTTTTTCCATTGCTCAACATTGGTAAGTATTTTTTGGTCTCTTGGTTCAGTTTCTAGTTATTAAAATTGGTTTTCTTTTACCTTAGTTTTAGGACACATCCTCAGTAGTGGACCTCGAGATCACAGGGTGTTTCGGCCATTATCACTCTGTGTGGTTCAACAAGGAGCATATTGTTTATTATTTTGGTCAGTATAAGGTAAGTTTTGTTGTTTTGGGTGAGTATCTTTTCTTTTTTCAGGTTCTTTTTCCATTGCTCAACATTGGTTAAGTATTTTTTGGTCTCTTGGTTCAGTTTCTAGCTATTAAAATTGGTTTTCTTTTACCTTAGTTTTAGGACACATCATCAGTAGTGGACCTCGGGATCACAGGGTGTTTCGGCCATTATCACTAGACACCCTCCCCCAAGGAAGGCCCTGCCGAGGTTGATCAAGCCCCGGAGTGTGTCCAATCGCCAATTGGGGTTAGAGTTGTTTTAAAGTTACACATCTTCTTGTGTTGCTTTAAAGTCTTTCAAATACACATTCTATGTGTCTTTTTCTTAGTTTGCACAAGGATGAGTACTTAGGGTTATGCAAACGTCACTAAGGTAACTAACTGATGAAAGTTTGTTAGGTTTAGGAAAGTATTGCAGGGTAAGGTTGTAAGTTCTAGAAAAGTTTATTAGGGTGGAGTTGGTTAGGGTTAGGAAAGGTTTATCGGGCCAGGTAGTTAGTTCTAAAAAGGTGGGTTATGAGGGTGGAGTTGGTTAGGGTTAGGAAAGAATTATTGGGCAAGGTAGTTAGTTCTAAAAGGTTGGGCGATGAGGGTTGAATTGGTTAGGGTTAGGAAAACATTATCGGCAAGGTAGTAAGTTCTAAAAAGGTGAGCTAGGGTTAGGGTTAGGAAAACATTATTGGGTAAGTTCTAAAAGGTGAGTTATGAGGGTGGAATTGGTTAGGGTTAGGAAAACCTTATTGGGCAAGATAGTAAATTTTAGGGTGACGAACTAGGGGATGGCCATTTTAGGGGGAGTTTGACAATTTGAAGGAGTCCAATTAGTTTTTGCCCTTTTGGGGATTGAGGGGCCCCCCCGAAAAGCAGTTTGGACCAGCCCCAGCAAGCTGTTGCCTTCCGTGTGCCCTCAGGTCGTTACGGCCCCCCGTGCCCTTAGGGGTTTAGGGAAAGGGTCAAATGGGTGTCGTGTGTGGTGTAAATGGGCTGTGTATGGGTGAGGCTAAACCCCATAGAAGACTTGGCTACGTTTCAGGTCCTGATGCCCTGGACCACCACACCCTGCGTGCTGTTCCTGGAGTCGGAACCCAGGGGGGCCGCATACTTACTCCCTGCTCGGAACCCTTCAGTAAACAGATCGGTTGTTGACACCGTAAGGTTACTCCGATCTGCCCAAGCAGGGCTGAAGATATTGGTTCTGCCTTTCTTCACAGATGATGTTTTTGGGATCGTTAATCTGGAATGGGGAGCAGAGAGGAGAAAGTGTGAGAAGTGTTGAGGTCGAGGTGTTCAAGCAGAGACAGGGATCAGTGGTGGGAGATGTGGTTACATCTATCAACCATCACCGTGCCGGATTAGGCATACCCTGCATCCTGCCATCCCCTCGACTCTGTGAAGAAACAAGGGGTTGGAGGAGGTGTAGAGGGGAAAAAAGTGAGAGAAGAGTTGAAGTCGAGGTTGTTCAAGCAGAGACAGGGATCAGTGGTGGGAGATGTGGTTACATCTATCAACCATCACCGTGCCGGATTAGGCATACCCTGCATCCTGCCATCCCCTCGACTCTGTGAAGAAACAAGGGGTTGGAGGAGGTGTAGAGAGGAAAAAGTGTGAGAAGTGTTGAAGTCGAGGTTGTTCAAGTAGAGACAGGGAACAGTGGTGGGAGATGTGGTTACATCTATCAACCATCACCGTGCCGGATTAGGCATACCCTGTATCCTACCATCCCCTCGACTCTGGAGAACAAGGGGTTGGAGGAGGTGTTTTATCAGTTTGGACTATTGAACCACCTTAGAGTAAAAGGAACTTGGTAGTCCGAAAGGCTCAGGCTGGTTAGGGATTGGAGTATTTCTCGATGACTCCCCCTGAGTCAGTTTATTAACCGAAACAGTTTGAGTAGGGAGCCAAAGGCAATGCACGGGCCGTCGCTTGTCACTCTGGGCTCCATTTCTCTGTGTGGTTCAACAAGGAGCATATTATGATTGTGATGGATTTGCTTTTTTTTGTTTTTAAGAAGTGCAATATTCAGTAAAAGGTGAGTTTTGTTGTGTTGGGTGAGTATTTTCTCTTGTTTCAGGTTCTTTTTCCATTGCTCAACATTGGTAAGTATTTTTGGTCTCTTGGTTCAGTTTCTGGTTATTAAAGTTGGTTTTCTTTTACCTTAGTTTTAGGACACATCATCAGTAGTGGACTTCGGGATCACAGGGTGTTTCGGCCATTATGACTCTGTGTGGTTCAACAAGGAGCATATTATGATTGTGTTGGACTTGCTTTTTTTGTTTTTAGGAAGTGCAATATTTATTATTTTGGTCAGTATAAGGTGAGTTTTGTTGTTTTGGGTGAGAATTTTCTCTTTTTTCAGGTTCTTTTTCCATTGCTCAACATTGGTAAGTATTTTTTGGTCTCTTGGTTCAGTTTCTAGTTATTAAAATTGGTTTTCTTTTACCTTAGTTTTAGGACACATCCTCAGTAGTGGACCTCGAGATCACAGGGTGTTTCGGCCATTATCACTCTGTGTGGTTCAACAAGGAGCATATTGTTTATTATTTTGGTCAGTATAAGGTAAGTTTTGTTGTTTTGGGTGAGTATCTTTTCTTTTTTCAGGTTCTTTTTCCATTGCTCAACATTGGTTAAGTATTTTTTGGTCTCTTGGTTCAGTTTCTAGCTATTAAAATTGGTTTTCTTTTACCTTAGTTTTAGGACACATCATCAGTAGTGGACCTCGGGATCACAGGGTGTTTCGGCCATTATCACTAGACACCCTCCCCCAAGGAAGGCCCTGCCGAGGTTGATCAAGCCCCGGAGTGTGTCCAATCGCCAATTGGGGTTAGAGTTGTTTTAAAGTTACACATCTTCTTGTGTTGCTTTAAAGTCTTTCAAATACACATTCTATGTGTCTTTTTCTTAGTTTGCACAAGGATGAGTACTTAGGGTTATGCAAACGTCACTAAGGTAACTAACTGATGAAAGTTTGTTAGGTTTAGGAAAGTATTGCAGGGTAAGGTTGTAAGTTCTAGAAAAGTTTATTAGGGTGGAGTTGGTTAGGGTTAGGAAAGGTTTATCGGGCCAGGTAGTTAGTTCTAAAAAGGTGGGTTATGAGGGTGGAGTTGGTTAGGGTTAGGAAAGAATTATTGGGCAAGGTAGTTAGTTCTAAAAGGTTGGGCGATGAGGGTTGAATTGGTTAGGGTTAGGAAAACATTATCGGCAAGGTAGTAAGTTCTAAAAAGGTGAGCTAGGGTTAGGGTTAGGAAAACATTATTGGGTAAGTTCTAAAAGGTGAGTTATGAGGGTGGAATTGGTTAGGGTTAGGAAAACCTTATTGGGCAAGATAGTAAATTTTAGGGTGACGAACTAGGGGATGGCCATTTTAGGGGGAGTTTGACAATTTGAAGGAGTCCAATTAGTTTTTGCCCTTTTGGGGATTGAGGGGCCCCCCCGAAAAGCAGTTTGGACCAGCCCCAGCAAGCTGTTGCCTTCCGTGTGCCCTCAGGTCGTTACGGCCCCCCGTGCCCTTAGGGGTTTAGGGAAAGGGTCAAATGGGTGTCGTGTGTGGTGTAAATGGGCTGTGTATGGGTGAGGCTAAACCCCATAGAAGACTTGGCTACGTTTCAGGTCCTGATGCCCTGGACCACCACACCCTGCGTGCTGTTCCTGGAGTCGGAACCCAGGGGGGCCGCATACTTACTCCCTGCTCGGAACCCTTCAGTAAACAGATCGGTTGTTGACACCGTAAGGTTACTCCGATCTGCCCAAGCAGGGCTGAAGATATTGGTTCTGCCTTTCTTCACAGATGATGTTTTTGGGATCGTTAATCTGGAATGGGGAGCAGAGAGGAGAAAGTGTGAGAAGTGTTGAGGTCGAGGTGTTCAAGCAGAGACAGGGATCAGTGGTGGGAGATGTGGTTACATCTATCAACCATCACCGTGCCGGATTAGGCATACCCTGCATCCTGCCATCCCCTCGACTCTGTGAAGAAACAAGGGGTTGGAGGAGGTGTAGAGGGGAAAAAAGTGAGAGAAGAGTTGAAGTCGAGGTTGTTCAAGCAGAGACAGGGATCAGTGGTGGGAGATGTGGTTACATCTATCAACCATCACCGTGCCGGATTAGGCATACCCTGCATCCTGCCATCCCCTCGACTCTGTGAAGAAACAAGGGGTTGGAGGAGGTGTAGAGAGGAAAAAGTGTGAGAAGTGTTGAAGTCGAGGTTGTTCAAGTAGAGACAGGGAACAGTGGTGGGAGATGTGGTTACATCTATCAACCATCACCGTGCCGGATTAGGCATACCCTGTATCCTACCATCCCCTCGACTCTGTAAAGAAACAAGGGGTTGGAGGAGGTGTAGAGAGGAAAAAGTGTGAGAAGAGTCGAAGTCGAGGTTGTTCAAGTAGAGACAGGGATCAGTGGTGGGAGATGTGGTTACATCTATCAACCATCACCGTGCCGGATTAGGCATACCCTGCATCCTGCCATCCCCTCGACTCTGTGAAGAAACAAGGGGTTGGAGGAGGTGTAGAGGGGAAAAAAGTGAGAGAAGAGTTGAAGTCGAGGTTGTTCAAGCAGAGACAGGGATCAGTGGTGGGAGATGTGGTTACATCTATCAACCATCACCGTGCCGGATTAGGCATACCCTGCATCCTGCCATCCCCTCGACTCATTGAAGAAACATGGGGTTGGAGGAGGTGTAGAGAGGAAAAAGTGTGAGAAGTGTTGAAGTCGAGGTTTTTCAAGTAGAGACAGGGAACAGTGGTGGGAGATGTGGTTACATCTATCAACCATCACCGTGCCGGATTAGGCATACCCTGTATCCTACCATCCCCTCGACTGTAAAGAAACAAGGGGTTGGAGGAGGTGTAGAGAGGAAAAAGTGTGAGAAGAGTCGAAGTCGAGGTTGTTCAAGTAGAGACAGGGATCAGTGGTGGGAGATGTGGTTACATCTATCAACCATCACCGTGCCGGATTAGGCATACCCTGTATCCTACCATCCCCTCGACTCTGGAGAACAAGGGGTTGGAGGAGGTGTTTTATCAGTTTGGACTATTGAACCACCTTAGAGTAAAAGGAACTTGGTAGTCCGAAAGGCTCAGGCTGGTTAGGGATTGGAGTATTTCTCGATGACTCCCCCTGAGTCAGTTTATTAACCGAAACAGTTTGAGTAGGGAGCCAAAGGCAATGCACGGGCCGTCGCTTGTCACTCTGGGCTCCATTTCTCTGTGTGGTTCAACAAGGAGCATATTATGATTGTGATGGATTTGCTT
Source organism: Telmatherina bonti (assembly GCF_933228915.1). Lineage (NCBI taxonomy): Eukaryota > Metazoa > Chordata > Actinopteri > Atheriniformes > Telmatherinidae > Telmatherina > Telmatherina bonti. The sequence continues at coordinate 33,722,577 of NC_136632.1, forward strand.
TTTTTTGTTTTTAAGAAGTGCAATATTCAGTAAAAGGTGAGTTTTGTTGTGTTGGGTGAGTATTTTCTCTTGTTTCAGGTTCTTTTTCCATTGCTCAACATTGGTAAGTATTTTTGGTCTCTTGGTTCAGTTTCTGGTTATTAAAGTTGGTTTTCTTTTACCTTAGTTTTAGGACACATCATCAGTAGTGGACTTCGGGATCACAGGGTGTTTCGGCCATTATGACTCTGTGTGGTTCAACAAGGAGCATATTATGATTGTGTTGGACTTGCTTTTTTTGTTTTTAGGAAGTGCAATATTTATTATTTTGGTCAGTATAAGGTGAGTTTTGTTGTTTTGGGTGAGAATTTTCTCTTTTTTCAGGTTCTTTTTCCATTGCTCAACATTGGTAAGTATTTTTTGGTCTCTTGGTTCAGTTTCTAGTTATTAAAATTGGTTTTCTTTTACCTTAGTTTTAGGACACATCCTCAGTAGTGGACCTCGAGATCACAGGGTGTTTCGGCCATTATCACTCTGTGTGGTTCAACAAGGAGCATATTGTTTATTATTTTGGTCAGTATAAGGTAAGTTTTGTTGTTTTGGGTGAGTATCTTTTCTTTTTTCAGGTTCTTTTTCCATTGCTCAACATTGGTTAAGTATTTTTTGGTCTCTTGGTTCAGTTTCTAGCTATTAAAATTGGTTTTCTTTTACCTTAGTTTTAGGACACATCATCAGTAGTGGACCTCGGGATCACAGGGTGTTTCGGCCATTATCACTAGACACCCTCCCCCAAGGAAGGCCCTGCCGAGGGTTAGGGTTAGGGTTAGGGTTAGGGTTAGGGTTAGGGGGCGTCCATAGACTTAACATTGAATCTGGAAGAAAGTACCACATTTGTATCTATCCCATTCATTTTTTACTTCCAAATTCATCACTTGGAAGTAAAAGTTGCTATGAATTTTTTTGGCCTGTAGGTGTCAGTGTCCACCAATAAATGAATGAATGTAGAAGGAAACTTGAAGAGGGGTGTTTAAGGGTCCCGGGGTACGATTTTGACAGGGTTTTTTTTGAGGGTCCTCTTGGGACCCCCCAGAGTAGATCTGGCAGTGAAAGGGACCCTCAGGGGCCCTTGGGACCCCCAGGGGCCCCAGGTGCCATTAGCTCAAAATTTATCAGTGGTTAGGGCCAATTTTTTTTCGGGCCCTGAGAGGGCTCTATCAGAGGGCACGGAATGAGAAAAAAAAATTCTGCTGGATATGTTGGTTTTTCCAGGAGGGGCCCCCAAAATTGTGAAAAATTGCAACTTTGGGGGCCCCCAGCTCGGAGCCGGAGGGGTCTTTCTGGATGGGGATGCCACTGTTGGGCGTTGCTCAGGGCCTGCTTGAAACCCCTTCAAGACGAAGCCGGCGGGCTTGCTCCCAAAATTTTTTCTTTTTCCCAGGTTTGCACTCCAAAGGGTGTCAGAGTCTCTAAGTCTGAGGACTTAGGGCTAGGGTTCAGAGCAATTTCAAATTTGGACCCCAGGGGCCATTGATGTGTGGGGGCTGAGAGCGTCTCAGGAGATAGTAGAGAATGTGCAAGAATGGTGGTCCTGGGGTCCTTCATTTGGGAGCGAGAGGGCTCCAAAGTTGCCAGGGGCCAAACTTTGCAGGCCTGTAGCTCAGACACGGAGTGGAGTTTTTGGATGAAACCAATGCTGGCTTGTAGTGCTCCAGGGTCCCTCTGAGTCCTGTCCGCGGCCGGGGCCCGCAGGGCCTCGGGACCGAGATATGAGGGCCCAAAGTTGGGCCGGTAATATCGCGGGGGAGGGGCCTAGGGCCACGAGGCCCCAGGCTCCTGGTAGGGCCCCCTGAGATGATGATAAATCTGAAAAACCATGGCCCTGGAGGCCTTCGTTTGGGAGCGAGAGGGCTCCAAAGTTGCCAGGGGCCAAACTTTGCAGGCCTGTAGCTCAGACACGGAGTGGAGTTTTTGGATGAAACCAATGCTGGCTTGTAGTGCTCCAGGGTCCCTCTGAGTCCTGTCCTCGGCCGGGGCCCGCAGGGCCTCGGGACCGAGATATGAGGGCCCAAAGTTGGGCCGGTAATATCGCGGGGGAGGGGCCTAGGGCCACGAGGCCCCAGGCTCCTGGTAGGGCCCCCTGAGATGATGATAAATCTGAAAAACCATGGCCCTGGGGTCCTTCGTTTGGGATCTAGAGGGCTCCAAAGTTGCCAGGGGCCAAACTTTGCAGGCCTGTAGCTCAGACACGGAGTGGAGTTTTTGGATGAAACCAATGCTGGCTTGTAGTGCTCCAGGGTCCCTCTGAGTCCTGTCCTCGGCCGGGGCCCGCAGGGCCTCGGGGCCGAGATATGAGGGCCCAAAGTTGGGCCGGTAATATCGCGGGGGAGGGGCCTAGGGCCACGAGGCCCCAGGCTCCTGGTAGGGCCCCCTGAGATGATGATAAATCTGAAAAACCATGGCCCTGGGGTCCTTCGTTTGGGATCTAGAGGGCTCCAAAGTTGCCAGGGGCCAAACTTTGCAGGCCTGTAGCTCAGACACGGAGTGGAGTTTTTGGATGAAACCAATGCTGGCTTGTAGTGCTCCAGGGTCCCTCTGAGTCCTGTCCTCGGCCGGGGCCCGCAGGGCCTCGGGGCCGAGATATGAGGGCCCAAAGTTGGGCCGGTAATATCGCGGGGGAGGGGCCTAGGGCCACGAGGCCCCAGGCTCCTGGTAGGGCCCCCTGAGATGATGATAAATCTGAAAAACCATGGCCCTGGGGTCCTTCGTTTGGGATCTAGAGGGCTCCAAAGTTGCCAGGGGCCAAACTTTGCAGGCCTGTAGCTCAGACACGGAGTGGAGTTTTTGGATGAAACCAATGCTGGCTTGTAGTGCTCCAGGGTCCCTCTGAGTCCTGTCCTCGGCCGGGGCCCGCAGGGCCTCGGGACCGAGATATGAGGGCCCAAAGTTGGGCCGGTAATATCGCGGGGGAGGGGCCTAGGGCCACGAGGCCCCAGGCTCCTGGTAGGGCCCCCTGAGATGATGATAAATCTGAAAAACCATGGCCCTGGAGGCCTTCGTTTGGGATCTAGAGGGCTCCAAAGTTGCCAGGGGCCAAACTTTGCAGGCCTGTAGCTCAGACACGGAGTGGAGTTTTTGGATGAAACCAATGCTGGCTTGTAGTGCTCCAGGGTCCCTCTGAGTCCTGTCCTCGGCCGGGGCCCGCAGGGCCTCGGGGCCGAGATATGAGGGCCCAAAGTTGGGCCGGTAATATCGCGGGGGAGGGGCCTAGGGCCACGAGGCCCCAGGCTCCTGGTAGGGCCCCCTGAGATGATGATAAATCTGAAAAACCATGGCCCTGGAGGCCTTCGTTTGGGATCTAGAGGGCTCCAAAGTTGCCAGGGGCCAAACTTTGCAGGCCTGTAGCTCAGACACGGAGTGGAGTTTTTTGGATGAAACCAATGCTGGCTTGTAGTGCTCCAGGGTCCCTCTGAGTCCTGTCCTCGGCCGGGGCCCGCAGGGCCTCGGGGCCGAGATATGAGGGCCCAAAGTTGGGCCGGTAATATCGTGGGGGAGGGGCCCGGGGTCACGGGACCTCGGTTCCTGGTAGGGCCCCCTGAGATGATGATAAATCTGAAAAACCATGGCCCTGGAGGCCTTCGTTTGGGAGCGAGAGGGCTCCAAAGTTGCCAGGGGCCAAACTTTGCAGGCCTGTAGCTCAGACACGGAGTGGAGTTTTTTGGATGAAACCAATGCTGGCTTGTAGTGCTCCAGGGTCCCTCTGAGTCCTGTCCTCGGCCGGGGCCCGCAGGGCCTCGGGGCCGAGATATGAGGGCCCAAAGTTGGGCCGGTAATATCGTGGGGGAGGGGCCCGGGGTCACGGGACCTCGGTTCCTGGTAGGGCCCCCTGAGATGATGATAAATCTGAAAAACCATGGACCTGGAGGCCTTCGTTTGGGATCTAGAGGGCTCCAAAATTGTCAGGGGCCAAACTTTGCAGGCCTGTAGCTCGTACACGGAGCTGAGTGTTTGGATGAAACCAATGCTGGCTCGTAGTGCTCCAGGGTCCCTCTGAGTCCTGTCCTCGGCTGGGGCCCGCAGGGCCTCAGGGCCGAGATGTGAGGGCCCAAAGTTGGGCCGGTAATATCGTGGGGGAGGGGCCCGGGGTCACGGGACCTCGGTTCCTGGTAGAGGTGCCCTAGTGGGTCTAGAATGCAGTGGAACGGGTCCTCTGTGGCACTTGCACTGGAAACCCGGGGCCTCCAAAAATCTCAATGCCAGCTTGTCAGGGGAAAAAAGAGTACTTTCTGACCTCTGAGCAGCCCAAGAGGTGCAGTATGACTACTACTTCCAAATTTGTATCTGTTCAATGGATACAAATAGATACAAATTGGGAAGTGAGGTTAGGGGCTGGGTGAAGCACTCCCCTCTAGCCCCCCATTGAACTGCATCGGCACCCTATTGGTCCTCACAATACTGCAGCAAAGAGCATTTTGTCCTCCCACCAGCAGGTGGTGAATGTGAGTCACCCGTCTGCACACAGGAGGGAGGGGGGTCACATCCTGGAGGAGAGTAAGCACTTCCCCTTTTCAGTCAGCCGAGCACATGGTGAGGAGCAGAAGACGGCACGTTGTCTGGAGCCAGAGACGGACAGGCCACACTGCCAACACTTCCCCTGACATCCTGACAAGACTTGAGAGGAATAATTTGGACGTGAAGGACGACATTGGAGGTGAGTTTTGTCTGTTTTTCATACTTTGAACATATAGTTTGGCTGCCACAGGCCACGTGCTAGCTTGTGCAGGCCTGCTAGCCTGAGCAGGCCATGTGCAGGCTAGTAGCTTAATTATGTGGCCTGCCATTTGCAACACTTTCTATGACTACTTTGTTCGTCTGCTGATTGCTCCAGACACAGCCCTGGATGTCCAAGCTGAGTTGTGTGTCTTCACACTCAGATACTCATCTCAGCTTGGACCTCCAGGCCCTGAAACAGAGCTTCCTGCCAGAAAAAGAGTTCTGTTCCCGGGTAAAGAGTTCCTCACCTCAGCCTGGAGCTCTGGGCCCCCGGAGCAGAGCCTCATGCCCAGAAAAAGAGCTCTGTTCCTGGGTCAGGTCCTCCAGATGTCCTTTATGGCACCTCCCGGGTCCAGGCAAGGACAACTTGAAGTGGCATTGTAAAAGATAGAAATCTGGTAGTCAATGTTAATAGATAGGAATCTGGAAGTCAATGTTAATAGATAGGAATCTGGAAGTCAATGTTAATAGATAGGAATCTGGAAGTCAATGTTAATAGATAGGAATCTGGTAGTCAATGTTAATAGATAGGAATCTGGAAGTCAATGTTAATAGATAGGAATCTGGTAGTCAATGTTAATAGATAGGAATCTGGTAGTCAATGTTAATAGATAGGAATCTGGAAGTCAATGTCAATAGATAGGAATCTGGAAGTCAATGTTTACGAATTTGGAAGTTATATGTCCAGAGGTTCTGGCCCGGACATCCTCCAGATACTGAGCTCTGCTACTTTGCCAACAGGTTCTTTTGAAGACTTAAATCTGTTCTCCCACCAGCCATTTTCCCCACAGGTCTAATGAGTCAGCGCACCCCTCTACCATCCCCTGCCTCCTCCTACTCCCCCAATACCTCGTCGACCAACACGAGCACCTTATCGAGCACAAGCCTGGAAACGAGTCCGGACAAACCGGGCCGGGAACCGGTTAAGATGAGTGAGGAGGCTGCCAGCCAGACCACCAAACAGCAGGCCCCTGATGGGGATGCCAACAACAACACCAAACCGGATGGCCCTAAACCGGATCGTAAAGTGGGTGAGGAAGACACCGTAAACACCACTGGCCCATCTCGCCGCTATAAAACGCTTTCTGATCTGTCAAACTGGTTTGATGCAGAAGAGACTGGGGAAGCAGAAGGGCCGGTCCTCCAACCGGACTACAGAACGTTGCCGAGACGGGTCAAAGGTTCTGCCAAGAATCAGGGGTGGACCACCGAAAGCAGCCCTGATGCCGAACAAAACTCACCACCACTGCAGTCCCTTCATGAGCCCGAAGAGGGCCCGTACCACGTTCAGCCAGGTGGTCGACCAACCAGCCCCGTTCCAGTCGTTAAAGCAGGGGATGGAGGGTCAAAGAAAGATGGGAAAAGTTCTCGGTAGAGTCAAACATGACCCGGCCACAAATCCACTTTGGTGAGTGCAGTTTTCTTTAACTGTGACTTAGAAATACTCTGCATGTGCTATGAAATCTGCAAGGCCTTGATTTGAATCTGCATCATTACATACTTTGGTTGCTAGTCAATGTTAATAGATACAGTTTTGGAAGTCTTAGTTTTTCAATGTAAATAGATACAATTTTGGAAGTCAATGTTAATAGATACAGTTTTGGAAGTCTTAGTTTTTCAATGTAAATAGATACAATTTTGGAAGTCAATGTTAATAGATACAGTTTTGGAAGTCTTAGTTTTTCAATGTAAATAGATACAATTTTGGAAGTCAATGTTAATAGATACAATTTTGGAAGTCTTAGTTTTTCAATGTAAATAGATACAATTTTGGAAGTCAATGTTAATAGATACAGTTTTGGAAGTCAATGTTAATAGATACAGTTTTGGAAGTCAATGTTAATAGATACAGTTTTGGAAGTCTTAGTTTTTCAATGTAAATAGATACAATTTTGGAAGTCAATGTTAATAGATACAGTTTTGGAAGTCTTAGTTTTTCAATGTAAATAGATACAATTTTGGAAGTCAATGTTAATAGATACAGTTTTGGAAGTCTTAGTTTTTCAATGTAAATAGATACAATTTTGGAAGTCAATGTAAATAGATACAGTTTTGGAAGTCAATGTTAATAGATACAGTTTTGGAAGTCTTAGTTTTTCAATGTAAATAGATACAATTTTGGAAGTCTTAGTTTTTCAATGTAAATAGATACAATTTTGGAAGTCAATGTAAATAGATACAATTTTGGAAGTCAATGTTAATAGATACAGTTTTGGAAGTCTTAGTTTTTCAATGTAAATAGATACAATTTTGGAAGTCTTAGTTTTTCAATGTAAATAGATACAATTTTGGAAGTCAATGTAAATAGATACAATTTTGGAAGTCTTAGTTTTTCAATGTAAATAGATACAATTTTGGAAGTCAATGTTAATAGATACAGTTTTGGAAGTCAATGTTAATAGATACAGTTTTGGAAGTCAATGTTAATAGATACAGTTTTGGAAGTCTTAGTTTTTCAATGTAAATAGATACAATTTTGGAAGTCAATGTTAATAGATACAGTTTTGGAAGTCTTAGTTTTTCAATGTAAATAGATACAATTTTGGAAGTCAATGTAAATAGATACAATTTTGGAAGTCAATGTTAATAGATACAGTTTTGGAAGTCTTAGTTTTTCAATGTAAATAGATACAATTTTGGAAGTCTTAGTTTTTCAATGTAAATAGATACAATTTTGGAAGTCAATGTAAATAGATACAATTTTGGAAGTCTTAGTTTTTCAATGTAAATAGATACAATTTTGGAAGTCAATGTTAATAGATACAGTTTTGGAAGTCTTAGTTTTTCAATGTAAATAGATACAATTTTGGAAGTCAATGTAAATAGATACAATTTTGGAAGTCTTAGTTTTTCAATGTAAATAGATACAATTTTGGAAGTCAATGTAAATAGATACAATTTTGGAAGTCAATGTTAATAGATACAGTTTTGGAAGTCTTAGTTTTTCAATGTAAATAGATACAATTTTGGAAGTCAATGTAAATAGATACAATTTTGGAAGTCAATGTTAATAGATACAGTTTTGGAAGTCTTAGTTTTTCAATGTAAATAGATACAATTTTGGAAGTCTTAGTTTTTCAATGTAAATAGATACAATTTTGGAAGTCTTAGTTTTTCAATGTAAATAGATACAATTTTGGAAGTCAATGTAAATAGATACAATTTTGGAAGTCTTAGTTTTTCAATGTAAATAGATACAATTTTGGAAGTCAATGTTAATAGATACAGTTTTGGAAGTCTTAGTTTTTCAATGTAAATAGATACAATTTTGGAAGTCAATGTTAATAGATACAGTTTTGGAAGTCTTAGTTTTTCAATGTAAATAGATACAATTTTGGAAGTCTTAGTTTTTCAATGTAAATAGATACAATTTTGGAAGTCAATGTAAATAGATACAATTTTGGAAGTCTTAGTTTTTCAATGTAAATAGATACAATTTTGGAAGTCAATGTTAATAGATACAGTTTTGGAAGTCAATGTTAATAGATACAGTTTTGGAAGTCAATGTTAATAGATACAATTTTGGAAGTCAATGTAAATAGATACAATTTTGGAAGTCTTAGTTTTTCAATGTAAATAGATACAATTTTGGAAGTCAATGTAAATAGATACAATTTTGGAAGTCAATGTTAATAGATACAGTTTTGGAAGTCTTAGTTTTTCAATGTAAATAGATACAATTTTGGAAGTCAATGTAAATAGATACAATTTTGGAAGTCTTAGTTTTTCAATGTAAATAGATACAATTTTGGAAGTCAATGTTAATAGATACAGTTTTGGAAGTCTTAGTTTTTCAATGTAAATAGATACAATTTTGGAAGTCAATGTTAATAGATACAGTTTTGGAAGTCTTAGTTTTTCAATGTAAATAGATACAATTTTGGAAGTCAATGTTAATAGATAGTTTTGGAAGTCTTAGTTTTTCAATGTAAATAGATACAATTTTGGAAGTCAATGTAAATAGATACAATTTTGGAAGTCAATGTAAATAGATACAATTTTGGAAGTCTTAGTTTTTCAATGTAAATAGATACAATTTTGGAAGTCAATGTTAATAGATACAATTTTGGAAGTCTTAGTTTTTCAATGTAAATAGATACAATTTTGGAAGTCTTAGTTTTTCAATGTAAATAGATACAATTTTGGAAGTCTTAGTTTTTCAATGTAAATAGATACAATTTTGGAAGTCAATGTTAATAGATACAGTTTTGGAAGTCAATGTTAATAGATACAGTTTTGGAAGTCAATGTTAATAGATACAATTTTGGAAGTCAATGTAAATAGATACAATTTTGGAAGTCTTAGTTTTTCAATGTAAATAGATACAATTTTGGAAGTCAATGTAAATAGATACAATTTTGGAAGTCAATGTTAATAGATACAGTTTTGGAAGTCTTAGTTTTTCAATGTAAATAGATACAATTTTGGAAGTCAATGTAAATAGATACAATTTTGGAAGTCTTAGTTTTTCAATGTAAATAGATACAATTTTGGAAGTCAATGTTAATAGATACAGTTTTGGAAGTCTTAGTTTTTCAATGTAAATAGATACAATTTTGGAAGTCAATGTTAATAGATACAGTTTTGGAAGTCTTAGTTTTTCAATGTAAATAGATACAATTTTGGAAGTCAATGTTAATAGATACAGTTTTGGAAGTCTTAGTTTTTCAATGTAAATAGATACAATTTTGGAAGTCAATGTAAATAGATACAATTTTGGAAGTCAATGTAAATAGATACAATTTTGGAAGTCTTAGTTTTTCAATGTAAATAGATACAATTTTGGAAGTCAATGTAAATAGATACAATTTTGGAAGTCAATGTAAATAGATACAATTTTGGAAGTCAATGTAAATAGATACAATTTTGGAAGTCTTAGTTTTTCAATGTAAATAGATACAATTTTGGAAGTCAATGTAAATAGATACAATTTTGGAAGTCAATGTAAATAGATACAATTTTGGAAGTCTTAGTTTTTCAATGTAAATAGATACAATTTTGGAAGTCAATGTTAATAGATACAGTTTTGGAAGTCTTAGTTTTTCAATGTAAATAGATACAATTTTGGAAGTCAATGTTAATAGATACAGTTTTGGAAGTCTTAGTTTTTCAATGTAAATAGATACAATTTTGGAAGTCTTAGTTTTTCAATGTAAATAGATACAATTTTGGAAGTCTTAGTTTTTCAATGTAAATAGATACAATTTTGGAAGTCAATGTTAATAGATACAGTTTTGGAAGTCTTAGTTTTTCAATGTAAATAGATACAATTTTGGAAGTCAATGTTAATAGATACAGTTTTGGAAGTCTTAGTTTTTCAATGTAAATAGATACAATTTTGGAAGTCAATGTTAATAGATACAGTTTTGGAAGTCTTAGTTTTTCAATGTAAATAGATACAATTTTGGAAGTCAATGTTAATAGATACAGTTTTGGAAGTCTTAGTTTTTCAATGTAAATAGATACAATTTTGGAAGTCAATGTTAATAGATACAGTTTTGGAAGTCTTAGTTTTTCAATGTAAATAGATACAATTTTGGAAGTCAATGTTAATAGATACAGTTTTGGAAGTCTTAGTTTTTCAATGTAAATAGATACAATTTTGGAAGTCAATGTAAATAGATACAATTTTGGAAGTCTTAGTTTTTCAATGTAAATAGATACAATTTTGGAAGTCAATGTAAATAGATACAATTTTGGAAGTCTTAGTTTTTCAATGTAAATAGATACAATTTTGGAAGTCAATGTAAATAGATACAATTTTGGAAGTCAATGTAAATAGATACAATTTTGGAAGTCTTAGTTTTTCAATGTAAATAGATACAATTTTGGAAGTCTTAGTTTTTCAATGTAAATAGATACAATTTTGGAAGTCAATGTTAATAGATACAGTTTTGGAAGTCAATGTTAATAGATACAGTTTTGGAAGTCAATGTTAATAGATACAATTTTGGAAGTCAATGTAAATAGATACAATTTTGGAAGTCTTAGTTTTTCAATGTAAATAGATACAATTTTGGAAGTCAATGTAAATAGATACAATTTTGGAAGTCAATGTTAATAGATACAGTTTTGGAAGTCTTAGTTTTTCAATGTAAATAGATACAATTTTGGAAGTCAATGTAAATAGATACAATTTTGGAAGTCTTAGTTTTTCAATGTAAATAGATACAATTTTGGAAGTCAATGTTAATAGATACAGTTTTGGAAGTCTTAGTTTTTCAATGTAAATAGATACAATTTTGGAAGTCAATGTTAATAGATACAGTTTTGGAAGTCTTAGTTTTTCAATGTAAATAGATACAATTTTGGAAGTCAATGTTAATAGATACAGTTTTGGAAGTCTTAGTTTTTCAATGTAAATAGATACAATTTTGGAAGTCAATGTAAATAGATACAATTTTGGAAGTCAATGTAAATAGATACAATTTTGGAAGTCTTAGTTTTTCAATGTAAATAGATACAATTTTGGAAGTCAATGTTAATAGATACAATTTTGGAAGTCTTAGTTTTTCAATGTAAATAGATACAATTTTGGAAGTCTTAGTTTTTCAATGTAAATAGATACAATTTTGGAAGTCTTAGTTTTTCAATGTAAATAGATACAATTTTGGAAGTCAATGTTAATAGATACAGTTTTGGAAGTCTTAGTTTTTCAATGTAAATAGATACAATTTTGGAAGTCAATGTTAATAGATACAGTTTTGGAAGTCTTAGTTTTTCAATGTAAATAGATACAATTTTGGAAGTCAATGTTAATAGATACAGTTTTGGAAGTCTTAGTTTTTCAATGTAAATAGATACAATTTTGGAAGTCTTAGTTTTTCAATGTAAATAGATACAATTTTGGAAGTCTTAGTTTTTCAATGTAAATAGATACAATTTTGGAAGTCAATGTTAATAGATACAGTTTTGGAAGTCTTAGTTTTTCAATGTAAATAGATACAATTTTGGAAGTCAATGTTAATAGATACAGTTTTGGAAGTCTTAGTTTTTCAATGTAAATAGATACAATTTTGGAAGTCAATGTTAATAGATACAGTTTTGGAAGTCTTAGTTTTTCAATGTAAATAGATACAATTTTGGAAGTCAATGTTAATAGATACAGTTTTGGAAGTCTTAGTTTTTCAATGTAAATAGATACAATTTTGGAAGTCAATGTTAATAGATACAGTTTTGGAAGTCTTAGTTTTTCAATGTAAATAGATACAATTTTGGAAGTCAATGTTAATAGATACAGTTTTGGAAGTCTTAGTTTTTCAATGTAAATAGATACAATTTTGGAAGTCAATGTAAATAGATACAATTTTGGAAGTCTTAGTTTTTCAATGTAAATAGATACAATTTTGGAAGTCAATGTAAATAGATACAATTTTGGAAGTCTTAGTTTTTCAATGTAAATAGATACAATTTTGGAAGTCAATGTAAATAGATACAATTTTGGAAGTCAATGTAAATAGATACAATTTTGGAAGTCAATGTAAATAGATACAATTTTGGAAGTCTTAGTTTTTCAATGTAAATAGATACAATTTTGGAAGTCAATGTAAATAGATACAATTTTGGAAGTCAATGTAAATAGATACAATTTTGGAAGTCTTAGTTTTTCAATGTAAATAGATACAATTTTGGAAGTCAATGTTAATAGATACAGTTTTGGAAGTCTTAGTTTTTCAATGTAAATAGATACAATTTTGGAAGTCAATGTTAATAGATACAGTTTTGGAAGTCTTAGTTTTTCAATGTAAATAGATACAATTTTGGAAGTCTTAGTTTTTCAATGTAAATAGATACAATTTTGGAAGTCTTAGTTTTTCAATGTAAATAGATACAATTTTGGAAGTCAATGTTAATAGATACAGTTTTGGAAGTCTTAGTTTTTCAATGTAAATAGATACAATTTTGGAAGTCAATGTTAATAGATACAGTTTTGGAAGTCTTAGTTTTTCAATGTAAATAGATACAATTTTGGAAGTCAATGTTAATAGATACAGTTTTGGAAGTCTTAGTTTTTCAATGTAAATAGATACAATTTTGGAAGTCAATGTTAATAGATACAGTTTTGGAAGTCTTAGTTTTTCAATGTAAATAGATACAATTTTGGAAGTCAATGTTAATAAATGCAGTTTTGGAAGTGAGCGGTTTTACATGTAAATAGATACAAAATTGGAAGTCAATGTTAATAGATACAGTTTTGGAAGTGAGTGGTTTTACATGTAAGTAGATACAATTTTGGAAGTCAATGTTAATAGATACAGTTTTGGAAGTGAGTGGTTTTTCAATGTAAATAGATACAAAATTGGAAGTCAGGTTTAATACATCTTAATTTGCATTTTCCGTGTTAATGGAAAACTTTCCCTTTTTGTCTTCTTTTTTCCAACTAGTCCCCATTCGGTACTTCCAGCCGGCATCGGAGCCATCCGGTGTCCCTATTGCACCCATGTCCTCGTGTTCCAAGTGGTGCTGTATCCGATTGTTCCAGGACGATGAAAATTGCCCTCTGTGTTGCAGTCCAATAAATAAATGCCACCTTTCTTATGCCAGCTCAACAAAAATTGCCCTGTGTTGCAGTTCAATAAATAAATGCCACCTTTCTTACACCAGTTCAACAAAAATTGCCCTCTGTGTTGCAGTTCAATAAATAAATGCCACCTTTCTTACACCAGTTCAACAAAAATTGCCTTCTGTGTTGCAGTTCAATAAATAAATGGCACCTTTTTTATGCCAAGTTTAACAGTTGTGATTCTTCTCTCTGTTTTGAAATGTTAACTCTTAGTTGAATGAGCCCTCTCTCTGTTGACTTTATGTGGGAGAGAGGGACAGGGTACATTATTCCAATATCAATAGAAATTGGGAAGTCAATATCAATAGCTAACAATTAAGTCCATATTAATCAATGTAAATAGCTACAAATTTGGAAGTCCAGTGTCAGTACACACAAATTTGGAAGTCCAATGTAAATAGATATGAATTTGGAAGTCAATGTTAGCAGATACAGTTTTGGAAGTCAGTGGTTTTTCAATGTAAATAGATACAAATTTGGAAGTCCAATGTAAATAGATATGAATTTGGAAGTCAATGTTAGCAGATACAGTTTTGGAAGTCAGTGGTTTTTCAATGTAAATAGATACAAATTTGGAAGTCCAATGTAAATAGATACGAATTTGGAAGTCAATGTTAGCAGATACAGTTTTGGAAGTCTGGTTTTTCAATGTAAATAGATACAAATTTGGAAGTCCAATGTAAATAGATACAAATTTGGAAGTCCAATGTAAATAGATACGAATTTGGAAGTCAGTGGTTTTTCAATGTAAATAGATACGAATTTGGAAGTCGGCGTTAGTAGATACAGTTTTGGAAGTCAGTGGTTTTTCAATGTAAATAGATACAAATTTGGAAGTCCAATGTAAATAGATACGAATTTGGAAGTCAATGTTAGCAGATACAGTTTTGGAAGTCTGGTTTTTCAATGTAAATAGATACAAATTTGGAAGTCCAATGTAAATAGATACAAATTTGGAAGTCAATGTTAGCAGATACAGTTTTGGAAGTCAGTGGTTTTTCAATGTAAATAGATACAAATTTGGAAGTCCAATGTAAATAGATACGAATTTGGAAGTCAGTGGTTTTTCAATGTAAATAGATACGAATTTGGAAGTCGGCGTTAGTAGATACAGTTTTGGAAGTCAGTGGTTTTTCAATGTAAATAGATACAAATTTGGAAGTCCAATGTAAATAGATACGAATTTGGAAGTCAATGTTAGCAGATACAGTTTTGGAAGTCTGGTTTTTCAATGTAAATAGATACAAATTTGGAAGTCCAATGTAAATAGATACAAATTTGGAAGTCAATGTTAGCAGATACAGTTTTGGAAGTCAGTGGTTTTTCAATGTAAATAGATACAAATTTGGAAGTCCAATGTAAATAGATACGAATTTGGAAGTCAGTGGTTTTTCAATGTAAATAGATACGAATTTGGAAGTCGGCGTTAGTAGATACAGTTTTGGAAGTGAGTGGTTTTTCAATCTAAATAGATAAAAATTTGAAGTCAATAGATACAGTATTGGAAGTCAGTGGTTTTTCAATGTAAATAGATACAAATTTGGAAGTCCAATGTAAATAGATACAAATTTGGAAGTCAATGTTAGCAGATACAGTTTTGGAAGTCAGTGGTTTTTCAATGTAAATAGATACAAATTTGGAAGTCCAATGTAAATAGATACGAATTTGGAAGTCAGTGGTTTTTCAATGTAAATAGATACAATTTTGGAAGTCAATGTAAATAGATACAATTTTGGAAGTCAATGTAAATAGATACAATTTTGGAAGTCTTAGTTTTTCAATGTAAATAGATACAATTTTGGAAGTCAATGTTAATAGATACAATTTTGGAAGTCTTAGTTTTTCAATGTAAATAGATACAATTTTGGAAGTCTTAGTTTTTCAATGTAAATAGATACAATTTTGGAAGTCTTAGTTTTTCAATGTAAATAGATACAATTTTGGAAGTCAATGTTAATAGATACAGTTTTGGAAGTCTTAGTTTTTCAATGTAAATAGATACAATTTTGGAAGTCAATGTTAATAGATACAGTTTTGGAAGTCTTAGTTTTTCAATGTAAATAGATACAATTTTGGAAGTCAATGTTAATAGATACAGTTTTGGAAGTCTTAGTTTTTCAATGTAAATAGATACAATTTTGGAAGTCTTAGTTTTTCAATGTAAATAGATACAATTTTGGAAGTCTTAGTTTTTCAATGTAAATAGATACAATTTTGGAAGTCAATGTTAATAGATACAGTTTTGGAAGTCTTAGTTTTTCAATGTAAATAGATACAATTTTGGAAGTCAATGTTAATAGATACAGTTTTGGAAGTCTTAGTTTTTCAATGTAAATAGATACAATTTTGGAAGTCAATGTTAATAGATACAGTTTTGGAAGTCTTAGTTTTTCAATGTAAATAGATACAATTTTGGAAGTCAATGTTAATAGATACAGTTTTGGAAGTCTTAGTTTTTCAATGTAAATAGATACAATTTTGGAAGTCAATGTTAATAGATACAGTTTTGGAAGTCTTAGTTTTTCAATGTAAATAGATACAATTTTGGAAGTCAATGTTAATAGATACAGTTTTGGAAGTCAATGTTAATAGATACAGTTTTGGAAGTCAATGTTAATAGATACAGTTTTGGAAGTCTTAGTTTTTCAATGTAAATAGATACAATTTTGGAAGTCAATGTTAATAGATACAGTTTTGGAAGTCTTAGTTTTTCAATGTAAATAGATACAATTTTGGAAGTCAATGTTAATAGATACAGTTTTGGAAGTCTTAGTTTTTCAATGTAAATAGATACAATTTTGGAAGTCAATGTAAATAGATACAGTTTTGGAAGTCAATGTTAATAGATACAGTTTTGGAAGTCTTAGTTTTTCAATGTAAATAGATACAATTTTGGAAGTCTTAGTTTTTCAATGTAAATAGATACAATTTTGGAAGTCAATGTAAATAGATACAATTTTGGAAGTCAATGTTAATAGATACAGTTTTGGAAGTCTTAGTTTTTCAATGTAAATAGATACAATTTTGGAAGTCTTAGTTTTTCAATGTAAATAGATACAATTTTGGAAGTCAATGTAAATAGATACAATTTTGGAAGTCTTAGTTTTTCAATGTAAATAGATACAATTTTGGAAGTCAATGTAAATAGATACAATTTTGGAAGTCTTAGTTTTTCAATGTAAATAGATACAATTTTGGAAGTCAATGTAAATAGATACAATTTTGGAAGTCTTAGTTTTTCAATGTAAATAGATACAATTTTGGAAGTCAATGTAAATAGATACAATTTTGGAAGTCAATGTTAATAGATACAGTTTTGGAAGTCTTAGTTTTTCAATGTAAATAGATACAATTTTGGAAGTCAATGTAAATAGATACAATTTTGGAAGTCAATGTTAATAGATACAGTTTTGGAAGTCTTAGTTTTTCAATGTAAATAGATACAATTTTGGAAGTCTTAGTTTTTCAATGTAAATAGATACAATTTTGGAAGTCTTAGTTTTTCAATGTAAATAGATACAATTTTGGAAGTCAATGTAAATAGATACAATTTTGGAAGTCTTAGTTTTTCAATGTAAATAGATACAATTTTGGAAGTCAATGTTAATAGATACAGTTTTGGAAGTCTTAGTTTTTCAATGTAAATAGATACAATTTTGGAAGTCAATGTAAATAGATACAATTTTGGAAGTCTTAGTTTTTCAATGTAAATAGATACAATTTTGGAAGTCAATGTAAATAGATACAATTTTGGAAGTCAATGTTAATAGATACAGTTTTGGAAGTCTTAGTTTTTCAATGTAAATAGATACAATTTTGGAAGTCAATGTAAATAGATACAATTTTGGAAGTCAATGTTAATAGATACAGTTTTGGAAGTCTTAGTTTTTCAATGTAAATAGATACAATTTTGGAAGTCTTAGTTTTTCAATGTAAATAGATACAATTTTGGAAGTCTTAGTTTTTCAATGTAAATAGATACAATTTTGGAAGTCAATGTAAATAGATACAATTTTGGAAGTCTTAGTTTTTCAATGTAAATAGATACAATTTTGGAAGTCAATGTTAATAGATACAGTTTTGGAAGTCTTAGTTTTTCAATGTAAATAGATACAATTTTGGAAGTCAATGTTAATAGATACAGTTTTGGAAGTCTTAGTTTTTCAATGTAAATAGATACAATTTTGGAAGTCTTAGTTTTTCAATGTAAATAGATACAATTTTGGAAGTCAATGTAAATAGATACAATTTTGGAAGTCTTAGTTTTTCAATGTAAATAGATACAATTTTGGAAGTCAATGTTAATAGATACAGTTTTGGAAGTCAATGTTAATAGATACAGTTTTGGAAGTCAATGTTAATAGATACAATTTTGGAAGTCAATGTAAATAGATACAATTTTGGAAGTCTTAGTTTTTCAATGTAAATAGATACAATTTTGGAAGTCAATGTAAATAGATACAATTTTGGAAGTCAATGTTAATAGATACAGTTTTGGAAGTCTTAGTTTTTCAATGTAAATAGATACAATTTTGGAAGTCAATGTAAATAGATACAATTTTGGAAGTCTTAGTTTTTCAATGTAAATAGATACAATTTTGGAAGTCAATGTTAATAGATACAGTTTTGGAAGTCTTAGTTTTTCAATGTAAATAGATACAATTTTGGAAGTCAATGTTAATAGATACAGTTTTGGAAGTCTTAGTTTTTCAATGTAAATAGATACAATTTTGGAAGTCAATGTTAATAGATACAGTTTTGGAAGTCTTAGTTTTTCAATGTAAATAGATACAATTTTGGAAGTCAATGTAAATAGATACAATTTTGGAAGTCAATGTAAATAGATACAATTTTGGAAGTCTTAGTTTTTCAATGTAAATAGATACAATTTTGGAAGTCAATGTTAATAGATACAATTTTGGAAGTCTTAGTTTTTCAATGTAAATAGATACAATTTTGGAAGTCTTAGTTTTTCAATGTAAATAGATACAATTTTGGAAGTCTTAGTTTTTCAATGTAAATAGATACAATTTTGGAAGTCAATGTTAATAGATACAGTTTTGGAAGTCAATGTTAATAGATACAGTTTTGGAAGTCAATGTTAATAGATACAATTTTGGAAGTCAATGTAAATAGATACAATTTTGGAAGTCTTAGTTTTTCAATGTAAATAGATACAATTTTGGAAGTCAATGTAAATAGATACAATTTTGGAAGTCAATGTTAATAGATACAGTTTTGGAAGTCTTAGTTTTTCAATGTAAATAGATACAATTTTGGAAGTCAATGTAAATAGATACAATTTTGGAAGTCTTAGTTTTTCAATGTAAATAGATACAATTTTGGAAGTCAATGTTAATAGATACAGTTTTGGAAGTCTTAGTTTTTCAATGTAAATAGATACAATTTTGGAAGTCAATGTTAATAGATACAGTTTTGGAAGTCTTAGTTTTTCAATGTAAATAGATACAATTTTGGAAGTCAATGTTAATAGATACAGTTTTGGAAGTCTTAGTTTTTCAATGTAAATAGATACAATTTTGGAAGTCAATGTAAATAGATACAATTTTGGAAGTCAATGTAAATAGATACAATTTTGGAAGTCTTAGTTTTTCAATGTAAATAGATACAATTTTGGAAGTCAATGTAAATAGATACAATTTTGGAAGTCAATGTAAATAGATACAATTTTGGAAGTCAATGTAAATAGATACAATTTTGGAAGTCTTAGTTTTTCAATGTAAATAGATACAATTTTGGAAGTCAATGTAAATAGATACAATTTTGGAAGTCAATGTAAATAGATACAATTTTGGAAGTCTTAGTTTTTCAATGTAAATAGATACAATTTTGGAAGTCAATGTTAATAGATACAGTTTTGGAAGTCTTAGTTTTTCAATGTAAATAGATACAATTTTGGAAGTCAATGTTAATAGATACAGTTTTGGAAGTCTTAGTTTTTCAATGTAAATAGATACAATTTTGGAAGTCTTAGTTTTTCAATGTAAATAGATACAATTTTGGAAGTCTTAGTTTTTCAATGTAAATAGATACAATTTTGGAAGTCAATGTTAATAGATACAGTTTTGGAAGTCTTAGTTTTTCAATGTAAATAGATACAATTTTGGAAGTCAATGTTAATAGATACAGTTTTGGAAGTCTTAGTTTTTCAATGTAAATAGATACAATTTTGGAAGTCAATGTTAATAGATACAGTTTTGGAAGTCTTAGTTTTTCAATGTAAATAGATACAATTTTGGAAGTCAATGTTAATAGATACAGTTTTGGAAGTCTTAGTTTTTCAATGTAAATAGATACAATTTTGGAAGTCAATGTTAATAGATACAGTTTTGGAAGTCTTAGTTTTTCAATGTAAATAGATACAATTTTGGAAGTCAATGTTAATAGATACAGTTTTGGAAGTCTTAGTTTTTCAATGTAAATAGATACAATTTTGGAAGTCAATGTAAATAGATACAATTTTGGAAGTCTTAGTTTTTCAATGTAAATAGATACAATTTTGGAAGTCAATGTAAATAGATACAATTTTGGAAGTCTTAGTTTTTCAATGTAAATAGATACAATTTTGGAAGTCAATGTAAATAGATACAATTTTGGAAGTCAATGTAAATAGATACAATTTTGGAAGTCTTAGTTTTTCAATGTAAATAGATACAATTTTGGAAGTCTTAGTTTTTCAATGTAAATAGATACAATTTTGGAAGTCAATGTTAATAGATACAGTTTTGGAAGTCAATGTTAATAGATACAGTTTTGGAAGTCAATGTTAATAGATACAATTTTGGAAGTCAATGTAAATAGATACAATTTTGGAAGTCTTAGTTTTTCAATGTAAATAGATACAATTTTGGAAGTCAATGTAAATAGATACAATTTTGGAAGTCAATGTTAATAGATACAGTTTTGGAAGTCTTAGTTTTTCAATGTAAATAGATACAATTTTGGAAGTCAATGTAAATAGATACAATTTTGGAAGTCTTAGTTTTTCAATGTAAATAGATACAATTTTGGAAGTCAATGTTAATAGATACAGTTTTGGAAGTCTTAGTTTTTCAATGTAAATAGATACAATTTTGGAAGTCAATGTTAATAGATACAGTTTTGGAAGTCTTAGTTTTTCAATGTAAATAGATACAATTTTGGAAGTCAATGTTAATAGATACAGTTTTGGAAGTCTTAGTTTTTCAATGTAAATAGATACAATTTTGGAAGTCAATGTAAATAGATACAATTTTGGAAGTCAATGTAAATAGATACAATTTTGGAAGTCTTAGTTTTTCAATGTAAATAGATACAATTTTGGAAGTCAATGTTAATAGATACAATTTTGGAAGTCTTAGTTTTTCAATGTAAATAGATACAATTTTGGAAGTCTTAGTTTTTCAATGTAAATAGATACAATTTTGGAAGTCTTAGTTTTTCAATGTAAATAGATACAATTTTGGAAGTCAATGTTAATAGATACAGTTTTGGAAGTCTTAGTTTTTCAATGTAAATAGATACAATTTTGGAAGTCAATGTTAATAGATACAGTTTTGGAAGTCTTAGTTTTTCAATGTAAATAGATACAATTTTGGAAGTCAATGTTAATAGATACAGTTTTGGAAGTCTTAGTTTTTCAATGTAAATAGATACAATTTTGGAAGTCTTAGTTTTTCAATGTAAATAGATACAATTTTGGAAGTCTTAGTTTTTCAATGTAAATAGATACAATTTTGGAAGTCAATGTTAATAGATACAGTTTTGGAAGTCTTAGTTTTTCAATGTAAATAGATACAATTTTGGAAGTCAATGTTAATAGATACAGTTTTGGAAGTCTTAGTTTTTCAATGTAAATAGATACAATTTTGGAAGTCAATGTTAATAGATACAGTTTTGGAAGTCTTAGTTTTTCAATGTAAATAGATACAATTTTGGAAGTCAATGTTAATAGATACAGTTTTGGAAGTCTTAGTTTTTCAATGTAAATAGATACAATTTTGGAAGTCAATGTTAATAGATACAGTTTTGGAAGTCTTAGTTTTTCAATGTAAATAGATACAATTTTGGAAGTCAATGTTAATAGATACAGTTTTGGAAGTCTTAGTTTTTCAATGTAAATAGATACAATTTTGGAAGTCAATGTAAATAGATACAATTTTGGAAGTCTTAGTTTTTCAATGTAAATAGATACAATTTTGGAAGTCAATGTAAATAGATACAATTTTGGAAGTCTTAGTTTTTCAATGTAAATAGATACAATTTTGGAAGTCAATGTAAATAGATACAATTTTGGAAGTCAATGTAAATAGATACAATTTTGGAAGTCAATGTAAATAGATACAATTTTGGAAGTCTTAGTTTTTCAATGTAAATAGATACAATTTTGGAAGTCAATGTAAATAGATACAATTTTGGAAGTCAATGTAAATAGATACAATTTTGGAAGTCTTAGTTTTTCAATGTAAATAGATACAATTTTGGAAGTCAATGTTAATAGATACAGTTTTGGAAGTCTTAGTTTTTCAATGTAAATAGATACAATTTTGGAAGTCAATGTTAATAGATACAGTTTTGGAAGTCTTAGTTTTTCAATGTAAATAGATACAATTTTGGAAGTCTTAGTTTTTCAATGTAAATAGATACAATTTTGGAAGTCTTAGTTTTTCAATGTAAATAGATACAATTTTGGAAGTCAATGTTAATAGATACAGTTTTGGAAGTCTTAGTTTTTCAATGTAAATAGATACAATTTTGGAAGTCAATGTTAATAGATACAGTTTTGGAAGTCTTAGTTTTTCAATGTAAATAGATACAATTTTGGAAGTCAATGTTAATAGATACAGTTTTGGAAGTCTTAGTTTTTCAATGTAAATAGATACAATTTTGGAAGTCAATGTTAATAGATACAGTTTTGGAAGTCTTAGTTTTTCAATGTAAATAGATACAATTTTGGAAGTCAATGTTAATAAATGCAGTTTTGGAAGTGAGCGGTTTTACATGTAAATAGATACAAAATTGGAAGTCAATGTTAATAGATACAGTTTTGGAAGTGAGTGGTTTTACATGTAAGTAGATACAATTTTGGAAGTCAATGTTAATAGATACAGTTTTGGAAGTGAGTGGTTTTTCAATGTAAATAGATACAAAATTGGAAGTCAGGTTTAATACATCTTAATTTGCATTTTCCGTGTTAATGGAAAACTTTCCCTTTTTGTCTTCTTTTTTCCAACTAGTCCCCATTCGGTACTTCCAGCCGGCATCGGAGCCATCCGGTGTCCCTATTGCACCCATGTCCTCGTGTTCCAAGTGGTGCTGTATCCGATTGTTCCAGGACGATGAAAATTGCCCTCTGTGTTGCAGTCCAATAAATAAATGCCACCTTTCTTATGCCAGCTCAACAAAAATTGCCCTGTGTTGCAGTTCAATAAATAAATGCCACCTTTCTTACACCAGTTCAACAAAAATTGCCCTCTGTGTTGCAGTTCAATAAATAAATGCCACCTTTCTTACACCAGTTCAACAAAAATTGCCTTCTGTGTTGCAGTTCAATAAATAAATGGCACCTTTTTTATGCCAAGTTTAACAGTTGTGATTCTTCTCTCTGTTTTGAAATGTTAACTCTTAGTTGAATGAGCCCTCTCTCTGTTGACTTTATGTGGGAGAGAGGGACAGGGTACATTATTCCAATATCAATAGAAATTGGGAAGTCAATATCAATAGCTAACAATTAAGTCCATATTAATCAATGTAAATAGCTACAAATTTGGAAGTCCAGTGTCAGTACACACAAATTTGGAAGTCCAATGTAAATAGATATGAATTTGGAAGTCAATGTTAGCAGATACAGTTTTGGAAGTCAGTGGTTTTTCAATGTAAATAGATACAAATTTGGAAGTCCAATGTAAATAGATATGAATTTGGAAGTCAATGTTAGCAGATACAGTTTTGGAAGTCAGTGGTTTTTCAATGTAAATAGATACAAATTTGGAAGTCCAATGTAAATAGATACGAATTTGGAAGTCAATGTTAGCAGATACAGTTTTGGAAGTCTGGTTTTTCAATGTAAATAGATACAAATTTGGAAGTCCAATGTAAATAGATACAAATTTGGAAGTCCAATGTAAATAGATACGAATTTGGAAGTCAGTGGTTTTTCAATGTAAATAGATACGAATTTGGAAGTCGGCGTTAGTAGATACAGTTTTGGAAGTCAGTGGTTTTTCAATGTAAATAGATACAAATTTGGAAGTCCAATGTAAATAGATACGAATTTGGAAGTCAATGTTAGCAGATACAGTTTTGGAAGTCTGGTTTTTCAATGTAAATAGATACAAATTTGGAAGTCCAATGTAAATAGATACAAATTTGGAAGTCAATGTTAGCAGATACAGTTTTGGAAGTCAGTGGTTTTTCAATGTAAATAGATACAAATTTGGAAGTCCAATGTAAATAGATACGAATTTGGAAGTCAGTGGTTTTTCAATGTAAATAGATACGAATTTGGAAGTCGGCGTTAGTAGATACAGTTTTGGAAGTCAGTGGTTTTTCAATGTAAATAGATACAAATTTGGAAGTCCAATGTAAATAGATACGAATTTGGAAGTCAATGTTAGCAGATACAGTTTTGGAAGTCTGGTTTTTCAATGTAAATAGATACAAATTTGGAAGTCCAATGTAAATAGATACAAATTTGGAAGTCAATGTTAGCAGATACAGTTTTGGAAGTCAGTGGTTTTTCAATGTAAATAGATACAAATTTGGAAGTCCAATGTAAATAGATACGAATTTGGAAGTCAGTGGTTTTTCAATGTAAATAGATACGAATTTGGAAGTCGGCGTTAGTAGATACAGTTTTGGAAGTGAGTGGTTTTTCAATCTAAATAGATAAAAATTTGAAGTCAATAGATACAGTATTGGAAGTCAGTGGTTTTTCAATGTAAATAGATACAAATTTGGAAGTCCAATGTAAATAGATACAAATTTGGAAGTCAATGTTAGCAGATACAGTTTTGGAAGTCAGTGGTTTTTCAATGTAAATAGATACAAATTTGGAAGTCCAATGTAAATAGATACGAATTTGGAAGTCAGTGGTTTTTCAATGTAAATAGATACGAATTTGGAAGTCGGCGTTAGTAGATACAGTTTTGGAAGTGAGTGGTTTTTCAATCTAAATAGATAAAAATTTGAAGTCAATAGATACAGTATTGGAAGTCAGTGGTTTTTCAATGTAAATAGATACAAATTTGGAAGTCAATGTTAGCAGATACAGTTTTGGAAGTCAGTGGTTTTTCACTGTAAATAGATATAAATTTGGAAGCAAGTTTACACTCTGTCCCCCCCCATCACCTGCATGGGGAGTGGGATTGCATCCATTCTTGCAAGTATCTGAATGGGTGTAAAAGATGAATATCAAAGCTGAATCTCAGCAGAGGGGCAAAGGCCCTGGAGTCTTTGCAACAGGAGCCATTGGGCTCCAAATATGGTAGAACCAGCCAGTGTTTGTCCAAAAAACTTTACGTCGATGGCAATATTTTCTTAGGTGAAATGCACTCCAAAACAAGTGCAGGCACCCCTGGGGCCACAGGTGTGATTGAGAATTGTCCAGAGACCACTTGGTCCAAACCAGGCCCCCAGAGAAAAAACACTTCCAAATTCATATCTATTTTGCATACATTCACATAGGTATGAATTTGGAAGTGATGTTAGGGGATTGACATAGTGGCAGGTGGCAGAATTTCATCCCAAATTTAGTCATATTTCGAAGGATAAAATGCACTCAAAAATAAGTGTAGGCATCCCTGGAGCCAAATGTTTTCCAGAGGCCCCTTGGTCCAAACCAGGTCCCCAGAAATAAAAAATTCCAAATTCCTATCTATTTGAATGCATACAAAATAGATACGAATTTGGAAGTGAAGTTAGGGGCTTTATTTGGAGGTTAGGGGAAAGTCAAAGTTAAGTGACATCTGGTGGCAGTTTTCTGAATTACACCATAATTTTTATTTTTTTTTTAGGTTTTAAAGGCCCTTAAAAATAAGTCTGGGTCCCCCTGAGTCCAATGATGTGGTTGATAATTTTCCTGAAGGCCCCTGGTGCGATGTAGGGGCCAAAATGGCAGACTTCCAAATTCGTATCTAAGGTTAGGGACCGACCCGGGGTTAGGGTTAGGGTTAGGGTTAGGGTTAGGGTTAGGGGTTAGGGTTAGGGTTAGGGTTAGGGTTAGGGTTAGGGTTAGGGGGTTAGGGTTAGGGTTAGGGTTAGGGTTAGGGTTAGGGGTTAGGGGTTAGGGTTAGGGGTTAGGGGTTAGGGTTAGGGTTAGGGTTAGGGGTTAGGGGTTAGGGTTAGGGGTTAGGGGTTAGGGGTTAGGGTTAGGGTTAGGGTTAGGGGTTAGGGGTTAGGGGTTAGGGTTAGGGTTAGGGGTTAGGGGTTAGGGTTAGGGTTAGGGTTAGGGGTTAGGGTTAGGGTTAGGGGTTAGGGGTTAGGGTTAGGGTTGGGGTTGGGGTTTAGGGTCACCACAATCATGGTTTTTTGCGCTGGCCTACTGACTTGGAGGTTATTGTCGGTTGTGTGAAGATGAGATATAGCTTATTATTGGAGAAAGAGGAAAAAAAAAAAAAAAAAAAAAAAAAAAAAAAAAAAAAAAAAAAAAAAAAAAAAAAAAAAGGAAAAGGGGATAAACGAAGGAGACAATGAATACCATACTGGGTGTATATGTGTCAACAATGTTGGTGCCAAAGTGGGGCTGACATCCGCCAGCCACACGGCTGGGAGTGGTTCGACTCCCCAGTGCGGCTGGCAATGCCAGCCCCAGAGAGCTGAAGAAGACGAATGTTTTTTGGGGGGAAAAAAAAAAAAAAAAAAAAAAAAAAAAAAAAAAAAAAAATTATAAAAGAAAAAAAGGGGCAAGGGGAACAATGAATACCAGGTTGGGTGTGTGAGGTCAACAGTGTGATTGGCAAAAGGGGGTGACATCTGCCCGCCGCGCAAGAGGGAACAGTTTGATTCCTCAGCATGGCGAGCGATGCCAACCCCAGAGAATGTTTGTGAAAGTGTTGGGACATGGAATGCTGTTAACTGAACATAAAGGGAAAATTTGCTTATGGGGAAAAAAAAAAAAAAAAAAAAAAAAAAAAAAAAAAAAAAAAGCCTGGATGGGGAAAAAAAAAAAAAGGAGTTATTGGGGTTATTAGGGGGCCATGTTGAGGCCATATGGGGTGAGTGTAACCAGTGTATGAATCCAATGTCTTTCTGCTCTTTTCCGCTGTCTGATGGTCCATCTCTCATTTGATTCTAATCCTGAAATGGTGAGATGTTCTATGGAGTGAAGTTGAAAATGATTGACCAGGGGGGTGGACAGTCGACCTTCCCTAATGTTATACAGGTGTTGTTTGAGACGGGTGAGTATGGAGTGTTGAGTTTCGCCAATATAGAGTTTATTGCAGGCCGTGCAGGTGATGGCATAGACTATGTTCCTGGAAGAAAGCGAGTAGGCAGCTAGTACAGGGAGGCTTTTGCCACTGTGAGAGTTAGTGATGAATTTCCTTGGGATGAATAGGTGATCGAGTTGATGGTGGGGGTGTTTATGTTCAGTGAAAGCCGAATGAACTAAGATGTCATAAAGATTGGGGTTCCTCCTGTATGCTGTGATGAATCTATGGTTATGAAAAGGTGGGTGTTTAGGTTTTAGATTCTGGAAGTTACTTTTGATTGCCTTATGAAGAGGGGTGAATCTGTGAGAGAAAGTGCTAATGAAGGGGAGGGGTCTAGGTGCTGAAGCGGGTCGTGTAAGGGGAGCGTGGGTGGCCTTTCCAAGGGGGAGGATGGGAGAGGTAGGTGGTATAGTAGCATGGGATGGGTGAGGAGTAGGGGGGTAGGGGGAAAGATGAATGGACAAGGAGGGCAGGGGAGAGGGGGAAGGATGTTTGGGGTCAGGGAAGGAGAAGGGGTTGGAGAGAGGGTTAGAGTTCGGAAGGAAGAGCATGTGTGGGGAATGATTAGGTGTGGAAAAGAGGGGAAGGGAAGGGTTAAAGTTAGAACCAGGGGAGAGGGGGGACAAGGGTCGAGGATGGTTATGGTTAGAATAGAGGAATCGGGAAAAGTTAGGGTTAGAAGGGAGGTAAGGGCAAGGGGGACTCGGGTAAAGATTGGGGAATGGGGGCTGGGATGGAAGATGGTCGGGGTTAGGATAGAGGAGTGGGGAAAGGTTAGGGTTAGAAGGGGGGTAAGGGATAGGGGGGCTCAGGTTAAGATTGGGGGAGGCGGGCTGGGATGGGAGATGGTTAGGGTTAGGATAGGGGAGAGGGGAAGGGTTAAGGTTAGAAGGGAGGTTAGGGGGGCTTGGGTAAAGATTGGGGAATGTGGGCTGGGATGGAAGATGGTTGGGGTTAGGACAGAGGAGTGGGGAAAGGTTAGGGTTAGAAGGGAGGTAAGGGATAGGGGGGCTCAGGTTAAGATTGGGGGAGGCGGGCTGGGATGGAGGATGGTTTGGGTTAGGATAGAGGAGAGGGGAGGGGTTAAGGTTAGAAGGGAGGTAAGGGTTGGGGGAGGCGGGCTGGGAAGGAAGATGGTTAGGGTTAGGATAGAGTAGAGGGGAAGGGGTAAGGTTAGAAGGGAGGTAAAGGATAGGGGGGCTGGGGTTAGGGTTAGGGGAGGCGGGCTGGGATGGAAGATGGTTAGGGTTAGGATAGAGGAGGGAGGAAGGGGCAAGGTTAGAAGGGAGGTAAGGGTTGGAGGGGCTCAGGTTAGGATTGGGGGAGGCGGGCTGGGATGGAAGATGGTTGGGGTTGGGAGAAAGGGGTGGGGAAGGGTTAAGGTTGGAACAAGAGAAGGGGGGCTGTGAGTGAGGGTGGGCGGAAACTGGAGAGGAGCGGGGCAGGAGGGATTGGTTGAGGTTGGAAAGGGGAAGAGGGGAAGGGGAGTGAAGAATTGGTTGTCCCCGACTGCAGGGCTGTGGAGGATGAGGATGCTGTGCCACAATATTGGAGCGAGTGGGAGCAAGAGCAGCCAAAGTGGTATTTTTTACAGAACGGAGAAATCTTTTGGAATAGCCCCTGTATCTGAGAGCTTTGAACAGTGTTTGAGTGGCATGTTGGAAGTCCGAATGTTTAGATGAGATGCGGAAAAAACGGATGATTTGGGACTTGATTATGCCTCGGAAGGTATGTTTTGGGTGGTAACTGGATTTATGAAGAAGGGCGTGTGTATCTGTTGCTTTGAAATAAACTTTGGTGTGAATGTGTTTGTGTGTATTGTTGAAGTTTTCAAAGTACACAGTAGTGTCAAGAAAATGGACCTGATAGGGATGTATTGTGTGTTTTAGTTTGATTGACGAGTGATGGTTATTGAGAAGGTCCAAGAAGGGCTGAAAAAGGGAGATGTCATGATGCCATATGCCTATGATGTCATCTAGGTATCGGAGGTAGAGAAAGGGTTTGAGGGGACATTTGGCTAATGCCTCTCGCTCCCACTCGCTCATGTAGATGTTGGCATAGGAGGGTGCAAATCTCTGACCCATGGCTGTCCCATGGACTTGAAGGAAGTGTTTGTTATTGAAGGTAAAATCATTATTGGTGAGACAAATTTTGAGTAATTCCAGGATATCGGCATCTGGTCTTTTAGGATCTGGAAATCTGTGGAAAATGGATGAAACTGTGTCTAGGCCATGTTGTGTGTTAATGTTAGTGTAAAGACTGTCAATATCCAGGGTAAACAGATAAGCATTATTAGGGACAGCCATGGGTCTGATAATACTGAGGAAATGGTAGGTGTCCTTGATGTAACTGGGGTGCTTTGTTGAAAGGGGTCCTAAGAAATGATCTATGTATTGGGAAATGTTATAGGTGGAGCTCCCGCAGTCGGAGACAATCGGGCGTCCGGGAGGAACCTCAAAGGGAACAGTCCAGTCAGAGGGGTCTTTATGGATCTTGGGTAAGAGATAAAATTGTCGGGGGCGAGGTTGGTCTGGACCAAATAGGAAATCTCTCTGTTTGGCTGAAATTAATTTGCGATGATGAAGGGAACGAACTATGTTTCTGATCAGGGATTGGGTCTGTGGTTGTAATGTTTCAGGGATGGGTTTGTAATACATGGAGTTAGTGAGCTGTCTATTAGATTCTAGAAGGTATTGTTGTCTGTCCAAGATGATGATCTTGGAACCTTTGTCCGCTGGTTTTATGATAATATTAGGATTTTTGGATAGTTGTTTTAGGGCTCTGCGTTCTATGGATGTTAGGTTGTCAAGAATGTCAGGTTGTGGCCGGTATGAGAGAAGGGTGTGTCTGTCTGAACGTATGAGGGATTGGACCGCCCCTGTCACCTGGGAAAAGGGTGGTTCCCAGGTGGAGGGGGATGTGAAAGGGGTCTCATGGGTGTTACTCGAGTTGCGGAAGTGGTCAATGATTTTTAAGCGTCTATGATATTTGTGGAGGTCCCTTTGAAGCTCCTCCCGATCTAAAAGCTTAGGTCTGGGGACGAAGGAGAGTCCCTTTTCCAGGAGTGAGATCTGAGCGGCTGAGGGAGTGAATAGTTTGGATAGGTTTAAGACTGTTGAGGTAGAGTCCCATCCCAGGTTAGGGGATGTGTGGGAGGGGATGTCCGATGGAGTGGGCCTGTTAGAAGTTGTTGGTGGGGGGATGGGGGCCGTGGTGGTGTCCTGATGGAAGTATTTCTTGGGTAGCAGGTAATGGCGGATGTCTGGTTGTGATGTGCGAGTATGTGCGATAACCGATTTGGTTTGAGGAGGATCTATAAATTTAGCTGCCTACACCAATGTTGGAAGATAGTCTGTGCCGTTGCGGTTGTCCAGTGAATGTTGTCATCAGCCGTGTGAAAAATGTCATGCGGGATTTCCATAAGGAATGGAAAATGTGTTGCAATGGTATTATTGAGAAGTTTCAGGTTGTCCTGTTGTCTTGGTGTGAGATGAGGTGAAAAGTTGAGGATGGGGAAGTAGATGTCTGCATTAGGGAAGGTAGACCGTGCCTGTCTGTACAAAGCTTTAAGTTAGGGTTAGGGTTAGGGTTAGGGTTAGGGTTAGGGTTAGGGTTAGGGTTAGGGGTTAGGGTTAGGGTTAGGGTTAGGGTTAGGGTTAGGGGTTAGGGTTAGGGTTAGGGTTAGGGTTAGGGTTAGGGTTAGGGTTAGGGTTAGGGTTAGGGTTAGGGTTAGGGTTAGGGTTAGGGTTAGGGTTAGGGTTAGGGTTAGGGTTAGGGTTAGGGTTAGGGTTAGGGTTAGGGTTAGGGTTAGGGTTAGGGTTAGGGTTAGGGTTAGGGTTAGGGTTAGGGTTAGGGTTAGGGTTAGGGTTAGGGTTAGGGTTAGGGTTAGGGTTAGGGTTAGGGTTAGGGTTAGGGTTAGGGTTAGGGTTAGGGTTAGGGTTAGGGTTAGGGTTAGGGTTAGGGTTAGGGTTAGGGTTAGGGTTAGGGTTAGGGTTAGGGTTAGGGTTAGGGTTAGGGTTAGGGGTTAGGGTTAGGGTTAGGGTTAGGGTTAGGGTTAGGGGGTTAGGGTTAGGGTTAGGGTTAGGGTTAGGGTTAGGGTTAGGGGTTAGGGTTAGGGTTAGGGTTAGGGTTAGGGTTAGGGTTAGGGTTAGGGTTAGGGTTAGGGTTAGGGTTAGGGTTAGGGTTAGGGTTAGGGTTAGGGTTAGGGTTAGGGTTAGGGTTAGGGTTAGGGTTAGGGTTAGGGTTAGGGTTAGGGTTAGGGTTAGGGTTAGGGTTAGGGTTAGGGTTAGGGTTAGGGTTAGGGTTAGGGTTAGGGTTAGGGTTAGGGTTAGGGTTAGGGTTAGGGTTAGGGTTAGGGTTAGGGTTAGGGTTAGGGTTAGGGTTAGGGTTAGGGTTAGGGTTAGGGTTAGGGTTAGGGTTAGGGTTAGGGGTTAGGGTTAGGGTTAGGGTTAGGGTTAGGGTTAGGGTTAGGGTTAGGGTTAGGGTTAGGGTTAGGGTTAGGGTTAGGGTTAGGGTTAGGGTTAGGGTTAGGGTTAGGGTTAGGGTTAGGGTTAGGGTTAGGGTTAGGGTTAGGGTTAGGGTTAGGGTTAGGGTTAGGGTTAGGGTTAGGGTTAGGGTTAGGGTTAGGGTTAGGGTTAGGGTTAGGGTTAGGGTTAGGGTTAGGGTTAGGGTTAGGGTTAGGGTTAGGGTTAGGGTTAGGGTTAGGGTTAGGGTTAGGGTTAGGGTTAGGGTTAGGGTTAGGGTTAGGGTTAGGGTTAGGGTTAGGGTTAGGGTTAGGGTTAGGGTTAGGGTTAGGGTTAGGGTTAGGGTTAGGGTTAGGGTTAGGGTTAGGGTTAGGGTTAGGGTTAGGGTTAGGGTTAGGGTTAGGGTTAGGGTTAGGGTTAGGGTTAGGGTTAGGGTTAGGGTTAGGGTTAGGGTTAGGGTTAGGGTTAGGGTTAGGGTTAGGGTTAGGGTTAGGGTTAGGGTTAGGGTTAGGGTTAGGGTTAGGGTTAGGGTTAGGGTTAGGGTTAGGGTTAGGGTTAGGGTTAGGGTTAGGGTTAGGGTTAGGGTTAGGGTTAGGGTTAGGGTTAGGGTTAGGGTTAGGGTTAGGGTTAGGGTTAGGGTTAGGGTTAGGGTTAGGGTTAGGGTTAGGGTTAGGGTTAGGGTTAGGGTTAGGGTTAGGGTTAGGGTTAGGGTTAGGGTTAGGGTTAGGGTTAGGGTTAGG